>NW_028261392.1:56156404-56510154 GCF_051295495.1 Thamnophis sirtalis | reverse complement strand
GTGTCACATTGTTGCATACATCAGCAGTGGTGCTTAAAGATTTGTGACCCTGTATGAATTTTCAATATTTCTCAATTTTCTATGAGTTGGTAGTTCAGGTTTTAAATTGGTGACCTTATGGATCAAGATCACGATCAATATGGATCAAGTTTTAATCATTCAAAAGAAAGATAAGAGAATAGTAATTCCATTTGTGCTGGGTGAAATCTGATTGCTTTCTCTTGGTAGATAGTTTTGTCCTGCCTCCTAGACCATCTTGCTTAATAAGCAGAGCAGCTGGATCCAGATGGAACTCCTAAAAGTCTAATCTTAGCAAAATGAAAAGACTCATTCTGTTTTCCATTACTTCTTTCCCTGTCCTTCAAAACACAGCTACTCCCTGGAAGATACAAAACCACTAGAGCAGGGGTGTCAAACTTGTGGGCCATGGGGTGGAGGCGTCACACGCTGGCCATGCCGGGTTTCGCAAAGGGGAAAGTCCTGATATGTTACGTGATGCTGCTTGACGCCGTGGGTTTGACACCCCTGCATTAGAGAGACATTCAGCTTCAGATCATAAACATAGCAAGAGTCTCTTTTGCAGCACTGGTGCTATGCAGCAGGAAGCATAGCTGAACATTCTGCTGATTCCTCTAGTGCCATGTTAGAGCAGTGCTTAAACATAGGTCAAATCAATGTCTAGACTCTTGTGTCCTCGGAGATACAACCGGTGGCTGCCAAGAAAGACAGGAAGAGCCCTGATTGGTTGTGATGCGCCTGCCGGCTGGCGGGAACAATACAGTTTTCCCATTGGTTCCCCGTCTGACAGCTCTGATATAAATAGCTGTCAGACGGGGGTTGTTGGTTCGTTCTGTTCTACTTGTGTTGGAGTTAATAAATAGTTCTGCTGCAACCAGTTGCCTCCTCAGTTATTGATTACGCTGACAGCAGACATAAAACTGGCGACGAAGGTGTCTTCCTCGAACCCGCAGATTTTTCCAACTATGGCCACCACAAATGTATTTGCCGAATTCTGCCCTGAGGCAGAATCCTGGGATGCTTTCCTTGAATGTTTTGAGTGTTTTCTTCAAGCTCACGATCTAACCGGTCTCTCCCTTGAGAGGAAAAGAGTAGTTTTCCTCAGTTACTGTGGTCCCGACATGTTCGCGATGGCTCAGGCCCTAGCCGCCCCAACTCCGGTCCACATGATACCTTAGGACTTATTACTGACTAAATTGAAGGTACACTATGCCCCTACTCCCTCCCAATTCACTCATAGGCAGTTGTTTCGCAAATGTACCCAGGCTGAGGGAGAGTCCATCAGCCATTACATTACATTACCTCCCTCAGAGCTGCCACTATCCATTGCGAAATTGGGGACTTGGATGAGGCACTTCTAAGAGCCACTTCTAAGGCACTTCTAAGAGCCAAGGTGGCGCAGTGGTTAAATGCAGCACTGCAGGCTACTGCTAGATCAGCAGGTCAGCGGTTCAAATCTCACCGGCTCAGGGTTGACTCAGCCTTCCATCCTTCCGAGGTGGGTAAAATGAGGACCCAGATTGTTGGGGGCAATATGCTGACTCTCTGTAAACCGCTTAGAGAGGCCTGAAAGGCCTATGAAGCGGTATATAAGTCTACTGCTATTGCTATTACTTCTCGAGCAATTTATCTATGGCCTCAAAGACATGCATCTACAGTGGAGACTTCTAACTTGGTCGGAGCTCACCTTGAAAATTGCTGTGGATGAGGCGTGTGCCTCGGAGATGGCCAAAAAATCTACCTCAGAAATTCACTTTTACCAACTGGCCGCTACTGTTCCCTCACTGGCTTCCTCGGTCCACCACCAAGACAGGACTGATGACCTTGATTCTGAAGTGGACCTTGCCATTGACCGCCTCAAATTACTTAACTACAGAGGCGCCGCCTCACAAAAGGACTGGGGAGGGTGCTTGAGTTGCGGTGGAAAACACTTGCGGTCCACCTGCAAATTTAAGTCAGCCATCTGCCGCCAGTGCGGAAAGAAGGGACATATAGCATCAGTCTGCCCTACCGGAGCCCCTGACAATCGTTCCACCTGTTCAGCTGCGGTGTTCAACCACCGCAGTAATTTTAAGACCGGCGGCAGACTGCAGAGCTTTTTTGCCATCGGAAACCATGAAGATGACCGTTGTGAGTAGGCTATTGACTCTGCTTCTACCCTGCTGGGTGGTCGTGGTAAGATTCACATCAAGATCTCTTTGGAGGGCCAGCCCTGCACCATGAAACTGGATACTGGCTCGGCAAAATCTATCCTGTCCTGGGACACCTTACACTGCCTTCTACTGTGTCTCCAACACCAGCAGCTGTTGCCTACCCACTGCCGCTTGAGAGACTATTGGGGCAATCCTATCCCCATTTTAGGCTTCAGCCAGTTCCTTGTCCAGTATGGCCATTTCAGGGGGCATCTGCCTCTCATTGTAGTACAGAACCCTCTAGTGTCCCTACTGGGGCTTGATTGGGTCCGAGCTTTAGGGCTCTCCATTTCTGGCATTCATTCAACCCTACTGGGGAATGAATTCGACTCTTTGCTGCAGGAATTCACCGATGTTTTTGACCCATCTCTAGGCACATGCAAGGGCACCCCTATTTCCCTCAACCTTGACCCACAGGTGGCACACGTTCGCCTTAAAGCGCATAGGGCTCAGATTGCTTTAAAGGAAAAAGTTGATTCAGAAATAGACAAAATATTGGCGCAAGGGGTTTTGGAGCCTGTAGACTACTCGAAGTGGGAGAATCCTATCATGATTGCCCTTAAGTCCAATGGCACAATAAGGATCTGGGCGGACTATAAATCGACTTTGAATAAGGTTTTGCAGGCTCATCCTTACCCTATGCCAGTTGTGCAACACGTCTTGCATTCCCTGGGCCAAGGTAAGATGATCGCCAAGCTGGATCTGGCACAGTTGACTGCCAGTTGACGATGAAACCGCAGCTGTGCAGATGGCGCTTTTAAATGTCGGTGTCTACAGTTGGGGTTAGTGTAGCCCGGGCCTTTTCCAAAGCTTGATGGAGTGCCTGCTCCGTGGCATTCCCGGTGTCATTCCTTATTTCGACGATGTCCGCTGCGGATGGCAGATCAGGACTCACCGAAAAGCTTAGAGCAGTTTTGAGCCGTTTCCGCTACTCTGGCTTCAAACTTAAGCACTCTAAATGTCAGTTAGGGGTGCCCTCGGTGGAATTTCTGGGATTTTTGATCGATCAACATGGCATTCACCCCACCCCTGCGAAGGTGGAGGCTATCACCTCAGCTCCAGTGTCCTCCAATAGGACTGAATTGCAGGCCTTCTTGGGCCTTTTAAACTTTTACTCCACTTTCATTCCTCGTAAGGCATCAGTGGCGGAGCCACTCCATCTGTTGCTGGATAGCTCCGCTCAGTGGGCCTGGACCAGCCGAGAGGCGCATGTGCTCGCAGCTGTCAAAAAATTATTAACTTCTGCACCCCTCCTTGTCCAATATAATGAAAAATTGCCCCTAGTTCTTGCTTGTGATGCCTCCCCTTTCGGGGTTGGGGCTATGTTGAGCCATTCCTACCCCGACGGGAACGGAGGCTCCTATAGCCTTTTACTCCCACACTTTATCAAAGGCTGAATGAAATTATAGTCAGCTTGATAAAGAGGCCCTAGCAGCTGTTGCGGGAGTAAAACATTTTCATCATTACTTGTATGGCTGTCTTTTCCAATTGCTGATGGACCATAAGCCGCTGCTAGGGATTTTAGCCTGGAATCGACACACTCCGCCCATAACTTCACGTGCATGTCACGTTGGGCCAAATTTCTGTCCGCATACTCCTATACCTTGGTCCATTGACCTGGGAAACACATGGGGCATGCAGATGCCCTAAGCCGCTGCCCGCTGCCCCTTTTAGTCTCCGACCCCACACCCTCGAATTCCATATTTTTAATTGATGAACTCAACCTCCCCTTGTCTGCTACCAACATTGCCCAATGCTTGCTGAAGGACCCTGTTCTCTCCGGGATCTTGGACTCGGTATGCAAGGGTTGGCCACCAGGGCCTAGGGACCCTCAATTCCTCCCCTACTACAATCGACGGGAGGAATTGTCTGTCGTGCAAGGGTGTTTGCTATGGGGCTCTCGTGTCGTGGTTCCGACAGTGTTGCGATGGCCCATTTTGCTCCGTCTCCATGAGGGCCATCCAGGCATAGTGCGCATGAAGGCCCTCGGCCACAGCTATGTCTGGTGGCCCTCCATGGATAGTGACATCACAAGATGGGTGCAAATGTGCTCCCCTTGCCAGAGGGTTCAGCTGGTGCCTCCCGCCGTTCTGCCCAGGGATTGGGATATATCCATGGCTCAGTGGAGTCGACTACACATTGACTTCATGGGCCCATTACGGGCTAGACGTTTTTCATTGTAGTGGATGCCCTGTCAAAATGGGTCAAACTTTTTCCCATGCGCAGTACCACATCCAGGGCGACCATTGCAGTATTAGGCAGTCTTTTTATGACCCATGGGTTGCCAGACATTTTAGTGTCTGACAATGGTCCACAATTTACGTCCGATGCCTTCCAGACTTACTTGGCAAGCCTCGGCATACACCATGCATTGGTACCTCCCTTTCACCCGGCTGGAAATGGGTTGGCCGAATGCGCTGTGCGCTTGGCTAAGGAGGTCCTTAAGCCGCATGGGACCATTGCCCTGGTCTGTCAAGATTACAACATACCTTAGGGCTCAGCATTTCATGCCTTGCCCAACTTCCGGCAAGGTTCTAATGGGCCGCCAGCTATGTACTACATTGGGCAGACTCCATCCTACCTACTCTTCTTATAGTTTCCTCCACTTAGATGCCCCAGTGCATTTGTTGTGTAGGAGGGGGTATTCACCCAGAATTTTGCGGGTAAGCCCAAATGGCTGCCAGGCTGCATTACCCAGATAACTGGGCCCTGTTCTTATAGGGTCCAACTCACTGATGGGAGACATTGGCCCCCGTCATGTAAATCAACTGCGCCACCGCGCTACAGAGGAGGCCCCCTAGCCTGCAGACCAGACCAACCTCCATTGACAACCCTGATGCCGCCTGCCGGCAAGATGTTCCCAAATTTGTTGAAGCCGAAAGAGCGATTCCCGTTGCAATCTCGGCAGGGGATGGGCCTCCTGTCAATGTATTCGTCCTCCTAATAGACATGGCACTCCTCCCCTGGCAGCGGATACACCTGTTTTAAGGTGGTCCCAGCGCATGTGCTGAAGGCCGGCTTATCTACAAGATTACGCGTGCGCAGTCCGGGGGGAAGGAGTGTTGTGTCCTCGGAGATACGACCGGCGGCTGCCAAGAAAGACAGGAAGAGCCCTGATTGGTTGTGACGCGCCTGCCAGCTGGTGGAAAAAAGACAGTTTTCCCATTGGTTCCCCGTCTGACAGCTCTGATATAAATAGCTGTCAGACAGGGGTTGTTGGTTCGTTCTGTTCTACTTGTGCTGGAGTTAATAAATAGTTCTGCTGCAACCAGTCGCCTTCTCAGTTATTGATTACGCTGAGAACAGACATAAAACAGACCCTAATCCTATAAAATGTTATAGAAAGACTTGAAACCATGCAAAGAAGCTCACCAACATTCCTGAGTTGAAACTGTTCTATAAAGAGGAATGGGCTAAATTTTCCCCAAACTGGAATTTGGAATTGATCAACATTATTGAAAATGTTTAGCTGAATTTATTGCTGCCGAAAGAGAACACACCAATTCCTAAAGGAAAGGGTCACATACTTTTGCTATGCACGAATAGGACGCTTTGGATCATATTCCTCAAGAAATAAAAAAAGGTCTATAATGTTTTTTAACTTATTGGTTTACCTGGATTCTTTTTATTTAGTTTAAGGACTTGTTGTGGAAAACCGATCACACTTTAGGTCATATTTATGCAGGAATACTGATAAATTCTAAAAGGGTTCAGAAACTTTTAAGCATCACTGAATATGAAACAACCAGGAGAGGTTATCCATTGGGATGCTTATATGCTTTCTACTCTCCAATCTCAACCCAGTGAAAGATGCAACAGATGTCCTGTCTCAGGGCCTGGAGACTTTTCAGGAACTAAATGGGGAAAGGCAGGCTGGTACTTGACTCAAAGAAGACAGAGTGACTCGGTTCCACCACAAAACCGCGCTCGACTAAACCGTGCCCAACTAAACCAAGTCGCTGATGTCATCAACAGGGCGACAACAGCATGGAGACAGAAGCACGCTGTAAACCCTAAACCTAAAATTAACCCCTAAACCTAAACCTAACCCTAAACCTAACCCTTAACCTAACCCTAAACCTAACCCTTAACCTAACCCTAAACCTAATCCTAACCTTTAACCTAAACCTAACCCTAACCCTAATCCTAAACCTAACCCTAAACCTAACCCTAAACCTAACCCTAACCCTAATCCTAACCCTTACCTTAAGTTGAATCGGCTTGCTTTCAAAGCGCTATTTAAAGCGCCTTTCTTTCTCCGCGCTGGCTGTTGTCGCCCTGTTGATGACGTCAGCGACGCGGTTTAATGCGGCTTAGTCGAGCGTGGTTTTGACGGGTCACGGAGTGACTCTTAATTGAAGAACTTTATGGTTCCAGAATTATACCATCTTTTACTCTTGAAAGCGTTGTGATCCTTTGAACTTGTAGTTTCATTCACAGCTCTGGGAAACCATGTGATCAGCAGGGGCTTTGCCCAGCTGGGGCTGGTAGGCCAGCTGTGACCTTATCTGAAACAGGATATTCCTCATTAGATTTCTGTAATTTGATCTCCTTAATGGTGTCCTTACAGACCACCTGGAAATTTCAGCTGCTCCAGAATGCAAGAACTATCATGTTTGTTCACCAGTCTTGGTTTTGTAATGATGCGCTATTATTATAATTGGTTGCCAGTGTGTTTGTGAGTGCAATTCAGTATAATGGTTGCTACCTTTAAAGCCCTCAGTGCTTAGGGCCTTGTTATTTAAAATATCATCTGTCTCAGATAGTCTCTATCTATCCATCCCACATGGCTAGAGAGTAACGATTAAGAGTTCTCATCTATCAGGAGGGGACCAAAAATTGGATGTTTTGCCGGCAACATCCTGGTAAATGCACTTTTTCCAGAAAACTTTGGGGTGGGGGGCATGGGGGGGTATAAAAATGTGTGCATATTTATGTCTGTACATAATTATTAATTTGATATTAACTGTTATAACTTTGTTATTGAAGCTTTACAATTTAGGTTTATTATTTTAATAAACCACCTAAAATGCAAGATGCTCGAAGAGGTAGCTATATATGTAAATAAACAACCACCTAATTTGGAAAAGAGCCAATTTCCTGAAAGGTAAATGTGCATTTATATATTTTAAAAATACTGAATCTTGGAATGAAAATAATTTGAAATAACATACAATAAAATTATGTTCTCCTTCTTTGTTTTGATACCATTGCAGAATTTTGCCCAGTGGAATGGTCTGTACCTTATTTTTAGGAAATGAGGAAGGCCTGAATTATTTTGTGTGTTTTTTATACCTTATGTGTTTGTTTAAATCCTAGAATCTCTTATCTTCAGTGAAATTGGTGATCTCTTAGGAGAAGATGAACTTCAACTAGATGTTGAGAATGAAACCTATGTGAGTAAGAAGAAAGCATTATTAACCTTAATTATTTTATACTGTGTACATACCCTGGTTTTTATTCTTTTCAATCCAATAAAATGCTGCAAAGAATTTTATGTCAAGGGATTTAGGATTTTCTTCAACCATAGAAAAGAAAACAGAACAGAAAATGGCCATATTTAATAGGTGGAGAGAAATAAATAATAGAAAGATCAACAAATGAGCAGTACCAGCCTTGGTGCTATAAAATTGTTTTATGATCTTCCTGAATTTCAGATGTCACTAATCACAAGAATGCTGTAAAACAAGCCTATCTTAATTTTTCTGATTAGCAGCAAGTGGAACGTGCTGTAGATTGAACATAAGAAATGTGAAACAATCCGGCTATTTAAATAACAGGGAACTTGGAGGGCTTCTAGTCCAACCCCCTGCTCAAGCAGGAGACCTTACACCTTTCTGGGTTGGCGGCCTGACTGGCTGTGACCGCCAGTCGCAATGCTCACATGAGTGGGGCCATGACGACAATTGTGCGAATGGGGCTGTGCGTGACCCGCGGTCCACTAAAGCGCGCCCGATTAAAGCGCGTACGTGACATCATCAGCAGCGCGACAAATACAACCGCAGAGAAAAAAGGGTGCTTTAAAAAGCGCTTTTAAAGCAAGCTGATTCACATAAAGGTAAGGGTTAGGTTTAGGGTTAGGGTTAGGTTAAGGGTTAGCGTTAGGTTTAGCGTTAGGTTAAGGGTTAGGTATAGGGTTAGGTTAAGGGTTAGGCTTAGGGTTAGGTTTAGGGTTAGGTTTGGGGGGGTTAGGTTTAGATTTATGCGTTAATTTTAAGTTTACCGATCACAGCGTGCTGTTTTCATCGCGCTGTGATGATGTCACGTACGAAATGGCTTTCGTCGAGCGCGCTTTAGTCTACCGCGGTTTTGTGGTGGAACCGGGGCTGTGACCTCCCATGACGCTTGTGGCAATGCATGAGTGGGTTGTGCGCACCGGCCAGCCACTCACATGGCCCAGTGGCGATTATGCCACCGCCTGACAGAGGGCTGTGGGCCACAGGTTGGGGACCCCTGCCCTAGACCATTTCAGACAAATAGCTGTCCAATCTCTTACTATTTAGCAAGCTTTAAAGAATCAAAGGGCGTAGGTTGTAGAGGAGCCAATTAAATGTATTTACATCAGAAAGCATAGTAACTCTCTAAAATTGGCTTGTGACTACTTTTCATACTTGCACTTTCAACAGTTTGCTTTCAGATCATAATACATGCATTTCCTGTTTTTGCATTTTGAATGTTTCATTTATTTATTTACAAGTATTTATGTGTACAAATAGTCCTTAACTTAAAACCACAGTTGGGACTGGAATTTCTGTTGCTAAACTTCCTGGTCATTAAGTGAGTTGCACCTGAATCTTGAGACCTTTTTGCCGCAGTTATTCAATGAGTCATGTGGTTGTTAAGCAGAACACACAGTTGTTAAGCAAATGTGGTTCCCTCATTGACTTTATCAGAAGTCTATTGTGAAGGTCACAGATGGCAATCATAGAACCTGGGATGCTACAACTGTAATAAATATATGCTGATTGCCAAGCGTTTGAATTCTGATCGCATGACCATAATGGTTGCAAGCGATTGTAAGTCACTTTTTCCAGTGCCATTGAATGATCATTAAGCTAATTGTTGTAAGTCAAGGACAACCTGTATTATATATTTAAAAATATTTCTTACTGTCTCTTTCTCTTGCATTATTAATGTATGATATTAAATTTGTATTTCATTGGAAAGCGAGTAGTCAGGCAAAACCCATTTTGCAGTAATTCCTGAAATGCTGATTGTTTCCATATTAAAATATGGACTTGGAAGGTTCACCGACAAATGCGCGACGGACAAATGCGTGCCGACAAAACCGTGACGGACAAATGAGCGCTGTCAAAATCGCTAATTGATTTTTGACAAATGCGTGCCGACAAAATCGCGTCATCAACAAACTATAGACAGCCCAGTGAGTGAGCTGGACCTTTAACATAGTGGGACGCGTATATGTACGTTATAACCCTAAACCTAACCCTATTTTTTTTCCGATTTTATTGTGCTTGTCATCGCGCTTTTGTTGGCATGATTTTGATGTCGCAAATTTGTGGGCGCGATTTTGATGTCACGTTTTAATTGGCGCTATTTTGTCGGCGCGCATTTGCCTATTGCAGTTCACCAACAAAAGGGCGACCGACAAAACCGCGCCCGACTAAACCGCAGTGACAAAACCGCGAGTTCTGAAGTGCTCCGACAAATGAGCGCTGAATCGCACCGACAACAGCGCGGCAACAGAAGCACGCTGTAAACCTAAACCTAACGCTAACCCTAACTCTAAACGTAACGCTAACTCTAACCCTAAACGTAACGCTAACCCTAAACCTAACCCTAAATCTAACCCTAAACCTAACCCTAAACTTAACCCTAACCCTAAACCTAACCCTAACCGTTACCTTAACTTAAATTGCCCTTCTATCGACACACTATTGTAAATTGCCCTTCTGTCGATGCACTGTTGTCGACGCGCTGTTGTCGGCAAGTTGATGACACGGTTTTAGCAATGCGGTTTTGTCGGCACGCTTTTGTTGTGCGCGCTTTTGTCGGGTCACGGTCTATCGCGCAATTGTCGGGTCACGGACTTGGAATTGGTTAAAGCATCTGATTATTGGGAATTGAGAGAAAATGAAATATTAATTTTTAAAATAGGGTTATAGTGCTGTCATGGCTAAGATGATTTCTTTTGTTTCTGAAACTTAAACTTGTTCTTAAAATTAAAAAGCTTTTTGAAATTTTAATTTTAAAATTTCAAACAAGAGATAGGAAAAGCATATGGATATGTTAGGTGAATTCTATTTATACTAACAGATATGTAAAGGACAGTAAATAAAATAGTAAAACATTTCTGTAGTGTAAGCAATTTTTATTCAATAATTGCTGAGTTGTTTAAATACTTATATATCAGTAACATAGTAAATTAAATACCAGTACTGTATTAAGGTAGTGTTTTATGGGGGATTATGCAACGTTAATGGTTCAAAGTTTCCCGTTTGTACTACCTTACTGAATGCTGGTGAAAAATAAAGGAGAACATATGTACTGCCATGAAAGATTACAATGTCAAATATTATCTTGGTAAACATTCTGTAGCTATTAGGCTGTGTCCTGGAAGGCATGGCTTGTTTGTGTTTGATATGTAAAGCATATTGTTTCAGTATTCTAAAAGCAAGAAACAAAAGTGAGAAGGTAGTAAAATTGATTTCTTGATAGCAGCCTGGTATTTTTATCCTTTATTTTCAGTGTACCTTTGAGGAGCTAATTTGATAAAGCAAAGCAATACATAATTCTTTTGCAGCTGACCACTTCATAACCTTGCTTACTATCTTTTATAGGAAAGCAACCTCAGTGATCTTGACTTTGATTTAGATTTGATGTCTTGGGATTCAGATGCATGGGATATTATGAAGCAGACCCCATCAGGTAATTTCCAATTGAGTTGTTTATTACAGTAAGCAGTTGTAGAATTGTATAACTCATATCCTTTTCCTCAAAGAACTTAAGCTAGGAGAGGGAAATGCTACTTACCAAGAACAGTTAAACTGGGGGGGGGGGGGGGGAATCAATTGCCAGCCTATATGCCAGTTCTCCTAACTACTCAAAATTTCCGCTACATGTTCTCCAGAACTTGTCAGAATTGGCTGAATACCACCTCTGCTTTGGATGCCATCCTTCTTGTGAAGAATCTGTTAATTTTCTTTAATTCTTTCTATTAAAAATATAGATATAGAGTGCAAAGCAGAACCTCTCTCACCAACTGCTTCAACAGATTCAGTTCCTTCTCCTTTACCTGTGGACTCTCCAGTACAACATGTACCTGTAAGTAATTTACTTGGGCTAGTTAGACGCAATGAAGTAATATTTAACCAATATTCAAAATAATCTTTATTGTCATCAACTAATGCAGATGCAAAGAATCAATTGCATTGCTGGTTAACTTTTCCTTTATTCCTGGCACCGGGTTCTTTGAAAGTATTTGGGAACCAATTAGCATTGAATAGGAATGATACAAAGAGTAAAGTGCCAGTTTTGAAATCCAAGGTTAAGAGACTTGCCAGTGAGTGAGAGAGAGTCTGAAGATAAATTTGCCAAATCTGGAAACTGAGACGATCCATTAGATCTGCAAGTTTGTGGCCTCAACCGCATTCCACATCTCCTTAATTCTGTGTTTCCGCCCTGTTCTTTTATCCATCCGATCAGCTTCTGTGGTAGTTGGTGGACATGCATGCATCTCATTCCCTACCATCCAGCCAGAGCTTAAGAAGTTTTTTGGATGAGAAGCGAAATGTCTTCTACCCGAGAGACCACCTCCTGCCATTTACCTCCCAACGACCAATAAGATCACACAGGTTGGGCCTCCTCCTGGTGCCGTTGACCGGACAATGCCGGCTGGCGGCGCCCCGAGGGAGGGCCTTCTCTGTAGCTGCGCTGGCCTTATGGAACGAGCTACCCACAGAGATCCAGACCCTTACCACTCTCCCGGCCTTTCGTAAAGTGACCAAGACCTGGCTGTTCCGGCAGGCCTGGGGCTGTTGATTAAATAGCAATAGCAATAGCAGTTAGACTTATATACCGCTTCATAGGGCTTTCAGCCCTCTCTAAGCGGTTTACAGAGTCAGCATATCGCCCCCACAATCTGGGTCCTCATTTTACCCACCTCGGAAGGATGGAAGGCTGAGTCAACCCTGAGCCGGTGAGATTTGAACAGCTGAACTGCAGATAACAGTCAGCTGAAGTGGCCTGCAGTGCTGCATTTAACCACTGCGCCACCTCGGTTCTCAAAAATCCAGCCCCACGTGATTGGATGATTTTATTTTAAATAATTGTATTTTTAATAGTTTTATGTTTTTACTTTTGTTGTGAGCCGCCCAGAGTCCCTAGGGAGTGAGCGGCATACAAATCTTATTAAAGTTGCAAAGTTGCAAAGTCTTCAAAGAAAAAAACAGAAAATTTTTGAGATTTTTGAGAATCTCCATAGGTGTGGAGCTGCAGAGTTTTGAATGGAGTTTTGAATGGAAATGAAAATGATTTCTTGGTCTGGTTTAGAATTTTTGAGGTCGCCTATGTTATGCAAAAAGTGTTTTAAATGCACTGTGACTAAACTATAATTGGGAAAAATAGTTCTGCCAATGTGCATTTGTCTTTTGCTTCTTTGTTGTAACAAGAAGAATTACACTGTTTGCAATTTTTTAAAAACCAGGAAGGTGTGGAGTTTGGCACTAATTCTCACTTACCCACTGCATCGTTATATGACAAGCACAGCTCCAAATCAACATTACAGCCAGAGCAGACTGAAAAGTCCCCACCTAAAACTACGCGTTGTTCAGGTATAATTTTTATTTGCCCATTTTCCAATATGGGAGTAATAACAGTGATTTAAATTAGTAAGAATACCTAAGAATTGTGTCTTTCACTCAGTTAAATATCAAGGAGATGTTTTCATTGGTTTGCGTAGATCTTAGGTACATTAGCATATGCACAAAATAGCTCCTGAGAATCATTCCCTGGTTTTTAGATTATGCATGCTCATATAATAGGTGGCATTATTATAGAAAAGATACTTCACCATAAAGACATAATCCCTCTTGTTCACATTATTTACAAATAATGTGTGTGATTTAGAAACTTGCAGCCTAATAAATTGGCATGTTTAATTAATTAGCTCAATTAAACAGTGCTGCCACACTGTTGAGCATTAAAATATATTAAAATATATACCAGTAGTTGACGATAATTAGGTGTTTGCCACTTTTCCTTCTGTAGTGTCTTCCTTACTTGCTTGTAATTTTTAAACACAGGTGTGCAGTAATATATCAGCATCTTCTACAGCTAAAACATAATAAGAAGTCGTTATTGTAGTTAAGGCTATTATTCATTTATTTTCAAGTGTATAGAACCACTAGGCTGATAAGACTATAATGTTATGCTAAGTACACAAGCAAGAAAGGATATAAAAGAAAACCTGTCTTTATATGCTTAGCTTTTTTCTTGTACAATTAAACTTAATTTCCTATTCCTTTCTAGTCTTGGTTTATCTTTCCATTTAAACTAGAGACTGTGCTTGAAAGCTCTGTTTAATAAATGATGTGCCACTTATTTCAAGCTGGCCAGTGATGAAATTTATAGCATCTTTTTCTAATTTATGTTAAGAATGAACGGAGTTTTGAACGAATTAAAAGCCAATAGAGTTATTGCATGGAAGGAAGAGAAGGGAGTGTGCAAATGCCAGGTTTTATTTTGTCTGATTCCAGCTGATATATTTGAACCAGCCCATATATTACAAATAAGTAAAATGTCTAATCTTCAAAGGCAGGTTTGATCTCAGGTTATGTTGTACAATTCGCTTCATTTAACAAAGTTCCTCTTGTTGTCAGAGCTGCTATTTCTATTGAACTGCAGACAATTGCATGAGGAGAAATATAACGTTAAAAAAAAAAAACTACTTCAAATTCTCTTCTACAGCAAATGGATTGTCAATGACCCTGAAACGAAGTAATCGAGCAGCCTCAAAACCATTAATTCAGCCCAAGCCTCTGTTGGGAGCCTTCTGTGAAACTCAGCCTAGTCACCAGGCAAAAGCCATTGTCATTCCAGCTCTTCCCGCACTCCTGACCCTGCCTAAGCAGCAGCCAGTGGTTACAATTCAGCCAGCACCTCCAAAAGGTATATGGGTTAAGGTTGCAATGGGATCCATACCAGGTCTGTTGTCGGGATTTAGCCAGTGATGTTGAATGTGTAATATGCAGACACTGCAGTTGCCTAAGAGAGGATTGCTAAGTATTTTTTGGTTCCACCACAAAACCGTGAAGCCCTTATCCGCGCCGACATAAGTGCGGAGGGCAAATCCGCGCTGTTCGAAGCGCTAAGGAAAAACGCGACCCTACCGTGATGACATAATCGCAGAGGGCAAATCCGCGCCTTCCGAAGCGCTCAGCAAAATGCTTTTACTAGCATTCAAAAGCTAACCCTAACCCTAAACCTAAACCTAACCCTAAACATAACGCTAACCCTAACCCTAAACCTAACCCTAAACCTAACCCTAACCTAAACCTAAACCTAACCCTAAACTTAACCCTAAACCTAACCCTAAACCTAACCCTAACCTAACCCTAAACCTAACCTTAAACCTAACCCTAACCCTAACCCTAACCCTAACCCTAACCCTAACCCTAACCCTAACCCTTACCTTAACTTAAATCGGCTTTCTGTCGCCGCGCTGTTGTAAAGTGCCCTTCTGTCGCCGCGCTATTGTTGCCGTGGTGATGACGTCGCAGTGATGACGTCGCAGTTTTAGCAACGCGGTTTTGTCGGCGCGCTTTTGTCGTGCGCGCTTTTGTCGGGTCATGTGTGAGTTGTTGGTAGTGGGTAGCTTGGATTGATGCTGTAGATGTGGCCTCTGCCTAATCTGCTCTTTTAACTATATAATTCATGTGCCACGCATAGCAACCATTTGAAAATCTAATTACAGCCTCAAAAGTAGCAAGTGATATATGATATGCTTTAATGTATGGTATTTAAATAACGTTCGGAGACTACAGCTAGTCCAGAATGCAGCCGCGCGAACGATATTGGGTGTACTGAGATACACCCATATTACACCTGTCCTCCGCGAGCTGCACTGGCTGCCAATTGGTCTCCAGACGCAATTCAAGGTGTTGGTTATTACCTTTAAAGCCCTACATGGCTTAGGACCAGCCTATCTGCGAGACCACCTACTGCCATACACCTCCCAACGGCCGATAAGATCCCACAGGGTGGGCCTCCTTCAGATACCGTCAGCCGGTCAGTGTCGGCTGGCGGGGCCCCGGAGGAGAGCCTTCTCTGTGGCTGCTCCGACCCTGTGGAATCAGCTACCCCCAGAGGTCCTTACCCACTCTCATGGCCTTCAGGAAAGCCGTTAAAACCTGGCTGTTCCAGCAGGCCTGGGGCTGTTGACCTTAGTGTTAAGGTCCAGCCCCGATTAGAACGTATGTGTGTTGTGTATTTTAAACTATTTTTTATTTATTTTGTTTTTCTTTTTTTCTTCTTTCATTGTAAGCCGCCCGGAGTCCTCCGGGATTGGGCGGCCTATAAATTTAATAAATGAAATGAAGGAATCTTCAGTGTGCAAATGAAGCCTTTAGGTGTGACTAAAAGCAACATATTTGAATTCTTCAAAAATTACTGGATGCCTAGGATAGAAATGTTTTAGGCCTATATATGTTTCGCTCTATAAAGTAAAGCAATATTTTGTCTTCTTTGTACACAGCTATCATGAGGCAAAACATAGCATGCATTGGAATTAACATTTTTGATAAGCACCAAATCACTATACCAAAACGTTTTGTTCCTGTCTTAGGTCAGCCACTAATGCTTCCTCAGCCTGCTGTGGTTCACCTTCAGACGTCTGGAATCCTTCCGGCTTCAAATCCAGCCATTGCTGTTAGTGGTGGAGTAAAACCATTAACAGGTCACACCATTAGGGTTTTACCACAATCAGTAGGAAAGAGTTTGACCAGTGGGAACCTAACAGACGTTAAGCCGGTTCTTCACGCCACTTCCTCAAACACAAACATGGATGTAAGTTCTTCCCAGCTTCTGTTTATAATTAGCCCATCCACCTGGAAAGCTTATTCGCTGCAGATCTGCTTTCAGGCCCCCAAAAATATTTTAGCCACACACCACTGTTCTGTCCCCCCTTCTTCGCTCGTTAACAGACGACAGGCAGACAAACTTAAAAGGAAAGAACTTTATCAGTCCTCGGCTCTGACTGGCTGCGAGCCCAAAAATAAACATAAATAAAGTCTCTGACAAGAAGATAACAGAATGCAAAACAAAACTCTTACAAAGCAATTCACTTCTCCAAGTGTCTCCTTGAATCAGGGTTACAGAAAGCAAATCACTTCTCCAAGTGTCTCTCACAAACAAACCACGACCGATGATCAATGAATGTTGAATGAACGAATGAACGTTGACTCCTCCAACCAGGGCGTGGCACCCTCTGTCCTTTTATCCCCAGAAGACGCCCCTAACGAGCCCCAGCTGCATTGTTAATCTTGCATCCCGAAAAGACTCACAGAAGACTGCTGCTGAGTCACAACACACCACTAATGACGTAATTGGCAACATGCAGTGTCCAGAGAGGGATTTCATCTCCCAGCAATTTACATTTTTCTATGAGCTAGCAATCTTCTAGATTTCTCTACTAAAGAGTATATTGAAGAGAAGTAATATTTGCTGAAGGCAAGTGGTGACATTTGCAATTTTGCAATTTTTGCAATTTTAATAGATTTGTATGCCGCCCAAGCCCGAAGGACTCCCGGCGGCTTACATAAAAGCAATTTAAAAAATATTTTAAAAAAGATTAAAAGACACGACAGAGCGACTTAAAAACAGAAACACAACATGCACTCAGTTTTAATGGGGCTGAAGTTCAGTCAAGATCAACAGCCCCAGGCCTGCCGGAACAGCCAGGTCTTAACAGACTTACGGAAGGCCAAGAGAGTGGGAGGGTCCAGATCTCAGGGGGTAGATTTCAATTGGTGCTCCTTTGCCCTTTTTATTTCTGGTGGTAGAGATAGTTCCAGGGTTAGCCCCCGAGAGCGTTTGTGTGCATCCATGCACCCACATACTTACATATGGCTGACTGTATTCAGATAGTTAGTAAACTACATGTAAAAGCTGCCAGATAGACTGGACTGGACTGGACTAGAAATCCTGTTACATTAGTTTGGTGTGTTGGAAGGCTTTTATGTTTATTATTGTAGGGGGAATATTCAATCATACACTCTGAAGGAGTCAGATACCAGTTTGCCACTTTAACAGAAATTAAACTACTGATCAGCTCTGTTTTTACAACTTGGCATTATTTTCAGTATCAGATGGAGTGCCAAGGAAATGCCTTGTCAAACCATCTGGTGAGCATTGGGTCAGTGAAGCTGAAAAGAGTATAATTGGTGCAGTGGTTAAATGCAGCACTGCAGGCTACTTCAGCTGACTGCAGTTCTGCAGTTCGGCTGTTCAAATATCACCGGCTCAGGGTTGACTCAGCCTTCCATCCTTCCGAGGTGGGTAAAATGAGGACCCGGATTGTTGTTGGAGGCAATATGTTGACTCTGTAAACTGCTTAGAGAGGGCTGAAAGCCCTATGAAGCGGTATATAAGTCTAACTGCTATTGCTATTTTCCCCCCAACAGCTAAATCAACACTGTGCCTAACACATTATCAATACAAGCAAAATGTGTGCAAATTACTCCTGTTAAACAGGGTAAAAAACTCACTTCAGTACATCATCAGTGTAGAAACCAAAAATCTTTCTCAACTAATCCATGCATGAAGCAACCTCCAGTGGAACTATTGTATGTCTGGAAGGGGAGCGTTTAGCAACTCTGTAAAAGAGGAAGAGATGGTAGATTAAATAGGTTTATTGAGTGAATTCAGTGAGGCCCAGAGCTACTCACCCAGCCTTATCCTTTAACCTCTGTCCATTCCTGGGAGATTATTCTGGCATCACTACCACCATTTCAATACTTAGAATGGGGGAAAACTGGAATAATTGGAGCTGAATTTTATTAGCGTGGTGTGTTCAGGCTGCTTCCTAGGTATTTTTTAACAATGGTCCCATAATAAAATCTAATTTCTTCTGGTCCTATTGTGCAATGTCACATGGATATGAGAAATAGCTAGTTTGAAAATAATTTTAAAGATATCTAATTGCTTGATGAGACAAGATTGCAAGTTTGTAAAATAATCTTAAATCTGTTAAGTGTCTGGAAAAAGTACTGTCAAGTACTCTTTACAAGTAGTCCTCAACATATGACCATTTGTTTAGTAACTGAAGTTATGACAGCACTGCAGTGGTTACAACCATTTACAACTGCCCCTTGCACTTATGACTGTCACAGCATCTCTATGGTCATGTGGTCAAAAATCAGGTGCTTGTTACTTACAACAGTTTTAGCATCCTAGTGTCACATGATCACTATTTGCTATCTTCCCAGATGGCTTCTAATAAGAGAAGTCATGTTCACTTAACAGCTTGTGATTCACTTAATGGCCATGGTGATTGACTTAGCAAAAAAGGTCATAGAATTGTGTGAAACTCATTAAGTACAGTTATACTGACATTCTGGTCGCTATTGTGGTGATAAGTTGAGGACAACCTGAATATAGAATATCAGATTTCGAGAAAATTATATACATTCAAGTAACAAGAGAAACGGGATCTTCTGGAATTCTTTGGTGTACTTGTTTTTGTTCAATATAATGACATCCTTCCCTGCCCCCCTTTTAAAAGAAAACCCTGTATTGTTGTCAATTGCCCTGTGTTGCCTCTGTTCCGTGGTTCCACCACAAAACCGCGGTCGACTAAAGCGCGCTCGACGAAACCGCGTACCTGACGTCATCACAGCGCGACGAAAAAAGCACGCTGTGAGCGCTAAAGCTAAAATTAACCCCTAAACCTAACCCCCCGAAACCTAACCCTAAACCTAACCCTTAACCTAACCCTAAACCTAACCCTTAACCTAACGCTAAACCTAACGCTAACCCTTAACCTAATCCTAACCCTAACGCTTAACCTAACCCTAAACCTAACCCTAACCCTTAAGCTAACCCTAAACCTAAACCTAACCCTTACCTTAACGTGAATCGGCTTGCTTTCAAAGCGCTTTTTAAAGCGCCTTTTTTTCTCCGCGGTTGCTGTTGTCGTGCTGCTGATGACGTCAGCGACGCGCTTTAATCGGGCGCGCTTTAGTGGACCGCGGTTTTGTCGTGCCACGCTGTTCCGTTGCAAATTTTCTGAGCTTTAAACAGAGTTTTTTCCTGCATCATCTGTATTATTCCCAGATGAATGTTCTAAAACGGCAGCAGCGCATGATAAAAAACCGGGAATCTGCTTGTCAATCACGGAGGAAGAAAAAGGAATATATGCAGGGTTTGGAAACTAGACTGAAGGCTGCTTTGTTAGAAAATGATCATCTGAAAAGAGAGAATGGTTCACTGAAGAGACAGCTGGATGAGCTGGCAGTGGAGGTAAGGGCCTTAATTATGAACATTTTTATTTCAAGTTTCCCTTGCTTTACAGACCTGCAAATGTTGTAAATGTGAGGGCTGGTATCACCTTAGTAACTGCAAGCAGTCACTGAACGAATCAGTTACTAAATAGGAGTTACCTGTAGCTCTTAATAGTGTTGAACAAAATAATTTGAGCAATTCCTGCTACCCTTGTCATCCAATGCAGTGGTCTCCAACCTTGGCAACTTTAAGACTTGTGGACTTCAACTCCCAGAGTTCCTCAGCCAGCGTGCGCTGGCTGAGGAACTCTGGGAGTTGAAGTCCACAAGTCTTAAAGTTGCCAAGGTTGGAGACCACTGATCCAATTTGCTCAATCCTTACAACATTGATCAAGACACGTATGTTTTGTCATGGTGTTATAGGCATATAATTTCTCGTGTTTATTGAGCTCACAAATAACTTTTGCAATATTGGCAAAAGGATGAGATAAACAAACAACGGTAGATAGTATTATTATTAAGCAAGGCTGCTACCCCTTTATGGCCCCTTTCAATGTTGAAAGTGAAGTTAGTTGACCATTATTTTTTTTCCCCTTTAATTTTCCATTTTCTCTCTAGAATCAGAATCTCAAAGGCTCCCCTCCAAAAAGAAGAGCAATCTGTGTGATGGTGGTGTTTGCTTTTGTAATGCTGAATTATGATAGGCTAAGGTAAGGTTCATAGGGAAGAATGTATTTGGGGGTAGTTGAAAAATAAGCACAAAATATGAACTTACGATTTAATTCTCACTTCAGTAGTAGTTTCTTGGGATTAGCTGGTAAAATTCTAGATCAGTGTTTTTCAACCTTTTTGTGCAAAGGCACACTTTTTTCATGAAAAAAATCACGAGGCACACCACCATTAGAAAATGTTAAAAAAAATTAACTCTGTGCCTATATTGACTATATATAAAGTAATTTTCCCATGGCACACCTTACACTATGTGGTTGAAAAACACTGTTCTAGATTACACTGACTACTTACTGATCTCCCACTGGAAACTGCATCTGCAGGCAAGCGGAATGGCAATGATCTCAAGAGAGCCTTCTGGATACCGCATTAGAATCATCATCTACATAGTGATTCTATGATATACAGATAATATTTCTTGCATTTTTCAAATGTATTGTGTTCTGGTCTACAATATGACAAGATTGGGAATTGCAGGGTCTGAATCGAGCAAGGTTGGAAATACCATATTTTTCGGAGTATAAGACGCACCTTTCCCCCCCAAAGAGAGGGTGAAACTCTGGGTGCGTCTTATACTCCAAATGTAGTCACCTGGGTCGCCTGAAGAAGGGGAGGTGAAGCGGGCACTGCGCAGGAAGCGAGGCGTAAGACAAGGTGGCTCGCCACTCAGGCTCCCGCTTCTCCAGACAACCCAGTTGGTGGGCAGTTGGCGGTTGGGAAGAAAAAAAGTGTTTCAGGCGCTGGGCGATCCCTGCAGCCTGGAAGCGCCCGCCGCCTGAAACGCTCTTTTTCTTCCCCGATTGCAAAAATGAGGCTTACATTCCCCCTGGCCAGATCCATCTCCCGGGCCAGGAGTAGAAGCTGACTGCCCTCTGACTGGGTTGTATGGAGAAGGGGGAGGCCGAGCAGCGAGCCACCTTGCCTTACACCACTCACATAGCGCCCGCTTCACCTGCTCCTTCTCAGATGGTTCCAGGCAGCCGAGATCACCATGCTACCACCTGAAAATGCTCTTATTGTGCTCTCTGTCATGCAGTGCTTATTGCTACTGCTGCTATTGCGCCCAGCTATCGTATCTCTTTGCTGCATGACAGATCCGGGCAGATTTGGGGGGAACGGTGGGTGGAAGAGAACCAATCTCCTCTGCACGAAGGCTTTTCTCAGGATGCTAGATCTCCACTTTCTCTCTGGAAAAAGCTATTGGCATCATCAGGATTTTGGCTAGTGAGAGAAGCACAGCATGGAAAGGAAACTTCGGGATGTAGCAGGTGCTAGGCTCCAGGGAGACTCCCGACACAGTGCTCCCACATTCTGAAGTTTCCTTTCCATCATGCGGGAGTGACATGATAGCAGTGTTCCAATATCTCCCTCAAAGAAGAGGGAGTCAAGCTATTCTCCAAAGCACCTGAAGGCAGGACAAGAAGCAGTGGTTGGAAACTAATCAAGGAGAGAAGCAAACTAGAACTAAGGAGAAATTTTCTGACAGTTAGAACAATTAATCAGTGGAACGACTTGCCTCCAGAAGTTGGTAATGCTCCAACATTGGAAGTTTTAAGAAGATGTTGGATAACCATATATCTGAAATGGTATAGGGTTTCCTGCCTAAGCGGGGTTGGACTAGAAGACCTCCAAGGTATAGTATTAGTATTAGTATTTATTAAACTTGTATGCCGCCCTATTCCCGGAGGGACTCAGGGCGGCGAACAAACACATGGGGAAGGGGCAATACAGAAAACGAACAAGACAAAACAAAATACAAAGACAGATTAAAAACACAACAAACGCCGCAATTCAAGTGGGGCCGGGAACTCATCAGTCCCAGGTCTTCCTGAACAGCCAGGCCTTGACGGCTTTGCGGAAAGCCTGAAGGGTGGTGAGAGTCCGAATCTCCATGGGGAGATCGTTCCAGTGGGCCGGAGCAGCCACAGAAAAGGCCCTCCCCCGGGTGGTCGACAGTCAACACTGGCTAGCTGATGGTATCCGGAGGAGGCCTAATCTGTGGGATCTAATTGGTCGTACGGAGGTAATTGGCAGGAGGCGGTCTCTCAAGTACCCAGGTTCGATACCATGTAGGGCTTTAAAAGTAACGACTAGCACCTTGAAACGCGTCTGGAGTCCAATAGGCAGCCAGTGCAGCTCGCGGAGGATAGGTGTAACGTGGGTGTACCGAGGTGCACCCACAATCGCTCGCGCGGCTGCATTCTGGACAAGCTGAAGTCTCCGAATGCTCTTCAAGGGCTGCCCCATGTAGAGCGCATTACAGTAGTCCAGTCTTGAGGTCACAAGGGCGTGAGTGACTGTACTGAGAGCCTCACGGTTCAGGTAGGGACGCAATTGGTGCCTTCCAACTCTGTTATTCTGTTCTGTTTTGTTCTGTTCTGTGGTATTGTCCTTTTCAAGGCTTTTGTAGAAGGTTTGTCTAGAAAGGGAAAGATCTTTCTCCTGGCATTCGTCTGCCTCATCAGTTTTTCATTTATACCGCCAGCCCCAATTTCTAAACTTCCCAGCCCCAATTTCAGGATTGTTTTGTCCTTAGAAAACTTTTATAATTAACATGTGTTTAGGATGATATCATTGTTGGCGGGAGCAAAGCAGTTACTGTACAATTTAAATGAAAAATATCTGGTTTTTTTTTCTTACTTGAATAGAGCTTGTTTTTAGCCAGATGTAGAAATCATATCCAGTTCGGTTCCACCACAAAACCGCGGTAGACTAAAGCGCGCTCGACAAAAGCGCGTACGTGACGTCATCACAGCACGACGAAAACAGCACGCTGTGAGCAGTAAACTTAAAATTAAAGGGTAAATCTAAACCTAACCCCCCCAAACCTAACCCTAAACCTAACCCTAAGCCTAACCCTTAACCTAACCCTAAACCTAACCCTATACCTAACGCTAAACCTAACGCTAAACCTAACGCTAACCCTTAACCTAAACCTAAACCTAACCCTAACGCTTAACGTAACCCTAAACCTAACCCTAACCCTAAACCTAACCCTTACCTTTATGTGAATCGGCTTGCTTTAAAAGCGCTTTTTAAAGCGCCCTTTTTTCCCCGCGGTTGTATTTGTCGTGCTGCTGATGACGTCAGGTACGCGCTTTAATCGGGCGCGCTTTAGTGGACCGCGGTTTTGACGGGTCACGATCCAGTTCAGCTAGCTGGAAAGATAGCCTTCCAATTTGTCAAAATAATATGTGGCCCAGAGAAGGTAGAGTAGAACTAAGCACTGAATGATGTGAGGCAAACATGTATTTTGCTGATCCGGCTCCTTGCTGTGAGTTCTTCTCTTTCTCTTTCAATCTACTCACTCCAGTTTGTTGCTAAGCATGACTCAGTGAGCCCTATAGCTCAAAAGGAGCTGTGAAGTTGGCCCTTGATTTGCTGAATGCGACTTTCAGGAAGTCATTGTTATCTCTACTATGTGCCAATGTCGGTAGCAGTACAGTTGAACATACTTTTTTTAATGTGCAGTATCTGGGGAAAAATTGTCTCTGCTGCTGCTTCAAGTTTGGCTCAAAGTTAACTTCCATCTTTAGTATAATAGAAAGTTTCTTGCTGAAGAGACTACAATTCTCGTCAACTCTCTTATGTGGTGAATGAAGTCACTGACTAGGAATCTGGAATCCTGTCTGAGGTTCCTGCAAAAGTTTTCTTCCATTTCAAGAAGGACAACTAGGTTCTTGACCATATAAGAAATTATTTGTGAATAATTCCAACTACACTTTCTTTAAAGAACAATATTTTTTTCAACGTACTGGATTATTAAAATTAAGTGCAGGGTCTAATTAAAATAGAGGATAACGCACTATCTACACATAATAATTAAAGTGATGAATATCATCTTCATAGGTTACAAGAACAATTGCTTGCTTTGTTGAGTTAGTATTTCACATTGGATATGAATTTTGTAAATCTAGTTACCGTACCATACCATACCGGACCACACCATACCAGTGAAGTGCGGTGAGGTTTATGGCTGGTGAGGCAGCAATTTTTTTAGACTTGTGGACTTCAACTCCCAGAATTCCACAGCCAGGCATGCTCAGTTCCGATTTAAAGTGACAACATTTGTTTTTCTCCTTTGCTAAATAAGTTTCCTTCTTTCTTTTTCTTTTTCTTCTCCCTTCCCCTCCTTCCTCCCTCTCTCCCTCCCTCTCCCTCTCTCAAACACACACACACACACACACACACACACACACACACAGTTGCACCAGGAGGATGAAGTTTGAATTCTTCCCCCTCCCTCCGACCCACACGTACCTTTTCCAGCTGTTTCAGAGAGGATTTCAACTCTGCTCTTGCCTGTCATCATGAAAAGAAAAAAAATGTAAAAGGAAAAAGGCAAGAGCTGAGGTCAGGCTGGGCTAGTTGCTGCCAGAGTCACCGTGGATGACTCTGCTTAACTGTTTAAAAAAGCCTCTAAAAAAGCGCCCTCTACAGGAGGAGGCAGGAGAAGACGTGCCTCATCTACGGCAGGAATTTTTTTACTTTTAACCCTTGCTTAACTCTGCTCGAGTAATCATAAAAAGTCAGACTAGATGAGGCACATTGTTCTCCTGCTGCCTCCTGTAGAGGACGCTTTTTAGAGGCTTTTTTAAACAGTTAAGTACTAAGCCGTGTGCTTATGTGTGCGTTGGAAAATGAACCTTCAGCCCAGTCTGAGATCCTGAGTGGGACAGGTTTTCATTGAGGATATCCCTGTACTGTGCTCCATTCAACTTTTTCTCAACCCTGACCAGTCTTCCAATCCCTGCTGCTGTAAAACACCCCCACAACATGATGCTGCCACCACCATGCTTCACTGTTGGGATGATATTGGGCAGGTGATGGGCAGTGCCTGTTTCCTCCAGATATAACATTTAGAATTGAGTCCAGACAGTTCAATCTTGGTTTCATTGGACCAGAAAATCTTGTTCCCCAGTCTGAGAGTCCTTCAGGTCCTTTTTTTTGCAACTCCAAGTGGGCTTTCATGTGTTTTGCATTGAGGAGACTCTTCCATTTAGCCACTCTGCCATAAAGACCAGATCAGTGGAGGGCCCTGCAGTGATGGTTGTCCTTCTGGAACTTTGTCCTATCTGCATACAAGACCTTTCTTCTCTCCCGATTGCTCAGTTTTACCAGACAACCAACTCTTGGAAGAGTCCTGGTTATGCCAAACTTATTTAATTTGAGAATTACAGAGGCCACTGTGCTCTTAGGAACTTTCAGTGCAGCAGAAATTTTATTGTAGCCTTCCCCAGATCTATGCTCTACATGGCATCGGACCTGGGTACTTGAGAGACCACCTCCTGCCGATTACCTCCCTCAGACCGATAAGATCTCACAGGTTAGGTCTCCTCTGGATTCCATCTGCCAGCCAATGTCGGCTGGCGACTCCCCGGGAGAGAGCCTTCTCTGTTGCAGCTCCAGCTCTCTGGAATGACCTCCCCGTCGAGATCCGGACCCTTACTACCCTCCCGGCCTTCCGCAAAGCCACCAAGTCCTGGCTGCTCCAGCAGGCCGGGGGGCTTGTGAAACATCCAGCCTCATGGAAATTGTGAATGTTGCGTCTTTTTTAAAGTGTTGTCTTGTCTATTTATCCCCTTTCCCTTGTCTGTTATGAGCCGCCCGGAGTCCTTCGGGAGTGGGTGGCATACAAGACAAATGAAATTAAATGAAATGTGCCTTGCAATAATCCCGTCTCTGAACTGTGCAGGCAGTCTTTTGGCTTAGCTTTTGTCAGCTGTGAGGCTTTATATACAGAGGTGTGTGCCTTTCCAAGTCATGTCCAATCAATTTAATTTACCACAGGTTGCCTCTAGGTGGGTCCAAAAACATAGCAGCCTACTTGTTAACAGAAAAGCGCCACTGTTCGCACATAACTCCAGGGCTTTGAGTGGCTAACCAATAGGCTTCTGAGTAGAATTAAAAGTGTAGGCATATGATTGGTACCCCGGTACCTTAAGGACCACCCATTTGAAGTGGATCTCACCTGACCAGTACATAAACCTCACATTTTGGTTTTTCATACGCACCACTATGAATTTATAGCAATAGCAATAGCAGTTAGACTTATATACCGCTTCATAGGGCTTTCAGCCCTCTCTAAGCGGTTTTACAGAGTCAGCATATTGCCCCCCCAACAATCCAGGTCCTCATTTTACCCACCTCGGAAGGATGGAAGGCTGAGTCAACCCTGAGCCGGTGAGATTTGAACAGCCGAACTGCAGTCAGCTGAAGTAGCCTGCAGTGCTGCATTTAACCACTGCGCCACCCCGGCTCTCCTTATGTAGGATGTGACATGAAGATGTGCTGAATTTAAACTACTGTGTCTCTTTCTTTCAGTGGGTTTGAATGGGGACCTGATTCTGCTGAACATCCTGCCAGCACTGGCTACCAAAATCGACATCTTCTTGAATTTTCTGCAAGCAGGCCCCAGGAAACAGATGGCAAGAATAATGACGGGTATGCATAAAACGTTACACTTTAGTGTCTTCCAGTTTGCAATATTCTACATATGCAAATGTAACAAATGGCTAATGTGTTGCTTATTTCTACTTGGGGCTGTCCCTCTACATGGGGCTGCCCCTGAAGAGTGTTTGAAGACTACAGTTGGTCCAGAATGCAGCCGCGTGAGCGATACTGGGTGTACCTAGATACACCCATGTTACACTCATCCTCCGTGAGTTGCACTGGCTCCCTATTGGTCTCCGACGCGCTTCAAGATGCTAGTCGTTACTTTTAAAGCCCTACATGGTTTAGGACCTGGCTACCTGAGAGACCGCCTCCTGCCACATACCTCCCAACGACCAACTAGATCTCACAGGTTGGGCCTCCTCCGGGTGCCGTCAACTGGACAATGCCGGCTGGCGGCCCCCAGGGGGAGGGCCTTCTCTGTAGCTGCACCGGCCCTGTGGAACCGGCCCGTAGAGATCCGGACCCTTACCACTCTCCCGGCCTTCCGAAAAGCCACCAAGACCTGGCTGTTCCGGCAGGCCTAGGGCTGTTGATCAATGTCCAGCCCCTCTTGGACAGAATGGATGGTGTGCAATTTTAACAACTGTATTTTTTACCTTTAATTTTTTTAATGCTTTTATCTTGTCTGTAAGCCGCCCAGAGTCCCAAGGGAGTGGGTGGCATACAAATTTTATTAAATTTCAAAATTTTAATATTACTTAAGGCCCCATAACTGGTTTTTTTTTAAATGATACGAAGCTATTTTGATCTGCTAACATTCCTCTCTGTCTCTGGTGCCTATATTATGTCTCAGAAATATTAAAAAGTAACAAGACATGATTTCCCAAGTATTCCCGAGGCTATCAGTACTATGTGCCTTATCCCAAAGTCTGATCTTACAAGATGGGGAATATTTGTGCTGCTGTGAAATTCCTGTTCTCACCACTTAACAGAGAAGTGCTGTGTTTTCCAAGCAGAATTGATATCCTGCATTAAACTGATCTTGCCATAGTTCTGTATGTATTTGTGAGATCTAAGATATGTGTTAAGAACCTTCAGCTGCTGCAAAACGCTTCAAGTTTTAACAGGAAATGCTCAAGACATATTTTAAAAATAAAATGAAGTTGCATATTATTTGATATGGTCTTAATGGTTTCACTGAGCATCAGAACTTACTGCTATCCAGAGGAAAAGATAAAAGGGGAGAGTGTTTTGGTTAATACAGGTAGTCCTCAACTTACAACCACAATTGAGCCCAAAACATCTGTTGTTAAGTAAGACATTTGTTAAGTTAGTTCGCCCTATTTTATAACCTTTCTTGCCACAGTTGTTAAGTGAATCACTGCAGTTGATAAGTTATCAACTTAACTTATCAACGTATTCACAGTTGTTAAGTGAATTTGGATTTACCATTTATTTATTTGTTTGTTTGTTTGTTTATTTATTTATTTATTTATTAGACTTATATACCGTTTCATAGGACTTTCAGCCCTCTCTAAGCGGTTTACAATTTTTTTAGCAAATTGAGTCAGCAACTTGCCCCTACAATCCGGGTCCTCATTTCACCCACCTCGGAAAGATGGAAGGCTGAGTCAACCTTGAGCCGGTGAGATTTGAACTGCTGAACTGCAGATCACAGTCATCTAAAGTGGCCTGCAATACTGCACCCTAACCACTGCGCCACCTCGAACTTGTCAGAAGGTCACCAAAGTTGATCACACGACCTGGGACACCGCCACAGTCATAAATATGAGCCAGTTGCCAAGCATCTGAATTTTGATCACATGGTCATGGGGATGCTGCAAAGGTCATAACTGAAAAACAGTCGTAAGTCACATTTGTTAGTGCTGTGATAACTTTGATCAGTTACTAAATGAACGGTTGTAAGTCAAGGAATACCTGTCTTTTGTCAGGGAGCTGAAAGCTAGTTTATAGGTATAAAAACTATCATTCAATTATTCAACTTTGGTGTAAAGTTGAGCTTCGGATTCTGTGCTTTTCCAATTATTGTTGGGCTACAATCATAGAAGTGGTCAATAGAAAAGTACCAGCCATTTCAGGAAGGCCTCCTCTTCCACACTCTAATGCTTTCTTCTGATTAAGAGCCGAGGTGGCGCAGTGGTTAGGGTGCAGTACTGCAGGCCACTTCAGCTGACTGTTATCTGCAGTTCAGCGGTTCTAATCTCACCGGCTCAAGGATGACTCAACTTTCCATCCTTTCTAAGTGGGTGAAATGAGGACCCAGACTGGGGGGCGATATGCTGACTCTGTAAATTGCTCAGAGAGGGCTGAAAGCCCTATGAAGCGGTATAAAAGTCTAACTGCTATTGCTATTGCAAAAGGACAAATATATTTCAGCAGAAATCTCTTCTAGTTTTAATTCACGTGTGACTTAGAAACATTTGTGTCTCAGCATCTTGCTGTCTCCCTCAATTTTTATGCAACAACTTTGTTTTTCCCAGATGGATCAGTCTAACATTATCGGAAACCTGAAATCTTCTGAGATGTAGGCTTTTCCCATTCCAAATAGGCCTGTTCTGAAGCATTTTGTTCAAATAGCCAAATTTTTTAAAAGGGCATTCAAACTGCTTGGAACCTTTGTCTGGAAAATAATCTTTATTATTTTCTTTGGACATAGCAAGCATTCTATGTAGTGAACTTGGAAAAGCATTGGGAGTTTTCTTTCTGCGCCGAGACAGATCCGTATCAATTTGTAGCCTGGAAAACAGTTCATTCTTTGGTGTTTAGAACCAGACCTTCTCAGGGCAAGTCTGGGTTTATTGGCCTACGCTTTTGGAATGGGAATTGATTTTACTTTTATTTTAATATGCTTTTTCTCTGTTGGTAGAGCTAACACAGAGTTTAAGCTGAATATGGACCAAAAGCCAATGGAAAATCCTGCTCTTGCTTGCCAAGGGAATAAGGCATGCCGAATGTAGAAGCATTTTATTGTTTGTTTCCCCAGAGCTTTCCCTTTCTCTGCCTGAGCAAATTGTTCTAAGCCAGTGTTTCTCAACCTTGACAACTTGAAGCCAGCATTCGCTGGCTGGGGAATTCTGGGAGTTGAAGTCCGGACATCTTCAAGTTGCCAAGGTTGAGAAACACTGTTCTAAGCAGTTCAGTAGACTAGGCCCCAGGGTTGGAGGATCATGATTTTTCTGTAACATGCCGAGAGTGGAGAAAAACAGTATTGTTTAATTGTTTAACTGACCTTAATTAAATGAGGAAAGAAATTCTCCTCCTGGAAAGTGAATCTATGCTGAATTGCTAAGGAATGCTCAGAGAATGGTTTGAAACAAAGGGTTTCCTCTTCCTATTATACTACTTCACAGAGAGTGATAATCCAGTAGCATTAATGCTACAGAGGATCAACACTGGATAGCAGTGGGGAAAACAAGATGAAGTCTGTTCATAAGAAATTACATTGTGAAACTTGGGCTTCATATTTACAAAAATAAAAAGACCCAGGAAAACCTCTTGCAGGAGGGTTCCACCACAAATGCGCGCACAACAAAAGCGCGCCTGACTAAACCGTGGTGACAAAACCGCGCGACAAATGAGCGACGAATTAGCCCTAAAGCGCGGCGACAAAAGCGTGCCGACAGAAGCGCGCTGTAACGTAACCCTAAACCTAACCCTAAACCTAACCCTAAACCTAACCCTAAACCTAACCCTAAACCTTACCTTAAATTAAATCGCGCTTCTGTCGGCGCGCTGTTGTCGGCGCGCTGTTGTCGGTGCGCTTTTGACATCGCGGTTTTAGCGCCGCGGTGTTGTCGGTGCGCTTATGACGTTCGCGCTTTTGTCGGGTCACGTTGCAGGAGGAGCGCTCTGCTATTTGTAACGTGGAAAGCTGTATTTGAACTTTTAGTGACAATTTGGAAGTACACCTCAAAGCATAGTTGGCCTGAGATAAAAACAAAATCTTTCATTTTAAGCCACATTTCAATAAAATTAAATTAATTAGTTCATGTATTAAATCATTTTAACTTTATTACATTAAACATTTGAAAGTACTTTTTGGAAAGAAGTTTGCCGGATTGGAAATTGTGCGCTATTCTATTATAATACAGATTAAAAAAAATACAAAGGAAATGTGTCACAACAGCCATACAAGTAGCATTTACTAGAGAAGGAATATATAAGGAAGTAGTAACATCACCTCATTCTCTTTTGGAAAATGAAGAAATGATTGGGGGGGGGGAAGGAAAAACAACAAAAAAGCATGCAAATAACTATTTGAATGTTCCAAAATGCCACCATCAAATATTTAATGTTGGTTAAGATCTTAATCCAAAACTTTTTAAACTGTACATTTCCCTTCCTGGCGTGACCCGTCAAAACCGCGCTAGAGTAAACCGCGCCCGATTAAACCGCGTCGCTGACATCATCAACAGGGTGACAACAGCCAGGGCGGAGAAAGAAGGGCGCTTTAAATAGCGCTTTGAAAGCAAGCCGATTCAACTTAAGGTAAGGGTTAGGTTTAGGGTTAGGTTAAGGGTTAGGGTTAGGTTTAGGGTTAGGTTAAGAGTTAGGGTTAGGTTAAGGGTTAGGATTAGGTTTAGGGTTAGGTTCAGGGTTAGCTTTAGGGTTAGGTTAAGGGTTAGGGTTAGGTTTAGGGTTAGGTTAAGAGTTAGGGTTATGTTAAGGGTTAGGATTAGGTTTAGGGTTAGCTTTAGGGTTAGGTTAAGGGTTAGGGTTAGGTTTAGGGTTAGGTTAAGGGTTAGGTTTAGGGTTAGGTTTAGGGTTAGGTTTAGGGGGGTTAGGTTTAGGTTTAGGGGTTAATTTTAGGTTTAGGATTTACAGCGTGCTTCTGTCTCCGTGCTGTTGTCGCCCTGTTGATGACGTCAGCGACGCGGTTTAGTCGGGCGCGGTTTAGTCGAGCGCGGTTTAGTCGAGCGCGGTTTTGTGGTGGAACCCCCTTCCTGGTGCCTCTCAGTGCTATAGAGAGAGCGCATGTAGCTTGGGTTCTTGGCATTCTTTTAAGTTTGATTGTTTTGCAGACATTTCATTATCTGTTAGCTCTTGTGATGATGATGTTACCTAGGCTGGTTATGGAATAACTGCCCCCGAGCTCAGAGAGCATCAAGAACATAATAGCCTTGTTGATTTCAGGCAATTCAGGTAGTCCTTGACTTATAACCATTCATTTAGTGACTATTCAAAGTTACAACAGCACTGAAAAAGGTGGATTATCGTTTTTCACACTTATGATTCTTGCAGCATCCCTGTGGTTACGTGATCAAAATTCAGCAGCTGGTTCATTTATGACTGTTGCAGTGTCCTTGGGTCCTTTCTTCACCTTTTGTGACCTTCTGTTAAACAAAATCACTGGGGAAGCCAGATTCACTTAGCAACCTTGTTACTAACTTAACAACTATGATTCATTTAAAGACTGTGGCAAAAAATAGGGCAACTGTTGTAAAATGGGACAAAAAATCACTTAACCACTGTCTTGCTTAACAACAGACATTTTGGACTGAGTTGTTGTAAGTCGATGACTCCTGTATATACCCCAGAGATGCCAGTGTGACACTAGAGTGCAAATTCTACTTGCAGCTCAGAAGAAGATCCTTCCTGTGGGTGGCTACATGAACATTTCTAGAAGAATAACTCTTCTGATCCTTACATTTTTAAGTGTGCCTGTGGTTGCTGTCTGGTCCTTCAATTGCCTAGAATGATTGTTTGCAAATGTTCTTGTTGGCTTGTTGCAGAAATGTACTTTAGGCATTAAGTAAATGTGCCCTTAATCATCTTCTGATTGAAATTTGCCCTTTTCAGCTAATAGGTGATTCAAATTTAACAGAGTCTTTCATTTCCAAGATAGCTGCAGATGTGCCAAAAGCATAAAGAGCTGTAAATGTTTTGAAAGCAGGCGGTAAAATGAGGTTGTTTGTAATGTCTTTACAATTAAAATTCTGCATCGTAAACTATGCCCAGGCATGAGCGTTGAAAGAAAGCCAATATTGTTTGTGTTTGAACTTTCTGAAACAAGGGTCTTTTGGGGTAGAAGAATAGAATTTCCCATTCTGTCTTCCTCACACATGTAATATCAGCTTACTTCATCGCTAAAATTGTAATATTTTGGTTCATTTGATTTGACTTACTCCCTGGCCTACATCTTAGATTCCAGGTGCTGCTTAGTACTTCACCAACATACACTCTTCTGTTTAGAATAGCCAGCTCACTCTTCTGCTAATGCCTCATCTGTTTTGCATCTTTCTCTTCTTCTTTCTGAGCTTGATTCTGAGAGCTCATATTGCACTGCTGTGATGTGTTTCTTTTACACCCACTGCCTCATTCTTTTCTTGACTATCTTCCACTTAATCCCAGCTCTGATTCACCCATGTTCTGTTTGACTGAGCCTGCCCTTCCTAACGTTCCAAGAATTCTTGTGTGGTCATACACGTGGCTGATTCTCAGTCCAATTTTTTTTATTTTTTTTAGCCAGGCATTGTTCTTTTCTTGTCTTGCTCTCCCTTTGGAGCTTTTGCATCCTTACAGATTTATAACAGACATCTTGTTATTCTCAGCTATTTCAGACTTGTATACCGGCTTCTGGTAAACTGTAGGAATTGCCTTTGCCTTGCTGTAGCTCATACTTCTTTCTTCCAAACTTGTCACTTTTCAGGTAACAGTGAAAAACATTTCCAAATCTATTTTTCAGCTGTTGTTTTGACAGTTTCAAATGCTGGATTCTTGAAATAGAGATAACTGTAGGATTTTCAGCTGCAAGGGTTTGTGCAGTGAACATAGACACCAGTGGTGGGTTTCAAAATTTTTTAGAACCTCTTCTGTAGGTGTGGCCTGCTTTGTGGGAGTGGCTTGCCGGCCATGTAACTGGGTGGGAGTGACTTGGCAGTCATGTGACCGTGTGGGAGTGGCCAACTTGTAAAAAGAGGTGAACCTCACTTAACAACGCTCTTGCTTAGCAACCAAAATGTTGGCTCAGAAACTCTGGCATTTGAAACACGCAAGTCTTAAAGCTGTCAAGTCACAAGACCCTTGCACCCCTAACCCTTTAGGAAAAAAAACCCAGGGGTGTTCAAACTTGACAGCTTTAAGACTTGTGGACTTCAACTCCCAGAATTCCTCCTCTCGCTCTTCATCTTGATGATGTGCGGATGGGGTGGGTGGATGGGAGCTGGAACTGGTTCTAAACGGCACTGTAGATTTGTGGAACCTCTTCTATAGAAGAGGTTAGAACTGGCAGGAACCCACCCCTGATAGACACATACTTTGCATAATCATAGTGTTAGAAATGGGCTCAGATGTCTTCTTCTCCAACAATGTAGAATCTATTAGAACATCTCTGACAGACAATCATTAAGGCTCTATTTGAAGATCTCGAGTGAAGAACTCTGCACTTTGTTCAGCATCCTGTTTTACTGGCTGATACCTCATATATTCCTGAAGTTGTAACCTAAATCTACTTCCTTAGATGTTTTTTAACCAATTGATTCTGGGCCTGCCTCCTGCGGAAATAAAGAATAAGTTCACTCCTTCTGTGTGACTGTCCTTCAGGTATTTGAAGACTGCTGTGATCTGGATCCTATGCTCCTGTTAATGCGTCCCAAGATATCATTTACTTTTTTAACAGTTGTAACACATTGCTATTTCATATTTAACTTGTGAGTGTACCAGGGGTGGGTTTGTCCTGGTTCGCACCGGTACGCCAGAACCGGTTCGTGAAATTTAGTGTATCTTTTGGAACCTGTTCCAAAAGGAAGGAAGGAAGGAAGGAAGGAAGGAAGGAAGGAAGGAAGGAAGGAAGGAAGGAAGGAAGGGGGAGAGATACACACAGGAAAGGAAGAGATACACACAAGGAAGGAAGGAAGGAAGGAAGGAAGGAAGGAAGGAAGGAAGGAAGGAAGGAGAGTGAGAGAAAAAAGAGAGAGACAAAGATAGAAAGAGAAAGAAAAATAAAAAATAAAAAGGCAGTGGGAGAGAGAGAAGAAAGAAAGAAAGGGGGAGAGAGACAAAAGGAAGGAAGGAAGGAAAGAAAGAAAGAAAGAGTGAGAGCGAGAGAGAAAGAAAGTAAAAGAAAGAGAACTTATTATCACAATTGAGCTCAAAATTTTGGTTGTTAAGCAAGAGCATTGTTAAGTGAGTTTCACCCCATTTTCCAAGTTGGCCACACCCACCTGGTCACACACCCACCAAGCCATGCCCACCCAGTCACATGACCACCAAGCCACTCCCACAAAACAGGCCACACCTACAGAATAGATTCTAAAAATTTTGAAACCCAAAGGTATGCCGAATGTTTTCATATATACTATTGCCAAGATAGGCCTTCCCCATCTTACATGTGTTCCTTTTCAATCCAGATGCAGAATTGTATCCTCCTCCCTGTTGAAATCCATCCTATTTTTTTCAGGCCAATTCTTTATTTCATTTTTCTAAACTTCTGTCTTTTATCAACAATACTGCTCCCATCCCAGTTTGTGTAATTTCCAAACTTGATATGAAATCTCTTAATCAAGTCAGTGATAAAAATCCTAAGTGCTGAGACTTCACTCAGTACTTCCCTCCCATTAATGAGCATTCCTTTGTTGTGGTAATTCAGTCAACAGTGAATCCATTTAACAGTATCATCAACTGGTTCATATCTTATCATTTTATGAAGGAAAATATTACGAGGCACTCAGTCATATGTTTTTTCTGAATGAACATAAGATTCTGTATTCCACTTGATTTTAATCTATTTTACCTTTACCTTTATTTCATTTGTCAAATTATTTTATTAGTTTTACAGATGCCATTATCTTTTTTTTAATTTACTGCTTGTCTGAATAATACATTTCTTTTAAAATAGATGTACCATGCTAAATATTTTTTTAAATTATTTCCTAGATATAAGCCATCGGTTTCGGATAACAAAGCACTCATGGTAGTTACTGAGGAACCAATAATATATGTTCCCCCCCAACCCTGCCAGCCATTTATCAACAGGACAAAATCACTCAGGTAAGCTGTTTGCTTATAAATAGCAGAGATATTAGTGTCAGATAAGTATTAGGACCTAATGTTTGACTTCCTCGGTATTCAATTCACTGGAAGTTTAAATGAAACTCCCTGGTGTCTTAATGGTTAAAAGGAATATGTAAGTAACAAGCCAAAACAGCAACCTCGATAATTTTCCTATCTTGGATTTATAAAAGAGGCTTGTTAAAATTTTGAACAATTTTGTGACAAGGGACAAAGAAAATATGAAAAGAAATCAAGTTCTAGGATATTATTTAAAGACATCAGGATTGTTAAAAGTAAAAGGAAGGAATATCAAGTTGGTTTACTGATCAAGGGTAAAGTAGACATGTTGTTATCTTTGGCAATCTTTAATGGACTTTTGCTAATGAGGACTGAACAAACTTTTAGGGATTTGTTTATAGAAAGATGAGATATGGGAAGAAGAGATCAGTGTTGTATTTTAAGAGAAGGAGACAAGTTACTAAAATTGTTTATACTGTACTGTGATGAACGGGGAAGTTATTTCTTTATTTCTTTTTCTTTAGTATTTTCTTACTGTTTCTTTTCTATTTTTATTTCTATGCTTTATTTTCTTTAGTATTTTCTTATTGTTTCTTTTCTATTGCTACTTCTACTTTCTGAACTTTGTATTTTTTTCTCTATTGTATATTTCTTTGTTTTCATTTATATATTTTTAATTATAATATTGAATAAAATTACCATATAAAAAGTGTCCCCTCATGCATTTTATCCACTTCAAATAAATTCTGTAACATTGACAGTATATTAGTCAACACAATGAGTTGGGATAGCAATTTGTTAGATGATTTATTGATGAGCTTGCAACTCCATGTCCATTTCAGTGCCATAGCTCAAAGCAAAAGGGTTCCACCACAAAACCGCGCTCGACTAAACTGCGCCCGACTAAACCGCGTTGCTGAGATCATCAACAGGACGACAACAGCGCGGAGACAGAAGCATGCTGTAAACCTAAACCTAAAATTAACCCCTAAACCTAAACCTAACCCCCCTAAACCTAATCCTAAACCTAACCCTAAACCTAACCCTTAACCTAACCCTAAACCTAACCCTAAACCTAACCCTTAACCTAACCCTAAACCTAATCCTAACCCTTAACCTAACCCTAACCCTAACCCTAACCCTTAACCTAACCCTAACCCTAATCCTAACCCTTAACCTAACCCTAACCCTAACCCTAAAGCTAACCCTAAACCTAACCCTTACCTTAAGTTGAATCGGCTTGCTTTCAAAGCGCTATTTAATGCGCCCTTCTTTCTCCGCTCTGGCTGTTGTCGCCCTGTTGATGACGTCAGCGACGCGGTTTAATCGGGCGCGGCTTAGTCGAGCGCGGTTTTGACGGGTCACGAGCAAAAGTGTTTTATAGGCGTCTGTACTGGAGTTTATGTAGTACATTCCCAATATCATTAGGAATAAGCAAATCTACTTTCTTATATCTTACCAATCTTTGCCTATCCTAAGCAGGCACAAACTGATTGGGGGATCCAAATTCAAATATTGAAATCTTGATAAAGTGAGACATTATTTCTGAGATTTTTATTTGAGGGTATAAACAAGAGACCAACCTGAATATGAGCTGAAAATCAGTGCTTGCAAGTTCTTCTGGAGAAGTTGTCCTTGAATATATTTTTTTTCATTCCTATTGTTATTCTGTTTAATTTTCATGTTATGTATACAGGTTAAGTCATGAACTAAGAGGTTGGGTACATAGACATGAAGCAGAAAGAACACGATCAAGAAGGATGTCAAATAATCAGCAGCAAAAAGAGCAGACTGTCCAGGTAGGTTTATAGAATCATTTATATATTGTGGCAGCAGGAGAAGAGAAGGTGGAAAAATAAAGTTCTCAGGCCCAGAAGTTCAAAAGAGGGAATTGTATCAGAACAACATTCTGATACAGTATTCCTGGGTCCCTGTCTCCATTCTTTTGTCATTTAGGTGATTCTGGAATATGAAAATACTCTTTCTTAAAATAAATATCTGCATATGTGTGTGTGTGTGTGTGTGTGTATATATATATGACTTTAAATATATACCTTTCACCCTGGCTTGGCTGATAAGGAGTTGAGTTCTGTAGCTCAGTGGTTAACACATCTGCCTAAGAGGCAATACAGCACAGGTTCGATTCCCAGTAAGGGTATGGCTAGCTGATGAGAGCTAAATAGCTTGAAATAGATTTATACTAGTCTCCCTTTATTTATTTATCAGCACAAATATAACAAATGTAACAAAAAGGCAACAGTAAAAAATATTGGGTTTCTTTCTGGATGGTCTCTTTTGACGAGCCGAAGGACAGATAATGGAAGTAGTCATCTTCCTCCCATATTTGGGCATACCAGGGGTTGTGACTTTATATATATGTGTGTGTGTGTGTGTGTGTGTGTGTGTGTGTGTGTGTGTGTGTGAGAGAGAGAGAGAGAGAGAGAGAGAGAGAGAGACAGAGAGATATTTGTGCTGATAAATAAATTGAGACTAGTATAGATCTATTTCAAGCTATTTAGCTCTCATCAGCTAGCCATACCCTTACTGGGAATCGAGCCTGTGCTGTATTGTCTCTTAGGCAGATGTGTTAACCACTCAGCTATAGAGCTCGACTCCTTATCAGCCAAGCCAGGGTGAAAGGTATATATTTAAAGTCACTCTAGTTATTCGGGTTTTCTCCCGCGTAAAATTGGAGATGTCTTGGCATCTATATATATAGATATAAATAGATATATGTAGATATAAATATACGGGAAAAGACCCAAATACAAGAAGGCCAGCATATGTGTGTCTGTGTGTGTCTCTGTGTGTGTAATTATTAATAATTACACGCACGCACGCACGCACGCACATGCTGGTCTTCTTTTATTTGGGTCTTTTCCCGTGTAAGATTGTGATTGTCTTGGCAACATTTCGGCGAGGTCTCACTCGCCATCTTCAGGCTGGTGTTTTCGGCTCAAAGCATGGTCGGAGCTGCTGTCTTTCTATAGTAGAGTAAGGTGTTAGTTTCAAAACGTTCCATGTATAAGTTTGCGATGACGGGTGAGAGTGGTGATCCCATGGGTGCTCCTTCTATCTGTTTGTATCTTTGTCCATTATGGATGAAGTATGTGTTGGTTAGGCAGTGGTTGGTCAGGTCCAGGATGTGTTTAGGGGGTTGTGTTTGTTCTGGATGGCTGTGAAGGCTTTTTTTATAGGCACTTGGGTGAAGAGGTATATATAGTATTTTTAAAATACACTTCTGTCCCCCATGAATGGTTTCCCACATCTCAGTGTTAATGTTTGAACTTAAGTATCATATGAAATACTTTGATCATTTTAATTGTTTTAAGAAACATCTGAAAATGCCTTGCATTTAAAAAATATATACACTTAATTATAGTTTTTCCTGCACATTTGACTATCTACTATAGAACTTTAGTAGTGCTATATCACAGTTTTCTTTGTGATACTTTGTTTTTATATTTAATTTGGTGATTTTCCTTGCTCATTTTTTTCCTATCCCCAGAGTGCTTCAGGAAAAAATTCTGAACTAATGACTCTTCCATATACAGACAACAGTGTTGGGTAAGTCAAAATAGAATATTCTCATCAGTATAGTATTACATAGTTTAAAATGTTGCCTTATGTAGGAAATATTTAATTCTTTTACTGAAAAGAGCCAGAAATATTTATTGCCAATCTCATGTTAACCCAGTTTTCATTCAAGCTCTTTAAGGATTCATCTAGTCAAGTATTCCATTTCCTACAGTGGCCAGATAGATTTTTCTAGAACATTCACAAATGTATATAAGAACATCAATATTCCCCTTTCATTAGTTCTGGTACCCAGGATACAGAAAATATGGAATATGTCTGATACCCGAGGCCTAACCTGTCACACATGAGCAATTTTTCCTACTTTTTCTACTCTGAAACAATTATTTTGCTGCCGTCCGCATATAAATTCCTTGCTGCCTCTCAGAACTAAAACCTCATTCGAATTATCATTACTTCAGCTGTAGATTCCCGATTCCACATTTTGCAGTCAGCAGAGGATGGCTTCTTCCATAGTTCTTTCTGCACTTTCTCCGTATCTGTGCACTAACTATATTTTTAGATTCTTTCCTATAACACTGGTGGCGTGTATATACTTTCATTAAAAGAAAAAGGTAAATATTATGATACTGTGTGCTGATTCCTGGCTTTGTAAAGTGATATCACAAATGCAGTAAAGCATGATGTTCCTGATAATTTGGAGAGCAAATGATGCTATTGGATACTTGATTTATTTTATGATGTATTTGGATGTTTTATGTATGCTAGTTCCAATAGTATCTTCTCATGTATTTCAGTAGGAATTCAGGAAGTGAGCTACAGGTTTATTATGCTTCGCCACGAAATTATCAAGATTTTTTTGATGCCATTCACAGAAGGGGAGATACATTCTATGTGGTGTCATTCCGTAGGGTGAGTATATTAAAATGTTAATTTCAAACATGGAAAGGTTGTCCTTTTTTATAACATTCTATCCAAGATTTTTTTAATGAGGCTAGTGTAGCTTTTAAGTATTCTCAACATACAACTCCTGAACTTTCTTGAGAAAGAAATTGTAAAATCTTGATTGTGAAATTTTATTCCAACCTATTATAAAACCTATATGAAACCTATGAAGAAGCAAAAAAACAAACAAACAAACATTCCCCCATGAATTTGATCAGAATTTATTGTTTCTCTAAGAAAAATGAGGACCATTATTCTTTTCTGGGTGAAAAAAATGAGTGTAAATGAGATTTATACCTGAAAAAATCAGTACATATCCAGAAAATGAAATCATATAGTTTTCTCTTGTGCAAATGGATCTGTTTTGGTCAGGTGTTTTTTCTTCATTGATACTAAATAAATAAATTTATTGGCATTACATCTTCTAGGTATTTGCAGTGCTTTTGCTTCAGGAATCTGTTACAGCAATTCTTTTTTTTTAAAAAAATTTTTTTTAAATTATTTACATATAAGTATATCGAACACAGTGTGACTGTCCTGGCATTTCATCTGCCATATAAACCAAAAGTGAAAGACAAATAACATAAAAAATAATAAAAAAAAATCTGCTAAAAAAAAGACAAATAACATATGTACAACTTACACATTGCTAGTCTTATACAATTATTTTTGACCAACATATTCATTTTAATAAATATATAATATCTCATTTCAGGTCTACTTAGCCTAATTATTTTCGTGTTCCGACTCCCACCTCGTGTTTCCAGCCATTGATAAAATCTATTCCATGTGTCATAATATTTTGTCTCTCCTTTGTTTTTTAATTCTAACGTTAGTCTATCCATTTCTGCACATGTTAATATCTTCCTCATTATCTTCTTTTCTGAAGGGGTATTTACACTTTTCCATTGCTGTGCATAACACCATTTTCGCTGCTGTTAGGATGTGAAGTATTAGGTATATTGATCCTTTGCTATAGTCTTCTGTTATAATACCTAATAAAAATAATTCTGATTTGATAATGGATTAGGGAGTGAAAATATAATTAGGGTCTTGACAGCTTATAAGAGCTGAAGTGGCACAGTGGTTAAATGCAGCAGTGCAAGCTACTTCAGCTGACTGCACTTCTGCAGTTTGGCTGTTCAAATCTCACCGGCTCAAGGGTGACTCAGCCTTCCATCCTTCCGAGGTGGGTGAAATGAGGACCCGGATTGTTGTTGGGGGCGATATGCTGACTCTGTAAACCGCTTAGAGAGGGCTGAAAGCCCTATGAAGCGGTATAAAAGTCTAACTGCTATTGCTATTGCTATTGCTATTGCTATTGCTATTGCTATAGCAACCAATTTGTATGTGAGAGGACAGCCATGCGAAGCATCTATTTTTATATTATATCTCCCATCCTAGTAATACTTCCCAGAATGGAAAATGAGTTTTAGTAAAACAACTTTTTAAAAATGTATCCTATTTTGTTTCTTGGAAATTATCAATTAGAAGTGAAGTGAGGAGCCGAGGTGGCGCAGTGGTTAAATGCAGCACTGCAGGCTACTTCAGCTGACTACAGTTCTGCAGTTCGGCTGTTCAAATCTCACCGGCTCAGGGTTGACTCAGCCTTCCATCCTTCCGAGGTGGGTGAAATGAGGACCCAGACTGTGGGGGCAATATGCTGACTCTGTAAACCGCTTAGAGAGGGCTGAAAGCCCTATGAAGCGGTATATAAGTCTAACTGCTATTGCTATTGCCATTGCTATGTTTAATTATCAAAAGGATAAAATGATCTATTTACATTGTGGAGTTATTCCCATATCCATCAGCAGATGGAGGTAACGTTTAACTTTATTTTAAGAAAGTTGCTTTTCAAACATTCTACTCCAAGAGTTGATATTTTTCCTCAGTTTGTCTGCTGAGGAATCTTTGTATATTATTATGGATTCTGGAAAATACTCTAATATGCTCACTGTTGTCCCATGTGTGTAATTTCTGTTGGTTCTTTTTTCTTCCGAAAAATGCACGTTGCCGTGAAAAAATGGTAAAAATGAAAGAGCTCTTAGGAAAACCTATCCTACATTATTATCCTTTGTAGCAACTCTTGTACTTTTTCACAATGATTGATTAGCTCTTTAATCCCCCTCTTCTAAAGAAAAAGATTCTTGAATGAATGGTGGTATCGTGGATAAGCTATACAGATGGTTTCTTTGGATGCTGAGGATGATCGGCATCATTATCACTGGCACTGTATTACATTTATTTTTCACTTTTCTTCTGGGAGACCCAGAGGTGAGATTCTGTATCATAGTATTTCCACTTGGCTGAGCAACCTGGTCTTAGGGCATCATTACTTAGCCTTCAGCAATGAGGATTTTCAGACCTCTATTCGCCATGTTTTTAACTTGAAGGCAGAAAGACCGTAGATTTGAAGGAAAGCTGCCAGGTAATGCTAAGCTAGAGACAGTTTGGTGAAGTGTTACAACATCAGCCTGGAAACAGGAAGATCATAAGTTCTAGACACATATCTTAGTCACAAATCCTACTGAATGACCTTGGACCAATAACTCTCTCCGTCTTCGGAAGGAGCCAATGACAAACCACTTTGAAAATCTTGCCAAGAAAACTACAGGGACTTGTCTAGGCAATTGCTGCAGTCTAAAACTGATTTGAAAGGCATTTAAACTAAAATACTAAGCTAGGTGGACATCGTCTCTGTGATTGGTGGTCTGGTCTTTTGGGGCTGGGTCTCTTCTGTATGCAAATTTCCATTTCTCTACCCCATCTAACCCCTGTGACCTTAAGCCAAGGAAGCTTTGTGAGTCCTCTACCGCTGCTGAATAGAGTAAAGGACTAAATATGGTAAATCAACAGGGACTCCCGTAAAAAAATAAATTCTTCTATTCAGTACATGAGAGAACAAAGGATAGGGTTACAATTCTATTCCAATTAAAGGATAAAGTATGCCCTTTAGAGATCCTTTGTCTTGAATTTTTCAAGAACAGAGAAAACAAGTATTCAGTTTCACTTAGAGCATCTGTTTCTTTACAAAAGTAATCAGTAAATGGAATATTGAAATAGAATGTTTTAGTAATAGTCTTATACTATAAGTAAAAATTCACTAGTATGTCCGAATTCAGTGTTTTTTGTTTGTATGTATATATTTTGAGACCCAAACAGGATTAGTTGCTTTTTATGACTGAAATGTATGCACGTGCATGTAGGAACAGTATGTAAGTAGCGTGACTCGTCAAAACCGCGCTCGACTAAACCGCGCCCGATTAAACCGCATCGCTGACGTCATCAACAGGGCAACAACAGCCAGCGCAGAGAAAGAAGGGCACTTTAAATAGCGCTTTGAAAGCAAGCCGATTCAACTTAAGGTAAGGGTTAGGGTTAGGGTTAGGTTAAGGGTTAGGGTTAGGGTTAGGGTTGGGGTTAGGTTTAAGATTAGGTTTAGGGGGGTTAGGTTTAGGTTTAGGGGTTAATTTGTGGTTTAGGGTTTACAGTGTGCTTCTGTCTCCGCGCTGTTGTCGCCCTGTTGATGACGTCGGCGATGCGGTTTAGTCGGACGCGGTTTAGTCGAGCGCGGTTTTGTGGTGGAACCTGTAAGCAGGACTTACTTAGGATTTTACTTAGTCTGGCACATATAGTTGGAATTTAGAAATTATGTATGTTTTGAGTGCTTTCAAAATGACTGAGGAGGAGATGCTCATTCAGAAAGGGTTACCATAGCAGACACGGCCAGTTACAAAACATACATTAATTAAAATATAAAACAAGGACATTTTTGCCTGCTGTTTCTTCTCGTTCCTCCAAGATTTTTCCTACCACTCCCAGTTTAAGTTAGATAAAATCGCTTTCATCTTGAGCTTCATTTCTGATGATTTGAAAGATATATTTATGCATCAAATCTTCATTACGATCCAAAGATTAGCATAATGAGGGTGGGTATGGTAAATTAAAAAGGATAAAAAATACATCTGAGTCTAAAAAAATTATAAAAAGCTAGAACCTATAAAACAAATAAATATAAAAAAACAAAAATCCAAAAGGAATCTAAAAAGGGTGGTGATATTAGATGGGTGTAGGGAGAGCATGAATGTTAGTATATCACAACATAGAATACTCTAGAACAGTGTTTCTCCACCTTGGCAACTTGAAGATGTCTGGACTTCAACTCCAGACATTCGCTGGCTGGGGAATTCTGGGAGTTGAAGTCCGGACATCTTCAAGTTGCCAAGGTTGAGAAACACTGCTCTAGAATGATATACTAGATGCTCATTAAGACTACCTTATTGCACAGATCATCACCTGATGGATTTTAAATGCTGCTGCGCAGAACCTGGCAACATGATAGGTTATAACCGGGTTAGTATCTGAAAGCAGTCGGGACTGTAAAATTGTCCTGTGCACCCTGGATATTTATGCAGTAATGACGAGATGAAGCTAGTCTGAATATGTTTGTAATACAGACACTGAGAGAGTACATGCTCTGTTGTTTCTGTATGACAGTTCCCACCAATCGGGCTCTGTCGACCCTTGGGACTGGCGTCCCCTTGGGTATATCCAGCCGAAACAGCTTCCATGGATCGCCGTATCCATTCCTTTTTAGGGCTAAACAATATCGGTTGCCTCAATGTGCAAACATTGCTACAAACAGGGAAGCAGGCCCTTCTCGCTAAAAGTATTTACGATTAATAGCGACTGGCTGCACCACCTGACAACCCTAGCCCAGGACCGAAAACAGTGGCATCAAATTTCCATGGAAGTCGCCTATACCCACGATGGGTGAAGAGGCGTCAAGTACAAGTACAAGACAGTGACCAGAAGCATTGTCTCTCCTGGTAGGAAATCTTCCTGTATTGGAGGACAGCAGAGGGGAGGGCATGGCATCATGCCAGAATAAAGCTCTACCTGGAGTACTTCAAGATTAGTTAAGTATAACATAGGAGAGGCAGAGTACCCGTTGGGTTGGTTCACTGCCAATAAACATTGGGGACCTCGCTAGGTCCAGTTGGTGCGCTTGTATTTGTCATGTGCTGTTGAATGAGTGCTTTGGCCTAATTATATTCCATGCTGAGGCCTGGAGAGAAGCCCAAGGGTAAGATTTTACTTGCCTCTGCTTTTTCCCATGTGGACTGAAAAATCACCCTTCATAGTTAAATTGTATTTATGCCATTTTCTTGAAAACACTTAAGAAGTGATTTGCTATTGCCAGAGAAAGAGAGAGAAGGAGAGAGAGAAACGTCCCAGGTTCCTGTCCTTTTGAGGATAAAAGAAGGACTTACATGTGTTGCCTCTGAAAGAGCAAAATAATATTTCCTTATTGATCACATTTTATTGTGATCACTATATTTTGAGTTTTGTGGTTTTTTAAAAAAAGAAGTGTATCAGTTTTCTTGGGGGGGGGGGAATAGGAGGAATTTGTTTATTCATTTATTCCCTGCTGTTATTTTTATAAATAAGGCAACAAGCCAGTGGTGGGATTCTGTCAGCACCTCTCCATTAGATAATTAGGAAAGAAGACCACGAGACTCCATGAGTAGAAATCAAGTGTACTTTTACTAATTATAAATGATTAAAGGCATAGCGAAGCGAAGTCTGATTATTTAGGCGCGAAAGCGATTGATATATAGAATAACCCATTCCCCACCCCTTGGCATCCCAGTTACAGTCCAATCATAATTCTCCCAAGTGTCAGGTGTGAGATAACTTCAAAAGGCATCACGAAGATGGAATGTCGGTGCCGTTAGTCCTGGCGGGAATCTCCTACGCATGCGTAGTCCAACAGGCAGCTGAGCTCCAGAACCTTCCTCCAGCACAATGAGTAACCCCTCCCAAATACCATGCCCTCCCTCCCCGTTTCATGGCAGCCGAAAACAACAGCAAAGCAGAGGCTGACAGATTCAAATAATTTAAGAACCGGTTCTCTGCCCTAATGACCAGCTGGCTAAGTGGGGCTCAGTGGTCATGTGACTGGGTGGGTGTGACCAACTCAACGTCACTCACGTTGATGGGCCGTTCGCCTTAGCTGTTGCAATGTAATAAGGGAGAAGCAGTTTCTGTAAGGAGGACAATAGAGATTAGGCTAGAAACAGCAGCGGAATGTTTCCTTCCTGCCTTCCTTACAGGATTAGCCCTGTAAAGTGGGGAGGGGGAGATTTCTTCCAACAACCGGTTCTCCAAACTGCTTAGAAAGTTAACAACCGGTTCTCCCCGGATAGGTGCGAACTGGCTGAATCCCACCGCTGCAACAAGCATATGTAGTAATCCTTTCTCCTTCTATTTTCCCAACAACAAATCCATGAGGTGGGTTGGACTGAGAGAGAGTGACTGGCCCAAGGTCACCTAGATGTTTTTCATGCCTCAAGCGGGACTAGAACTCACAGTCTCTCCTGAAGGCCAACACCTTCAGCATTGCAACTCAAGAAAGATCAGTATGAAAGATCAGCAATTCTGAATATCTACCTGGAATCTACTTGGAATTAAAGAGCCCAAATATGTAACTTCAAATCTTCTTCTCTTGTCTAGTGTCTCTCATTGAGTCTTAATTTTGGTTTAAGTAGAGTTGGTGAAACTGGAATATGTGTCGTTAAGAATAATACAAAAGTTAATCTTTTTTCCAAATCTTAGTTCCAAAACTATGCCCTTGTTATAAAATGGAAGTTGTTTAGTAGTTGCAGAACAGAGAGGAGGACAGCACATTTATGAAGATTTATGGTGGTTTTTTTCAACAACTGTAAGATTGTTCTTTTCCTTCCAATCAGAAGCAAATCAGTCTCTTGAACTGACTTTCTGCATTGAATTTATAAGTGAACAATTGTACTTTGGGCCATTTCCAGCTGCACTGTATTTCTCTCCAAAGTGCGCAATTGCAATTACTAATTTTATTGTATTGGCGTTAAATGCCCTTAACGCCAGGCAAGTTCCATTGATGCACTAGACTTCTCTTTCATATAACTGTTTTTTTCCCCCCCCAGAGATAATTCCATACAGATGAAGTCTTTTCCCCTCCTTGGCTCTATCTCTTTAGCCAAGTTTACAATTATATAACAGACAATGTCTAGTGTGTTCTAAAGTCCAGGTGCAACAACAGTGAAATATCAAATGCCAATTGATCACAGCACCACCTATTGGTTAAGAATCATAGTAGCTCTGCTGATATTTAGCATTCCTTTACTGCAATTAGGTAGAAGATTTTTTTTCCCCTATTATTTATGCAGAGGCCATAAAGCACATTCAGATTTATAATATTTCTAGACTGGAAAGAAGGTTGAACTGCATCAGAAATAAAGTACCATGTTTCTTTTTAGTGGATTGTACCTAATTCTAAACTTTATATTGTAAAATAATATGGGTGGCAGAAAATTCTTATGGGGATAAACAAAAGAATATACTCTTAGAATGTAAAATAGTAATAGTAATTGTTCCGCTTGCTTTGCATCAGACAGATAGTAACTGTAAATAATAAAATATTACCTTTTAGATTAAGTATTCTGTGCCATTTTAAATTAATATGAGCAGAATTCTCTTTTCTATCCAGAAGATTACTTTCGGAATAGTAATCCTCTGACTTTCATATCTCTCATGCTAGAGATCCTTTTGTTGGGAAACGCTATTATTCTTGATGGATTACTGATCAGCATAGTCGTTGGCAATCAATTATTAGGTGCTTTAAAATTCTACGGCTAAATATTTAAAAATTTGCATACAGTGATCCCACATATTTATTTTCTGTCCCTCTTTCTCTGGATATATATACATACATATACATATACATATACATATACATATATATATTCTCCATACCAGTGATGGTGAACATTTTGGACTCAGCATATCAAATTCAGAAAATGCTTTCCTTGATTCTGCTGTCACATCCCATCCCAGGCAAAAGAAGACCTCTCTCTCCTTTCTTCTCCTCTCCAAGCCCTCCAGATCTTGAAGTTGCACGAGAGGTCCTTATTCTTGCATTTTCTGGAGCCTCAGAAAATTGCATGAGAATCCTCTAATCTCTTTAAGTATTCCTCAAAGTTCCAATTTATTAAGAGAGACATGTTGGCACATCTGTGGAAACCCGAATCTGAAAGCTTCCCGGGTTTCCGCACCCAGTTGAAAGTGCATGATCTTGCCCCCACACCCACAAGTCCATCACATGGTCCAATCTTCCACTGCCACACTGGCAGTTCCACCCATCCACTTCCGGTCAGGCTCAGAGGCCTAGAGAACAAAAGATGACCTTAGCTTTCTAGAAAGGAATTTATTTTGACAACAACACATTCTACTCCTTACTATTCCCCCTCCCAATTCCCCACTAATGAAACAGCACAACAATAGAATGTGGCAGGCCAAAGATCCTAAAAGGAACCGTCTGCAGGCCTGACAGGCGGCCTCTCCTCAGAAGAAAAACGTTTCCTTAAAGAGAATAATATAGGAGTTAACATAACAAAATTAACCATCTCCCCCCCCCCCCAACCCTTTGGCTTGTCAAGAAACTTCTCATGGAATTGTTTTACTAACTTATCCACTTTTAAGTCCCAGCTTTTCACCCAAGTAGCTTCGGACAAAGGGTACCTCTTCCAATGCATTAAATATTGTAAATGTCCCCTATATAGCCTTGGACTCTGATTTAGTTTTGGATGATATTTGGAATGCTGACACTAGGATTGTTAGAGAGAAGCGATCTAATATATTACAGTGTAATTATGGACGGGACAGTGCGTGCTACAATGCTTAAATAAGCAACCTGTGTTTCTGTTTCTTCATTGTTATAGAAACAAAGAGTAGAAAAACAGTGCGGGTAGATAGCTATGGAACTGGAACATCAGTACTGTAGAAAGTCATATCTGAAAAATAAATTTAATGAACCTGGAAAATTTGAAACGTTTTATAGAAAGTATATGTTGTGTTCCAAATCCTGTAAGCAATAATTTATCACACAGAGAAATTATTTAAGAGCTTTTCTAAAAAAAAAAACATAAAAACACAGAGACTTTGATTCTGTTTGTTTGATATTATCAGAAAAATATAAATTAGATGCTTTAGACCAAGTAGAATGGATATGAGATTTCCCATAGCCATGATTCTTGCTCTCTATTGGCTTTTGACTTGCCCTCCTCCCCCCCAAAAAAACCCTGAATTTTTTTTGGAGCCTGCGACTATGAATATATATCCCAGGAAACTGCATAAATTTCCTATTCTGAAATTCTTCAGTTTAGGTTAATTTAGATTCTATGTCAAAAGGTAGGTCAGCTAAAAATCTCTTCTTTGGGATAAGTATTACGTAATAAGCGAGCAGTCATAGCTCCTTTGTGTATCAGTGAAATAGTTACATTTAGGCTGTGATTGAAATTCCCTGTTCTACTATTGTGGCAAATATGAATAGCAATAGCAATATAGCAATAGCAGTAGACTTATATACCGCTTCATAGGCCTTTCAGGCCTCTCTAAGCGGTTTACAGAGAGTCAGCATATTGCCCCCAACAATCTGGGTCCTCATTTTACCCACCTCGGAAGGATGGAAGGCTGAGTCAACCCTGAGCCGGTGAGATTTGAACCGCTGACCTGCTGATCTAGCAGTAGCCTGCAGTGCTGCATTTAACCACTGTGCCACCTTGGCTCTTGAACTTGTTGATGATACTGCATAGAAGGGAAAATATTTTTATTTTTTAAATATTTTTTTCTGTTATTTTTTAGCATAACTAATAACAGTGAATATTGCTAGCATTTAAAAAGTAAAAACTTTGTTTCCTGGATTTCTAAGGACCAGTGCTAAGTACTAAGTACTATTTTAAATGGCATGGTCATGTTGCAATTTGAATTTACAAAAAGCTACCATTTTTGAATCCCCCCAAAAATTCTGATATTGTGGGCAGAAATTTCCTTATCCAGTTCTTCCCAAATAGACACATAGACTCCAAAAATAAAAATTCTGATATTGTGGGCAGAAATTTCCTTATCCAGTTCTTCCCAAATAGATACATAGACTCCAAGAATTCTCAACAATGATCATGCTTGCTAAGTAATCCTGAAAATTGAAGTCTACAAATCTGTAAGGCACACCTATTGGGGAATGGGCTCTATTGAAGAAAAAAATAGAATGAACATACAGGAAGCCTGGCAGAGTTGACATACTTTCATAATTCGAATAATTGCAGATTCTTCCTTTATTTGCTACTGCCATATTTGTACATGAATAATAAAACTATAATTATTTCCGAGATAGAATTAAGGACCTAGGAGATACGTGGTATCTTTTTTCCACTTAAGATGATTCTCTGCTAACACATTAAAATAATAGTCACAATCGCCTGAAGAGCTTGAGTAGATCTTAGCTCAAATGAAAATAAAATAGATTTCTCCCTGTTTTTTTGCAAGAAATTTGCTTTCTGATTTGTTGTCAAATAAAGAAAGCTGGTGTTCCCTTTCACCTGCAATTATAAAATTATGTGGATTAGTTACATATTTAACTAGCCCCTTAGAATCAGCTGAAACTATTCTGGAAATAGAAAAGACCCTAAAATAGGTCATCATGAAAGACTGGTCTCCTGGCTAGCCACAGAAGAAGACATTTTCAGTACACATGGAGCCTTTCAGCCCTGACCTTGGGGTTGTATATATATTTGATCTACCATATATCTCACATTTCTACAAGGCTACTCGGAAAGCAAAATAAAAATAGGATATAAACATTGAAAAACAGAAATTGAAGTGAATAGTGTAATTGCACATTAAAATCATATAATAGTTAAATGTTTGCTAATCTCTATAATCTCTATAAAAGAGATTATTTTATAGATTATAGATTCTCTATATGCCAATTGAGTGAAGGATGTTCTGTAAACTTCTATATTTTGGATTGTGATTCAGGGCTGGGAAGAGAATTTCTGTCACAATGATAACTGCCCACTGAGATTGTCATAGAGATAGCTTTTCATATTGTTTGACACACGTAGAAGCTGAATTTGTTTTGCTTTTGACTAGGTTTTGTGTTCTGCCCCCCCCCCCCCCCCCCCGGTACAGTGAGTCACGCTGACACAAGATTACTGCTAGACAATTTATTCACAGTAAATTAACACACCAACAAGACTTTGGCAGCAACCCAGACTTCCCAGATAAGAAATACACACCAGAGCTTCTCCACCTTTAGTATAATAGTTGAATCCTGCAAACAGCCTCCTCCCAAAGTCTCTCCTTATATACTCTCTTGGGAGGAGCCTAATCACAACCACCTGGTTCCAATTATCTCCTTTGTCTCCTTAATTGTTGCCAGCGCTTATCCGCCCGTCTCTGCCGGGCGTCCAGGACCAATTCCCTCTGCCCCTCATCACTGCTCAAGGGCCTGACGTCTTCACCACTGCTCCAGTGCCTGGAGGGATGCACACCCTTTGGCTTTCACCGCTGCTCTATGCCTCAGGCGCCTCCTGGTGGCCAACCAGCCTTTCTGGTCCCTGCTCGGAGTCTGAACCCTGTCCAGGGTCCTTCACATCTTCCAGAGTCGACTCATAGGGTCCCTCGCTATGGGAGTCTGTTTGCAGCTCCAACGGCTCCTGCTGGGCCACAACAGTTTTGATTGGTATCATTTGGAAGAAATAGTAAACAAAGTGTCTTGGTTTAAGAAATAGAAACCACACATTTATGCAAGCGGAAATTGTAAAATCCTCATATTGTAAATCCTCATATCCTGTTTTAGCTAAACATCCATAATATTTAATACCAAAATTTTCTAATCCTCCATGTATATAATTTATTATCATTATCCTTTCTTTAAGTATATCTTATATCCTAACATTTCCCCCTATTAGTTAAAACTTAACTATGTCCAATTTTGTTCTTTTTTATTATTATTATTATTATTAATAATCTTTATATATAGTCAGGGGTGGGTTTCTCGCCCCATTGCAACCGGTTCGGTTGGAACGGGGCCGGCAGCGTCCTCGCGCACGCATGCGGTTCGCGCGTGCACGCGCGCAGTGCACGCATGTGTACTAGCGTCTGTGCGATGCTCCAGCTGCTCCTGGAGGATCGCGCAGGTGCTGTATGCGTCCTACGCATGCGTGGAAGTGCAGAACTCGTCAAAACCGGGTAAGGAGTGCGTGTGGGCGCGCGGACGCACGGGTGGGCCCTTCGCCGTTCCCGGAAGTTACTTACTTCCGGGTTCGCCGACCAACCGGTTCGCAGGGACCGCCACGAACCGGTTGAAACCCACCCCTGTATATAGTCCAAAAATATTTCTAACCTTCCCTTCTCAGGTAACATTCATTATTCATATCCAATTATTACTTAGCATAACAGCTCAACATTGTATACATTACTATCATTATCAATTTTTATTTAACTATACCTATTATCACTGAATTTAACTAAGTTTAGCTAATTTTGAATTATACTCTTTCATCTATCAACCTGTATCTCTCCAATAGGAAAACAATCTTATATCTACTGCCATTTGTGGATCCAATTCTCCAAACATCTTCTTAAACAAATCTGTACAGACTCCTCTTTGCAACTCCTTGTTTGTAGTATCTCTCATATAATGTTGACGCCCTCCTTCTGTTTCCTTTTTCAGCTTATCTTTAACTCTTAGCAGTGTTATCAAATATTTTGCAAATAGTATCTCATAATCCATAAGTTCTTTAATGCTTTCTTCTCCTTCTATGTCCTGTCGTTTGAAATAAGTTTTCTCTCCATTTAATGCCTCTTCGAATATTCCACGCCTTGAGTGGTCATTTTGTGCCTCAGATGAGAACTCTGGATTAATTTGTTTGATGATTAATTTTTACGATTAATTTGTTTGGTTTTTCAGCCATCCAACAGTATTATAACCATTCCAAATCTGGCATCCACCAGACAGGTTAAATATATATATTTCCCATAAATCATATGAAAACATTCACAGACTCATGCTGATTGAGAGTTTATGGAAGTTGCCAGAGCCGGGGTGGCGCGGTGGTTAAATGCAGCACTGCAGGCTACTTCAGCTGACTGCTAGATCAGCAGTTCAGCGGTTTAAATCTCACCGGCTCAGGGTTGACTCAGCCTTCCATCCTTCCGAGGTAGGTGAAATGAGGACCCAGATTGTTGTTGGGGGCAATATGCTGACTCTGTAAACCGCTTAGAGAGGGCTGAAAGCCCTATGAAGCGGTATATAAGTCTAACTGCTATTGCTATTGCCAGCTTCAATACATTTAAAAAACAAGTTAGGGGATTTTGTATTCCTACACAAAGTACAGAGCCTGGGAGGATTGTTTTGTAGTGAGGTGCAAACATTTGGGATTAGAAGTACTGACCTCCAAAATTTCCAGATTTGCTTATAAACCGAATAGAAATATATGGATTTTTTTTTTACAAAAAATGAAAAGGTATTTGTGAGTCTGCATTTAAATAATATCTGAGGAACAGAATAGTTAGCACAATAGGACTGTACTAGGAATAATCAAGAGGGAGAATACCTGGAAGCTGAATAATATGAAGTATTGTTGAACAATCTATGTAATGCAAAGAAAGTTGATTTCATAAGTACTGGCGCAGAGAGCTTTCACTTGGCTTCCTCATAATCTGGAAGAGAAAATATCTATTCTCTAGAGTGAGTAAATTCCTTGCTAATGAAGTCAAACTTCCCGACTAGCTCCCTTTGTGCCCTCTTTTCATGTATACTTCTTCAAAACATATTTTTCACAAGACCTCATAGATAAGATGTAGATAACTTTGAAACTAAGCTGGAAATCTGAAATTCTAGGATTTTTTTTTTGTCTTTTCTGTCTATCTACACAAATGTGAGGTGTAGTGTTAATGCAACAAAATATTAATTTCCATTTTCTTCATGACGATCTACTTAGGAGGAAATCACTAAATGCTTTTTTGTGTCTTTATGGTTATTTTTACTAAGTGATTCTGAAAAAAGTTGTATCAAGCAAAAGAGCCGAGGTGGCGCAGTGGTTAAATGCAGCACTGCAGGCTACTTCAGCTGACTGCAGTTCTGCAGTTTGGCTGTTCAAATCTCACCGGCTCAGGGTTGACTCAGCCTTCCATCCTTCCGAGGTGGGTAAAATGAGGACCCGGATTGTTGTTGGGGGCAATATGCTGACTCTGTAAACCGCTTAGAGAGGGCTGAAAGCCCTATGAAGTGGTATATGTCTAACTGCTATTGGTATTGCTATTGCTATTGGTGTTAGAGTAGAGCAGCTCTGCTGGCTGGAGAATTCTGGAAGTTGAAGTCCACAAGTCTTAAAGTTGCCAAGTTTGGGAACCACTGGAGTAGAAAAGAAAGGATGTCATATTGCAGCTATATTAATGTATGCATAACAGTGGCATCTCTGGTCTCTGTCAAGTTAAAGCAAACATGCTTTTAAGTAATTGAATTTGTCAAAATAAAATATATTACTGTCTCTATAATTTTACGCATTTTGATGTGGCACATTTGATAGTTAATGTGGCCTTAATATAGGCATGTGAATTTAAAAGTTGAAAAAATTGAATCCTTTCTTCATCCATTGTTTTGGATTATAAGAAAAAAGACTTGGGTTTCATTGAGCTTCTCAATTATTGCCAAAGTAGTAAGAGAAAGAAAGGAAAGCATTATTAATTGGCAGCTTAGTATTTGAGATACAAAATACCTACATCTATTGTTAAAAATAGTAAGTTATATGGTAAAAATTGAAATGTGAGCCTTAAAACCATCTGCTCTTTTCATGTGAAGTGTCATCTAAAGACAAAATAAATCAAAGCAAGTTAGACTCCAGAGCAGATGATCTTGTAGCTCTGAGCCAACGGTTTTACTGTGATGGAATGACAATCCAAGAGAAAGCCTAAAACTCAATGCCTGGCATAATGGTTGGAAAACTATCTGACTGGAAAAATGATGTGGCCAAATTAGACTGTGCTCCAATTTTTGTCATGGCTGTCCTCTAGTTCAGTAATCTAACAATGCTCTCTATACATTCTAAATTCAGTCCAAGGCAGTATGTTTTTTAATCAAGTTGAAGTGCAGATTTTGTTAGCTGCTGAAGGATACTAGCAAAGGTTACACATTTAGACCTATTTCCACAGCAGCATCTAAGCAACAAAGAACAACGGACAGTTCCTATAAGGCTCCGTTAAATTTCATGCCACATTTGTTTTCAAGATTGGCTTCTTGAGGCTAAATAATCACTATTTTATAGCATGGTTGTTGGTGGTTTTTTTTAATTAACCACATTTTTAGTTAAAATAACTCTTATATCCATCTGGAAAGCTTAAGATGTCTGCTAATATAAATTAATTTATGTTTATGCAATGTATAGATTGATGTACGGCGACTTCAGCTAGTCCAGAATGCGGCCGCGCGAGCGATTGTGGGTGCACCTCGTTTCACCCACGTTACACCTATCCTCCGCGAGCTGCACTGGCTGCCTGTCGATCTCCGGGTGCGCTTCAAGGTGCTACTTATCACCTATAAAGCCCTTCATGGTAGTGGGCCTGGGTATTTGAGAGGCCGCCTACTGCCAATTACCTCCACTAGACCGATACGATCGCATTGATTAGGCCTCCTCCGAATTCCATCTACTAGCCAGTGCAAACTGGCAACTACCCGGAGGAGAGCCTTCTCGGTGGCTGCTCCGACCCTCTGGAACGAACTCCCCGTGGAGATTCGGACCCTCACCACCCTCCAATCCTTCCACGCCGCTTTAAAGATCTGGCTGTCCCGGCTGGCCTGGGGTTAAGATTCCAACCCCACCCGAATTGTGTGACTGTTGTGCTCTCTTTTAATATGTTGTTTTGTTTCCATATTGGAATACTGTTTGTCTTTCCCCCCCTCCCTTTTTGAATTGTGAGCCGCCCTGAGTCCCCCCAGGGAAAAGGGCAGCATACAAATAAAGGAAATGAAAAAATGTAAGCTGTAAGTTAAAATAAATGATTTGGAACATTATAATGTAACGGGGTAGCATGGTGGCTCATATTAAGATACTGGGCTTGGCAGTTGGAAAGCCCAGGTTCAAGACCCCAGGTGCCATGCGATAGGGTGAGCTCCCATCCTGACCCAGCTCCTGCCAACCTACAGTCCGAAAGCATGCAAATGCAAGTAGATAATAGGTACCACTTCATTGGGAAAGTAACAGCGCTCCATGATGTCATACTGGTGACATGACTGCAGAAATATTGTTGGACAGCACTGGCTCAATCGCCTTGAAACAGAGATCAGCACCGCCCGCATAATCAGCAACAACTAGCGGATTAAAATCCCCAGGGCATCCTTTAGCTTACCTTTTTAAAATGTAGCAGTAAAAGATGTGGGGAATAAAGAATACTCAGTGAACTGCAATTAATTTAAAAGCAAGAGATAGTTTAAAATTAAATGCTAATTTTTCACATCAACATGAAAGCCAGAAACGATGATAGAACTATTGTTTCAATTAAAAACAAATAGAATAATGCATAGATGGGTGAAGATTTGGTGAATAAAATGGACAATCTGAATGGTGGACATTCAGATTGTGAACTATTTGTGGCAAGAGTTTTGTTTTGTAATCCATATGGGAATGTGACTCTGAATATTAGGGTTTATTTTAAAAAATGCAAGAATACTGTACTAATACTATAACTAAAAAATATATCCAAAAGAGGCAGAAATAAACTAGTTCAATCTTTCCTGATGGCTATGTTCAACTTTGGTATTTTTATGGAAGCAGCTACACAAGTTTGAACTCTTATCTCAAGTGCAATTTACATGCTGAATTGGTGTGGGATTTATTTTTAATGCTAGCTCCTGAAAATGCATGTACCTGGTATCTATATGGAGATACAGCAGTGTTGTGGCCCAGCAGGAGCCGTTGGAGCTGCCACCAGACTCCGACAGCGAGGGGCCGTATGAGTCGGCTCTGGAGGATGTGGAGGACCCTGGACAGGGTTCCGACTCCGAGCAGGACGCAGAGAGGCTGGTTGCCCACCAGGTGGCACCTGAGCCTTGGACCAGTGGGGAGGAGACAAGGGAGAGTGATCCAGAAGCCAGCAGTGAGTTGTTCCTGGATGCACGCCATCAAAGAGCTACTAGGCATCAGGAACAATTATGCAATTACAGGAGGTAATTGCGCTCAGCTGGTGGTCATTAGGCTCCTCTCCAGACTATAAAAAAGACTGCGGGTGCACACGGGCCTCTTGCAGAAGTCAACGCATTGACTAAAGAGAACTGTTGTAACTAACTTGGCAGGCTGGATTGCTGCCAAGGTTTGTCTGTGTTGCTGCAAAGGTCCTTATCTGTTTGTTTGCTTGGCTTTCAGCCACCGAGATTTTGGTCTTGCTATTAAAGTACATTCTAGTCAAGTTTGTCTCGGCTTTCATTACTGGATGGAGGAAGGGGTCAGAACACAGCAGTATGTCAAAGGTTCTTTAAATAGGGTTTTGTATTGGTTTTAATTTTCATTTTATTCTACATAGGTTTTTTCACATTTTAAAAGTCACCAGCACAACTTAATATCTGTAACATATTTTTCAGGATCATCTGTTGTTACCTGCCACCACGCACAATAAGACCAGGCGACCAAAGATGTCAATAGTGTTACCAGCAATAAACATCAGCGGTGAGTATGGAAGTTAACATATTGTCAAAAAAGCTGCTGTTTCATTACAAATTGTATGAATATTTCCTGGACATTTAAAAATTATATCGTTCGGTCTCTTCTGGTGAGCTGTGATTCAAATAGTAATTTTTGAATGTTATTTATTTTGTTTATACATTACCAAAATTATATGATTCATGCCAATTTACAATCATAAGGGATATTAAAACAGAAACAGTTAAAAACAGTTCTGCTGATTATAGCAGAAGTAAAAGTAAAGAAACAATAATCATAACTCATACCAGCAGCATCAATCTAGCTATGTGGGTTTTCAAAGAGACTGCAGAATGACTCCATTCTGGTAGCTTTCCAAAAAAGAAGTGAGGGATTCTGCTAATTTGACTTCCGATGGGAGACTGCTGTAAAAAGCTAGGACAAGAAAGCGTGACCCGACAAAAGGGCGAACGTCAAAACCGCTCCCGACTAAACCGTGTCGTTAAAACCGCATCGTCATCAACGCGGCGACAACAGCGTGGAGACAACAGCGCGGAGACAGAAGGGTGCTTTACAATAGCGCGGCGACAGAAAGCCGATTTAACTTAAGGTAAGGGTTAGGTTTAGGGTTAGGTTTAGGGTTAGGTTTAGGGTTAGGTTAAGGGTTAGGGTTAGGTTTAGGGTTAGGTTAAGGGTTAGGTTTAGGGTTAGGTTTAGGGTTAGGTTTAGTGTTACGTTTAGCGTTACGTTTAGGGTTAGGGGTTAGGTTTAGGGTTAGATTACCACAGTGAGTGACTGTTCCTGTTTTAGATGTCATACCCCAACTTGAAACCTAACTGAAAATGATCCAGAACAATTTTTTTTTTTTACTGAAGCAATGCCAACTTCTCAGAAATAGGTAGGAACTATGCAATACATAGCCAGTATAGCTGAGCCTTGGTGGCAGAGTGGTTAAAATGCAGTACTGCAGGCAAACTCTGCCCTCATCCAGTAGTTTGATCACGACAGGGCTTGAGGTTGACTCAGCCTTCCACCCTTCCAAGGTTGGTAAAACAGAGAACCCGGATGGTTAGGGGCAATATGCTGACATTGTAAACTGCCCAGAGAGTGCTGTGTAAAGCAGCATTCCCCAACCTTTCCAGCTCTGTGGACCGGCACCTGTGGCAGTGGTTGGCAGCGGCGGGAGGGGATGGTTTTGCATGTGCGCCACTTCCACAAATGCAGCTTCACATGCTCATCGTTTCAATTTCGTTGTACACATGTTGTGCATTGGGTTCCACCACAAAACCGTGTTCGACTAAAGGGCGCTCGACGAAACCGCGTAGCTGACGTCATCACAGCATGACAACAGCGTGGAGAAAAAAGCACGCTGTAAACGCTAAACCTAAAATTAACCCCTAAACCTAACCCCCCTAAACCTAATCCTAAACCTAACCCTAAACCTAACCTTTAACCTAACCCTAAACCTAACCCTTAACCTAACCCTAAACCTAATCCTAACCCTTAACCTAACCCTAAACCTAACCCTAACCCTAACCCTTAACCTAACCCTAAACCTAACCCTAACCCTTAACCTAACCCTAAACCTAGCCCTAAACCTAACCCTTACCTTAAGTTGAATCGGCTTGCTTTCAAAGCGCTATTTAAAGCGCCCTTCTTTCTCCGCGCTCGCTGTTGTCGCCCTGTTGATGACGTCAGCGACACAGTTTAATCGGGCGCGCTTTAGTCGAGCGCAGTTTTGTCATGCCACGGTGCATTGACAATAAAAGTTTGGTTTGATTTCCATTCCCACTGGGCCACAGCTCGGCACCGGGACGTGGATTGAGGACCCCTGCTGTAAAGCACAGAGGGTGGTTTATAAGTCTAAATGTTATTACTATAGCTGGATTCAGGTAAAGGCTCAAGAATAAAAGTCACTTTATGCATTTATTTAAATCAATTCTTTTTCTAGATTAGTTCACTTCAAGATACTGATAGTAGCAATGGCAGTTAGACTTATATACCGCTTCATAGGGCTTTCAGCCCTCTCTAAGCGGTTTACAGAGTCAGCATATTGCCCCCAACAACAATCCGGGTCCTCATTTTACCCACCTCGGAAGGATGGAAGGCTGAGTCAACCCTGAGCCGGTGAGATTTGAACAGACCAACTGCAGAACTGCAGTCAGCTGAAGTAGCCTGCAGTGCTGCATTTAACCACTGCGCCACCTCGGCTCTAGTATGAGGAATTACATGATGGAATGCTTATAAAAACAAGCAAAGGAAGAGAAAAGTTGGAAATCAATGCTTTCTATTTCATTGAGAGGCTTATATACGCATGCATGCATGCACGCACTCAACAGTAGGGAAAATTTGGGTGCATTTGAAGTGCTTTTAAATATCAGTATAACTTTGATTTCTTAGAATTTTTATTGATACTGCTTGTTTTCTATTTTAATATGATTTGATTTGTTCTTGTATGCCATATTAGTTTTTCTATTCAATAAAGCAGATGGAAAGTATTTTCTGATTGAAGATCTCGTGCAAAGAAAAAGACTAAAACAATAGCTTAAGCATTTTAACTATTATATTTTCATAAATAGCATGGAAAAATGAGGATAATACCGGTATTAGCAGAAAGGGAAATGCCTTATTTAACTGAGTAAACTCTCAGTTTAGCAGTCTTTATATTGATATTTAACAACATTCTGTATTTATAGACACATTTTCCTTTCATTATTCAAGGGTTTACTCTGTTAAATAAATCATAATTTGATTTTGGCATTTGTTTCAAAATATGTGCAGTAGAAGCAATTTCTAAGCAGAAGTAGGCTTTCACACCTGCAGGCAAGTAACTTATCACTTGCTATTTGTACATCTGTTCCCGAGACATGTAATGCTACGGAAGCTCTCACGTTTCCATTGGAAATGTGTTTGCTGTCCCTTTCATTCAAAGATAATTTGCCAAAAAGAACCAAGTGTGCTTTTGTTCCACATAAAAAGCCTAAGAAGAAGGGAGCCTGGTGAGCATGCCCACCAGGCATCCAAAAGGGATATAAATTTGCTTTCTGATGCACTGATTGCTAAAGTAAACAAGCATATTTATTGGAAATAATTAGATAACAAAATATGTTTTGCAAACTAAAGAGAAATCTTGCAAAGTCATAGGGGATTGTGGTTTTGTTTGCTGAAATTTGATGGCTCACTAGGTCTCTACCTTATTTTCATTTTTGAAATCCAGAGGCAGATTATATATCTTATGGTGTCATCTATGAAGCTTCATGATCTTTCATCCATTATAAGTATACACACATGTACCATTACTCTCTGCTCTAGTCAATAGTTTGCTGTCTGGGGAATTATCTGTTCATAGATAACCTACCCAGCATAAATCTTTAGTAGTTAAGTATTTAGATTTATTTAGAATGTTCCTTATAACATTTATCTTATAAGGAAAAAACATTTATAGCAATAGCAGTTAGACTTATATACCGCTTCATAGGGCTTTCAGCCCTCTCTAAGCAGTTTACAGAGTCAGCATATCGCCCCCACAGTCTGGGTCCTCATTTCACCCACCTCGGAAGGATGGAAGGCTTGAGCCGGTGAGATTTGAACCGCTGAACTGCAGATAATAATCAGCTGAAGTGGCCTGCAGTACTGCACCCTAACCACTGCGCCACCTCGGCTCTTTATGGTATTTAATCTGCAAGAGACGTTTAATGGAGCTCTACACTAACTGAGATTGGGCATGAAAATATACATATGGTCCAACATATGTCAGCAAGGGTGAGCAATCTCTGTAAATCTGAATAGTTCTTTAATGTTGTTTAGGGTGTGGTATTATAGTTTAAGTAAGATTGTTTAAATCAGGAATGAGTGAACCTTCCCTGAATCACCTCTTCTGAATTCTATCTGAGCAAAAAAAAATATTTATTTGGATGGTCTCCAGAATTTTCAAAAGCAAGTCTGGAAGATTTCTCAGTATTATCTCTAAGTACTTGGAAGTCTTTCTGTAATTATCATATGACTTAACTATTGTTTTTTTCAATTCCTTTTAATCATCTCTGCAAAATGGCATTGAAAACTTTCAGATGTTTTTTCTGTTGAATGTTGTAGTTACTGAAGAACAAATCATAGGATTATTTTGCTTTATGCTATTACTAAGATATCGATCCAGAAAAAACTAATACTGGTGGCCATAAAAATACAGTATGTGTTTCAGTAGTGTGGTATTAATGAGTCACATCTTGATAATAATCAAATTATCAAATTATAATCAAAAGCATTCTTCTAAGATATCAATAAACTGAATCACGGTCATTTTTAGTGGGAAACTTGATGTCCTGAGCTGTCTTGAGTTAATTCAGATCATTAATACAGACTATCCTGGGGTTGAGCATGAGTTCTGCTCCTCTGTCTGTCTAACTCAAATTTGTATGTAAGAGTCAAAAGTCATACTTACAAATAGACTGCCCATTACTAAAAATGGCAGATGGCATGATCTTTCTGTGCATCAGTAGTTCATGGAAACACTGTGCAGTTACAGCAGTTTTTGGCTCAAGGAAGGAGAATGCCATCTGCCATTTTTAGTAACAAGCAGCCCATTTGTAAGTACCAGTTGTCTACAAGTCAGATGTTCTTAATCCGGGAGCTGCCTCTTCGTAAGGCTTGTGTGAGTTATTGATAATAATTTAGATGTAATATTACGGTTCCACCACAAAACCGCGGAGGACAAAATCGCGCTCGACGAAAGCACGCATTTGATGTCATCACAGCGCGACGAAAACATCGCGCTGTGATCGAAAAATGTAAAAATAAAGCGAAAACCTTACCCTAACCCCCCCAAACCTAACCCTAAACCTAACCCTTAACCTAACCCTAAATCTAACCCTAAACGTAACCCTTAACCTAACGCTAAACCTAACGCTAACCCTTAACCTAACGCTAAACGTAACCCTAAACCTAACCCTTACCTTTATGTGAATCGGCTTGCTTTAATTTTAATTTTATTTCAATTTTTAATTTTTTCCGTCGCGCTGTGATGACGTCAAATGCGCGGTTTCGTCGAGCGCGATTTTGTCCTCCGCGGTTTTGACGGGTCACGAATATTACAATACACTAATGAAATCACATTACCTGTTTGGTACATAGATCTCTGTTCAGAGTGATCATGTGTTAGCAACAATATATGGCAGATGGTGAACTATTCCTAAGTTGTCTCAGAAGTCTTGCAAATTGGTAAATATAACTTCTTGGGTTCTTATTACAGAATATCTTTGTATTAAAAATGTAAAATACAGATAGTCCTCAACTATTTGGGACCAGAATTTCTAAGCAAAGGCCGTTGCTAAGTGAATGGCACTTGATTTTATTACCTTTCTTTGCAATGGTGGCTAAACGAATCACTGTGATTGTTAAATCAAATCGTGTGATTGTTAATTGAATCTGGCTTCCCACATTGACTTTGCTTGTTAGAAGCCATCTGGGAAGGTCATAGATGGTGATCTTATGACCCCAGAACACTGCAGCCATCATAAATATATGTTAGTTGCCAAGTGCCTGAATGTGGATCAATAGAACTACCCATAAGTCATGTTTACTTATATTGTGGAATGTCATATTGAAAGTGACCTCCAAAATCTAATCTCAAATATTCTTTAAAATGTCTAGGTATCAGTTACATAACATCAGTCTGGTTGCTGTTCATTTTTCATGGTTCCTGGACACAAACTCTTTCATTGCCCATAGCTTCTTGTTAACATAAGGATTCTTGCCCCCAAATCTCAATATCTGGAAAAGTATTCACAGAGAGCATCATGTTTGATTTGGAGAGGGTTCATATTTTAACCTATATTTGGAGCAGTTGCACTGATTCAGATAACATACTTGACAAGCAAGAATAAAAGAAAATGAAATTTAACTTCTAAATAAATAATTTTATAAATATCAGTTAGGTTTACAGTACTTTTATCTTAAATAACATTTAATCTCTTTAAAACTGTCGTATAAAATGAGTTAATTGTTCTGACACCTTCACAGACAAAGTTGCCATTGATGCACATTATTTTGATATGAGTTTCCCATGTGCAATTAATCTTCCTGTCTGCTGCATTTCCCAGAGTAACTTAAACATCTGTTGTCATCATTTCTTGGTCTGTAAAAAGTTTTATGATTTCAAAACCTTGCTTATGGTGAAGAAACTAACATCTGCAGTTTAACATTTTTGGGGAAACAGAATCAGACTGAAACCTGCAGCTTTTAAACTATTCAAGATGAAATACAGGTAGTCTTCAATTTACAACCACAATTGGGACTGGACGTTCCATTGGTAAGCTGTGCAGTCATTAAGTGAGTTGTGCCCAATTGTACAGTTGTACCCCTTTTGGGTGGAGGGATATTAAGCAAATCACCATGGTCATGAAGCAAATTAAGTGGTCGTTAAGGGGTTGTGGTAGTCAAGGTACGCGGTGGCTCAGTGGCTAAGACGCTGAGCTTGTCAATCAGAGACGTCGGCAGTTCGGTGGTTTGAATCCCTAGCGCCGCATAACGGAGTGAACTCCCATTACTTGTCCCAGTTTCTGCCAACCTAGCAGTTCGAAAGCATGTAAACAATGCAAGTAGAAAAATAGGGACCACCTTTGGTGGGTGGGTAACAGCTTTCGTTGCACCTTCGGCATTTAACCATGCCGGCCACATGACCATGGAGACGTCTTCGGACAGTGCTGGCTCTTTGGCTTTGAAATGGAGATGAGCACCGCTCCCTAGAGTCAGGAACGGCTAGCACACATGTGATAGGCTCCTCACATAGGCTTTGCTTGCCAGAAGGTTGCAAATGGCTATCATTTGACCGCAGAACCATTGTAAAAACCTGCTGATTGCCAAGCACCTGATTTGTAATCATACGATTATGGGGACAGTATGAGGATCATAAGTGCAAGGATTGGTCATAAATATTTTTTTCAGTGCTGTTGTAACTTTGCATGGTCGCCAAATGAATGGTTATAAATTGAGGGCTGCTTATAATAGCCCTTCTAGAAGAGCCGAGGTGGCGCAGTGGTTAGGGTGCAGTACTGCAGGCCACTTCAGCTGACTGTTATCTGCAGTTCAGCTGTTCAAATCTCACCTGCTCAGGGTTGACTCAGCCTTCCATCCTTCCGAGGTGGGTGAAATGAGGACCCAGACTGTGGGGGCGATATGCTGACTCTGTAAACCGCTTAGAGAGGGCAGAAAGCCCTATGAAGCGGTATATAAGTCTAACTGCTATTGCTATTGCTATTCTAAGCTCTTAGAAATCTGTGTACATATAGAAATAGCTTTTCCTTTATCAAACTGCAACCTAAATAACTAACTTTGATTTTATACACACGCACATAACACACACACACACACACACACACACACACACACACACACACAGACACACCTTATCTACAGGCAAATTCTTATAAAAAATAAATAACTTTAAAAAGTTATTTCTGTTGCTCATATAAAATGTATCGACATGCATTTTAGTGGCAAAATATTTTCAACCACAGTACGGCTCAGTGATCCCATTGTACAGGTAAGGTGACCAAGGCACCTTACTTCCAATGAAGAAATCATGACTAAATAAGAATAAGAATATTGGATTGTAAAATAAGCCAGATAACTAAACTGTACTGGAAAAGGATTTTTATCTATATTTTTATCAGTTTATAATACAAAAAGACAAAAGACAACAGTAGGAAAAATAAGGGGAAAGTGTAGGAAAAATAAGAGGGGGGGGGGGAGAAAAGGCATTGACTTCCGACTCCCTTTCGTGCAGTAGAATAAGATAATAACATCAGACCTCAACTTATTACTTTTACATAATAGTATAAACTAGCTATTTCTGTAACAACAAACCCATCCAATCGGTAAATCCAAAAATCAAATCATTTTTTCCACCTCAAGCATAAAGTCCAGAAAAGGTTTCCAAGTAGAAACAAAAGTAATTGTGTTTTTTTCTTTCTTTACTCAAAGCAGTCCAATTTATCCGTCTCTGCTACCTCCATCAGCTTTTCCAGCCATTCGTCCATTGTGGGAATCAAAGTGCCTTTTCATTTTTGCGCATAAAGTAATCTTGCTGCCGTCAACATATATAGCATCAAAGTTCCATTAAAACCAGAAACTTTTCTTTTGGTTTTAATGGAACTTTGATGCCATATATGTTGACGGCAGCAAGATTACTTTACGTTTCTGGTTTTATCTTTATATTTACTTAGAAAATCTTCTGTATTAAAATGTGAATTCCACTCCAACATTTCTTTTCTTTGTCACATGTCCACTATAAGTGATAAAAGGTCCCTTCTTTACTTTTGCATTTCATTTGAACATTCATTTGAAAAACCTTCATACATTCTTTATAACTTACCTGGCGTTAAATACCAATGATACATCATCTTATAGAAGTTTCTTTTAAATTACAATGTACAGTAGTGTAAATTTTAAATCTTTCATCCACATATTCTCCCATTGTTCAAGCATTATATTATATCCAAAGTTCCTTGCACTTGAGAGACTGCCTGCTGCCAATTACCTCCCAAAGACCCATTCGATCGCACAGGGTTGGCCTCCTCCGGGTTCCGTCTACCAGCCAATGCCATCTGGCTACGACCCGGGGGAGGGCCTTCTCTGTTGCAGCTCCGGCCCTTTGGAATGAACTCCCCGCAGAGATTCGGACCCTCACCTCTCTCCAGGCCTTCCGAAAAGCTGTTAAAACCTGGCTGTGTCGGCAGGCCTGGGGTTGATGAGCTCCCTTCCCCTCTTGACAGGTGTGGTTGTTGGCTATCTTAAATGCTTGTCTTGTATTTGTGTGTTCCCTTTCCCGTTTGAGTTGTTTGCTGCTCTGAGTCCCTGTAGGGAATAGGGCGGCATATAAATAAAACAAATCTCAATTTCAATCTCCTTGCCCAATATGCAATGCTTTATATATTCATTTCCCAAATTCAATAACAATTTATAGACCTTAGCAATAATATGTTCATCACTACCGCGCAGTAGGATTTCCGATTCAATTTTCACAAAACCAAATCCATAATTATTTTTGTTTGATTTAAATCTTTCTTTCAATTGTAAATATGTAAACCAATGGCAGCCATGTCCTTCTGATTCTAACTCCTCCTTAGGCTTAAGGATAGGATCACGAAAATTAAAATATATTACTGTGTTTCCCTGAAAATAAGACCCAGTCTTATTTTGTTTTGGGCTTAAAATAAGCACTAGGGCTTATTTCGGGGGGAAGTTTTTTTTAATCTATGGGAGGCCCACTTCTGCTTGCTCGCGGCGGGGCATGAGGCCATGTGGTATGTCAGTGTGCGCGGCGGGGCATGAGGCCATGTGGTATGTCAGTGTGCGCGGCGGGGCATGAGGCCACGTGATATGTCAGTGTGCGCGGCGGGGCATGAGGCCATGTGGTATGTTAGTGTGCTGCCGCAAGGCAGGGGGATAGAGCTGCCCCACGTGCCCCATACTGGGTTACCTCAGGGCCCCTGCAGCCAGGCCCCCACGCCCTGACACCTGCCTTGCAATGGCTCCAACCTTCAGCATTACCCCACATGGCCGCCAGCCCTTTTCTTCTGCTTGCTCATTGCCACAACCGAGCAGGAGGCTGAGTGACATGCTGGTGATGCGACCACGAGGCAGTTGTCAGGGTGTGGATGGCCTGTCTGCGGGGGCGCTGAGGTAAGCTGGTGCGGGGCGTGTAGGGCAGCTCCACCCCCTACTTCGCCTTGTGCCTGTGGCAACAGTGCATTGCTCGACTTCCTGCTCCATTGTGGCCATGAGCAAGCAGAAGAAATGGCTGGCGGCCATATGGACTCCTGCTGCACATGGTTGATGGTGCTGCTGCCACAAGGCAGTTGTCAGAGCATGGATGGGATGGCCTGGCTTCAGAGACTTAGCTGGTATGGGGCGCATGGAGCAGCTCCACCCTCCCTTACCTCATTTCATGTCGGCAGCACCACAGGCAACCAGATGGAATGGGCAGTTGGCCAGCTGCACAGGCACTTAAGTAGGGCTTATTTTGGGTGTAAGGCTTATATTAGGTGCATGCGTAAAAACATGCTAGGGCTTATTTTTGGGAAAATGGGTATTTGACCATAAGTCCATCAGTCTGGCTTCACCACCATTACTTTTCTAAAAAAAGCTTCCGGGGGGGGGAGGGGGGAGGCACCTAAAGAGATTTCTTCACGAAGAAAACCCTTAATTTATATTTATTCCAAACTGTTAGGATGGCACGTCTTAACAAAATAGTTATTAAAATCAACATTTATTTTAAATTTGTCATACCGTAAATAGCCATGCCATCCAAATCTTAATTCATGGCCCTAAGATTTCTAACAGACATATGCAAATCTACTATTCTGGGAAGGGAATGTTCTGGATAAGAGCTAGACTAGTCCCAAAATGGCCAGGTGGTATAATGCAGTGCAATGCTGCAATCAGGGATGTGCAGTCAGGGGAGGCAGAGCCTCACCACTGTCATCATGAAAAAAAAAAAAAAAAAAAGGAAAAAGGCAAGAGCTGAGGTCAGGCTGAGCTAGTTGCTGCCAGAATCTCCATGGATGACTCTGCTTAGTGCTTAACTGTTTTAAAAAGCCTCTTAAAAAGGGCCCTCTACAGGAGGCAGCAGGAGAACGAGGTGCCTCATCTAGTCTGACTTTATGATCACTCGAGCAGAGCTAAGCAAGGGTTAAAAGCCGAAAAATTCCTGACGTAGATGAGGCACGTCGTTCTCCTGCTTCCTGTAGAGGGTGTTTTTTTTAGAGGCTTTTTAGAGGCTCTGGCAGCAACTAGCTCAGCCTGACCTCAGCTCCTGCCTTTTTCCTTTTACATTTTTTTTTCCTTTTCATGATGGCAGGCAAGAGCAGAGTTGAAATCCTCTCTGAAACAGCTGGAAAAGGTACATGTGTAGGTCGGAGGGAGGGGGAGGAATTCAAAAAGTTTGATTGCATGCAGAGCCACATTGCCTTTTCTCACTCTCACACACACACACACACACACACACACACACACACACACAGAGCTGGATAAAAGTATATAAGCCCAGCTTCACTGATTACAAGTTTGAAAAGGCAACATGGCTCCACCTGCAATCAAAGGCTCGGATCGGAAGGAAAATAAGGTGGTGTTATAACAGGAGGAAGGGATGGTAAACAAAGCAACCCAAACTGTATATTATAACCTATTAAATGAAATAATAAATGTACAAGAATGATAAACGTTAAAATACCTGTAACCAAACGACATGCTGTATGTGATGATGGGTTTTTTCTCTTTTTTTGTTTGTGTGTTCTTTTTTTCCCTTTTTTGTTTTTGTTTTTTTTATTGTTGTGTGTATGTGTTGTTTATGTAATAAAATTTAAAAAAAATAGGGAAAAAGTCATTAGACAGACAAACAGACAGACAGACAGACAGAGAGGGAGGGAGAGGGTTGTTCTAGTTAAGGAATTAACAAAATGCCTAGAGGAATAAATGCAGATACCCAGTACAATCCCTGTTATCTTTGAGTGTTTTCTTAATGGTTATATTTGATCAACTGCGGATCCATCTTAGAGGAATAAGTCTTGCCCACAAGTTATTATATGTCAACAAAGATATTGCAAAAATTTGTGGCAGAATTCACCCTCGTGGATTCTATTTTTGGTTCTTGCTAAAACATTGAGGTCTACCAACTAGCGCCAGACAGAAAATGGTTGAGTCTAAAGGCATAATCTGTGATATCCCATGAGCCATATCCTCAAAGATATGTATGAATTACCAGGGAATAACAATTCCTTTTGCATACTTTAGCAGATTAAACAAAGACATGTTTTATAAAGGAAAGCAATCAGAATGAGAAACAATAAAAAGTACGACATTCTCATTTAAAAAAAACTACAAGGCATATCCTAGACATATATGGCCAACCATTTAGAGACCTATCAATTGATTCCAGTTTGCTTTCAGTCCACCATATCATAGAAGACCTGGTCCATGATGAAATAAAAGTATATTGTATTGAGAGCATTTGAACAGTATTTTTATGTTTGAGATAGGGTTGGCTCAAAATGATTTATTCATGGTAAAAGTAGTAATTTTTATAAATATAAAATTTAATAGTACTTAATGGTAATTTTTTTATAAATATTCAAAAACAGTTTCATCATCTATTCTATTTTTTTTATTTTATTTTTTTGGCAAAAATCTAGGACAATGCTTGCCAAGGTTCAGTTTCCTAGAATCTCACTTGCTGTCAGGCTCTTGAACAGTTTAGTCGAATTAAAAGTAATCCTTTTTGCCAGGCACAAATGTCACGGAGTTGTCTTTATAGGATTTATTAAAGGGAAATGAATAGACTTTTAAGAATGTCAGCAGCTGAATTATTGTCTATAAAAATCAATTTAGGCAAAACCTTTTTTTTTAATTTCTTTCCAACAGCTTTAGTGAGAATTGGTGAGGAGATGGGATTTTTTTCCCCATCAGAGCCGAGGTGGCGCAGTGGTTAAATGCAGCACTGCAGGCTACTTCAGCTGACTGCAGTTCTGCAGTTCAGCTGTTCAAATCTCACCGGTTCAGGGTTGACTCAGCCTTCCATCCTTCCGAGGTGGGTAAAATGAGGACCCGGATTGTTGTTGGGGGCAATATGCTGACTCTGTAAACCGCTTAGAGAGGGCTGAAAGCCCTATGAAGCGGTATATAAGTCTAACTGCTATTGCTATTGCTATTTTTAAAGATAAGCCTGCAGGTGTCTGTTAACCCAACCTTATCAATCTGAGAATGGACCCTTACGCTTGATTTCCAAGAACTTTCAAAATAGGTCATTTTTTAAAATGCTTTTCTAAATCTCAAATTCTGTCAATTTTACTCCAGGAATTTTAGGAGCTCATTGGTAACATTTTTATGTTTATCCTAACTAGCGGCAGTCCTATTACTACTGGAGTGAACTGCCTAGAATTGGCGCCACTTTGTCCCTGTATCTAACAAACATAGCCTTGCATTGGTGGTTAATATATGTAGCTTGGATGTAGGATGAAGGTGGAGGTTCATTCTCTGAGCTTGTGGGTTGGTTTTCGAACATTTCTTTACCAAGCTACCAGCGGAGTTTAGGGGTTCTCTCAAGACATTGTTTTGTTTATAAGGCCTTTATGTGGTCAGTAAGTATTGTGATGGGGAGGTCATGTCAGGCGAGGGTGTTGTGATGGGTCAGGTATAGGTTGCATCAAGTGAGGGTCTTGTGATGGGTCATGTCAGGTGAGAGTCTTGTGTTGGGTCTTGTGATGGGGAGGTCACATCCAATGAGGGTCATTGGGAGGTAAAGTGCTGGTTGGAGGTGATTGCATGGGTAGCAGTGGTGGGTTTCAAAAATTGTTTGAACCTACTCTGTGGGTGTGGCCTCTTTTGTGGGAGTGACTTGCTGCCTATGTGACCGGGTGGGAGTGGCTTGCCGCCCATGTGACTGGATATGAAGATGCTGATGACACTTGTCAGAACCACCTTAAATTACCTCACACACAGCACTGGCATGCATAAGAATATGATGTATACTTGTTTTTGAAAAGGTATCTTTGGTTTGCGTTAAAACAACTTCAACACACGCAATGTTCTGATTGCACCACAAACGCAGTAGTCATCCTTACCTTTCACAGAGGCACTGAGTTTTATAAATATGAGCATGATAGTGTAGAATAATCATATCCAAGGACCAGTGGTGGGTTTCAAAAATTTTTGGAACCTCTTCTGTAGGTGTGGCCTGCTTTCCGGGTCCACTGGTGGAACCTCTTCTAACCGGTTCGGTAGATTTGACGAACCGGTTCTACCGAATAGGTGCGAACTGGTAGGAACCCACCTCTGATGGGTAGGTTGATGATTGGTGCCAACCTTACTAGAAAAAAATCATGGCAAGCTTCTAGGTGACAAAGCTTACCTGTATTCAATTGTTACAACCATACAAACATTCTCCATCCCCAAAACAAGCTTGGAATGAAAACGGAAAGAAAGACTCTTGCAGTCTTCAAAAGACTCAGAAGAAATTGGATACTTCTCCCCCACTCCCTTTTTCAGTTCTGCTGCAACTTAAAATGGTCACAAATAAACAAACGGTTGTAAGTCGAGGACTATCCGCAATGCTAACCCTTTAAAAACTGGTACTAGGCTGAAGTGCAGCAGTGTATACGTGCATTCCTTTCCTTACTGGAGCATTTGTAACATTTTGCCGGTGATTATTTAAGTCAGTGGTAGTCACCCTTTTTCTACCTATCGCCCACTAATGGATCTTTCTTGATGGAAAAATTTCCTTACCGCCCACCAGTTTCTGCACAAATGCGGAACATGAGCATATTTCTTTTTTTCAGACATGGGTTCTAATTTTGTTTCACAATTTAACAACTACTTTTACTCTTACGTTTTGATCTGCACTCCACACAGTGCTTGAGAGACCGCCTGCTGCCAATTACCTCCAATAGACCGATTAGATCCCACAGATTAGGCCTCCTCCGAATTCCATCCGCTGGCCAATGCCGACTGGCGACTACCCGGAGGAGAGCCTTCTCTGTGGCTGCTCCAACCCTCTGGAACGAACTCCCCGTGGAGATTCGAACCCTCACCACCCTCCAGGCCTTCCGCAAAGCCCTTAAAACCTGGCTATTCCGACAGGCCTGGGGCTAAAGAGCTTTTGCCCCCTCCCTCGAATGGTATGGTTGTGTGCTTTTTAAATTGTGTATTGTTTTGTTTGTCTTTTTTATTCTTTATTTGTACTCGTTCCCTTGACTTGGATTGTGAGCCGCCCTGAGTCCCCTTCGGGGAAAAGGGCGGCATATAAATGAAATAAATTCAATTCAATTCAATTTTTCCCTCCTCTTTTCCCTTTTATTACAAACACCAAAAAGAATGCTGTATTAGGTGCCAATTTTTATTAAGTGTCACCATCAAAACAAAATTTCTTTTCCTGCCTTCTTCTTGTTTACCTTTTTACCTTCTTCTTTACCTGTCCCTGCTACCAGTTTCCACTCCTCCCCTTCCTCTTCCCACGTGTTTGCTTGTTTGCGTGCACGCGCACGTTGGTTTATTGATGTGTGCGCTCGCGCCTGCCCACTCGCTCAAAAGGAGGTTTTAACCTCCAAAGTCCCTACCGCCCACCTGGAATCCCGAAACGCCCACTAGTGGGCGGTGGGGACCAGGTTGACGACGCATGGTTTAAGTGTTTGTTTCCAGGGTCTTGTGAATACGAATTGAGTGTTGTTTCACTTGGTATATCAACTTCCCCTCCAAGCCATTTTTCAGAATATTGAAAGCTCTGGTGTTTTGCCATCCACTGTTGGCTGTTGGTCAACTGGGCCTGGAGACTGAAAGATAGATTTGAGAAAGCTGGCCTTGGGCAGATTGGAAGATGCTGTGGAGGAAAGTGCAGCTGGGCTTTTGGAAGCGGAAGAAAGCTCTGGGAAAGGAGGGTTGAAAAATCAGGAAATGGAGAGGGGAAGGTGCCTTTGGATGAAGAATGCTGGATTTCAGCACTAACCATCCCTTTAAAAATGCGCCCAAATTTCAGTGTATTACACATGCGAACCAAGCAATATTTTCACCTCTATGAGTAAGAGGGCAACTTGTAAAACAGACCAAAAATGATTAAGAGTATTTTTTTTTTGTGTATAAAGATTACTACATCTGAAAATTCATAAGTGTTTAGTCACTTGGACAGGAAACAGCAGAGAAATGAAATAATAAAAGCAAATTCTGCAGGGAATTTTCATCTTGTCTTGTTTTTCTAACTCGCTGCCTTATGTATTAAAGCAGCAGAAAAGCAGCTTTAGGGGTAACCGAAGTAGCCTGATGTGTCTGTAACATATATTGGAAGAACTGGTGATGAGCCTCTGTTTTGGAATTGGGTAGGGTCTCTTTCTCCTTTCTCCCATGCAAGACATTGTAATAGCATTAATCCAAACACTTCGGTATCCTACGGTGGAAATGCTGAACCGTAAATTAATCTTCCTGTCCAGCTAGGTTTCCAGAGTCATGCAGTTGGCCCACCTAAGAACTTCACATAAACATTTGTTGCAGGTTCTGTATATAGCTATATATGCACTGCCAGTTTCTTGCCAAAAAAGGGAATGAAAACTAGTTTGAGAACGAAATTGAAACGGAGGAGGTTTATAAACAATTTTCTTGATAGGATATGTTCTTTGACTTTTTATTGTGATTTCCTGTCATTCAGATGAACTATCTACCTTTCTGACAAGATGTTGGTAAAACATTTAGTTTGAAGCTCATAGTTATAGGCGTGAGAATGCCTGGTAGCCACATATTAGGTTTTTCATTAGCATAACCAATTTAACGTATTTGTGCACCTGTTTTTTTAGGGACCATCGTCTTTTTTTAAATTCAGGCTTATATCGAAATTTCTTTTGTTTGATTCTTTTTCGGTAGCTACAACATCAGTGGTGGGTTTCAAAAATTGTTCGAACCTACTACTACTACCACTACTACTACTCTGTGGGTGTGGCCTCCTTTGTGGGAGTGGCTTGCCGCCCATGTGACTGGATGGGAGTGGCTTGCAGCCCATGTGACCGGATATGAAGATGCCGATGACACTTGTCAGAACCACCTTAAATTACCTCACACACAGCACTGGCATGCATAAGAATATGATGTAAACTTGTTTTTTAAAAGGCATCTTTGGTTTGCGTTAAAACAACTTCAACACACGCAATGTTCTGATTGCACCACAAACGCAGTAGTCATCCTTACCTTTCACAGAGGCACTGAGTTTTATAAATAGGAGCATGATAGTGTAGAATAATCATATCCAAGGACCAGTGGTGGGTTTCAAAAAATTTTGGAACCTCTTCTGTAGGTGTGGCCTGCTTACCGGGTCCACTGGTGGAACCTCTTCTAACCGGTTCGGTAGATTTGACGAACCGGTTCTACCGAATAGGTGTGAAATGGTAGGAACCCACCTCTCTACAACATATACTGTATTTGAATCAATCTATTTCAAACAATGATCAGAATCCAAAAGGGAAGGGAAGGAAGAATTACAATACAGAAAAAAGCCACAATAAAACAAGATAACACTATTTTTAAGATAATACTAAGATAATACTATTTTTAAGAATACCACCTTACTATTACAACATAGCACCTTGGTGCCCCAAAAAATCCTCACAACCTCCTTGCGATCTGACATCGGAGCATTGTCATCCTTCCTGGCATTTTGGGAGAGAAGTGACTGTACCTGGTTCTTCCAGGATTGGGTAGAAGGAATGGTTCCACCACAAAACCACGGAGGACAAAATCACGGTCGACGAAAGTGCGCATTTGATGTCATCACAGCGCGACAAAAACATCGCGCTGTGATCAAAAAATGTAAAAATAAAGCGAAAACCTTACCGTAACCCCCCCAAACCTAACCCTAACCCTTAACCTAACCCTAAATCTAACCCTAAACCTAACCGTTAACGTAACGCTAAACCTAACGCTAATCCTTAACCTAACGCTAAACATAACCCTAACGCTCTAAACCTAACCCTAACCCTTAACCTAAACCTAACCCTTACCTTTATGTGAATCGGCTTGCTCTAATTTTATTTTTATTTCAATTTTAAATTTTTTTCATCGCGCTGTGATGACGTCAAATGCGCGCTTTCAGCGATCGCGCTTTTGTGGACCGCGGTTTTGACGGGCCACGGAAGGAATAGTGTAGTTTGTTGTTCGTGTTTATTGATGTCTTGATTTCTCCAAATTCTTCAGCTTCGAGGATGCTACTGTTTAAAAACACAAGGCTCGTCAGCTGGGCAATTAATATATCTATGTACTAGTAGTGGATTTGTTTGTAAAGTAATATAACATGTGTTTAGGCAGGATTGTTTTATAACTGGAAGAACAGATTTAGGAACTGGAAAGACTGTTACATGCTTTGCTTTGGAATTCTGTGCCCTAGATTGTTCAGTTTTCCACTCCTGCTATATTACATTGAATGTTTGGAAGAACTCTGCTCCAAATGTCATCCCTTGAGGTTTAGTCTATCTTTAACATATTTTTTTTACAATGGAAGTGAAAATACATTTCTCCAGCCAATCCATCTTTTCTCCCTCTTGTGCTGCTACAAAACAAAAGTACCATTTTAAGGAGACCAGGAAGGGGGCAGGATTAGGGTATCTAATTCATATACTGTGGACAGCTAATTTTTTTTTGGTTAGAAATCTATTTTCAACACAGTTGTAAAATGTAAATAAATTACATAACGTTAAAATCAAAATTAAACAGGTTACACATGTGTGAAATCCTTTGGTGCTGTTCTATGCATTAACTTCTTTTCTGAAAAAGAGTCCGTTTCTGCCCCTTCTTCGCCTCTGCAAGCACAGCTGCAGGGTTCCACCACAAAACCGCGGACAACAAAATCGCGGTCGACGAAAGCGCTTATGTGACGTCATCACAGTGCGACGAAAAAGATCGAAAAATGTAAAAAGAAAGCGAAAACCTTACCCTAACCCCCCCCCAAACCTAACCCTAAACCTAACCCTAAACCTAACCCTTAACCTAACCCTAAACCTAACCCTAAACCTAACCGTTAACCTAAGGAAAAACGTAACGCTAACCCTTAACCTAACGCTAAACGTAACGCTAACGCTCTAACCCTAACCCTAACCCTTAACCTAACCCTGACCCTAACCCTTAACCTAACCCTTACCTTTATGTGAATCGGCTTGCTGTAATTTAATTTTTATTAATTTTTATTTCAATTTTTCGATCTTTTTCGTCACGTTGTGATGACATCACATACACGATTTCGTTGACCGCGCTTTTGTGGAACGCGGTTTTGACGGGTCACGCAACTGCAGATCTGCAGGCACCAACTGATTGTTTTGTTGTGGTTTTTAATGTTACTTTATTTGCTGGAACTTTTCTTTGTTCCAAGATCTACCTGTAATAATTATACTGCTGACAAGAGTGGTTCTTTGGCTTATTTTTAAAAATCATTGTTTACATAAGAAGTGATAAGGACACGTGGTATGAGGATATTGGATATTATTTCGTCTCCGAAATGAATCATTGGCGTTATTTTTGCAGCCCTATGATTGGAATCAAAAGTGAAATATTCATTTTGATTTATAGCAGAAAGGGTAATATAAAATTTTAATGCAGTATGAGTTATTATCAGTTATTGGAAACAGTACATAAGTGACTCTGGTAAATATATACCCAAGTGCTTATTATATTCACAATATATATCAATGCATGCACACACACACACACACATGCACACACACACAGAGCTGTATTCTGAAATTTATTTATTTAAAAGTTTGATGTGAGAAGGAGAGATAGTAGGAAAGGAAGAGGAAGAGTGGAGGAGAGGTAAGGGAAGAAGAAAGAGATAAGGAGAGGTGAGTGGAAGGGAGAGAAAGAGAAGGAGAGGAGGGAGGAAGGAAGAAAAAGAGAAGGAGAGAGGGTAGGAAGGGGAAGAGAGAGGGTAAGAGTAGGGGAGAGGTAAGGGAAGAAAAAAGGGGAAGGAGAGGAGGAAGGAAGGAAGTAGAGAAGGAAGGGGGGAGAAAAGAAAAGAAAGAGAAAATAAGGTGGTGTCATAACAGGTGCTAGGGATGGTAAACAATACAATCCAAACTGAACCCTATAATCTTTTAAATGGAATAACAATAGTATAAGATTGGCAAAGAAAAAGAATAACCATGTGAATGTATACCTAGAATTGTATGTAAGAGAATAAATGATAGTAAGAATATATAGCACATTATAGGTAAACAATATTTGGTTATAAATAGCTAAGTATAAATAAATATAGAATTGTACATAAAAATGGATAACGAATAAGGAGACCATGAATGCAAGATAGAAAAGTATAGAAGGGAAAACACTAACTGCAAAGAAACCAATACAGAACTGCTGTATGATATATGACGGAACTTCTTGTTCCTATGTTGTCTTAAGTCATATGTTTGTTTTTGTTGATGTGTTTATGTGTTTAAAATAAAATTTTATTTAAAAAACAAACAAAAAAATAAAATAAAAATTTTATGTGGTTGCCCATTTCCCATGCAGCCCATATGTTTGTTCCATGCCACTCATTCTATCCCAGCATTTGTTAGAAACGCCAAGTTTTAAGTATTTTTTAAGGTCAAAAAGGTAGAAATCTTCAGTATCTCAGAAGCCTGGCTATAACAGAAAAGGCGTGCTTCCTAGCTCCCTTTAAGCCCTCTGGAACGAGCTCCCTGTTGAGATCCGGACCCTTACTACCCTCCCGGCCTTCCGCAAAGCCACCAAGTTCTGGCTGTTCCAGCAGGCTGGGGGGAGCTGAGAAGCATCTACCTCCACGGAAATTGTGAATGTTGGTTTTGTTTTTAATATGTTGTCTTTGTCTCGTTCCCACCTTTCCCTTGTCTTTTGTGAGCCGCCCGGAGTCCTCCGGGAGTGGGCGGCATACAAGACAAACAAACAAATAATAAATAAATAAATAAATAAATAAATAAATAAATAAATAAATAAATAAATAAATAAATAAGCAAGCTCCCTTACATGACAGCATGCCTACCTGTTCTGTTCCATGTAGAGCTTTAAAGATGATAACCAACATCTTGAATTGCACGTAGGAAAAAAATTGGGAGCCAGTCCCACTCACACATCATGCAATGTGTGCACCCAACACTGGACATAACACCATATTTTGGGTGGTCTTCAATGGTAGCGCTGTATAGAGCCTGTTGCAGTAATCCAAGGGAAGGGAGCAAGGCCTCCTGGTCCAGGAAAGGCCCACAAGATGAATCTTTGCAAAGACACCCTCCTCTCCCTAACACAGCTGCCACATGCTCTTTGAGCAGGAGGTGTGAGTTTAGGAGGACCCCAAAAATTATATTGATAATAATTCAGTAAACTGCTGTTTCATCTCTTGCCCCATTGTGATTACCCATGGGTGCAGGAATGTAATAAATAATCTTGACAACCTCAGTGCCTTTGTCCAAAAAACCCAAATCCTTCAGATATGAAAGCTGGCACAGGATATCTTAGGGACCTTATAAGTAAGGAGATGCATAGCTCCTGAAATGTCTAAATTGGCAGAAAGGATTTTATGGGGACATAAGGAGTTGTCCTGGTAAGACTGTAAAAGAGAAAATAAATTCAAAGTCACACCTGTCCGTGAGTTCCCTGAAAAGCACAAATAAACAGGGCCCAACTTTAAATCATTGATTGCTAATATATCAGTATTGTGTCAAAAATTTGCAAGCAGAAGGAGGACAGGTTGTAAAAATTGCTAGTGAAAGTACCGTATTTTTCAGAGTATAAGACACACCAAGGTTTTGAAGAGGCAAATTAAAAAACAAGTAGGTAGGTAGATAGACGGATAGAGAGGAAGAGAAAGAGAGATAAATACAGTAGGTAAGTAGGGAGAGGGAGAGAGTAGGTAGGTAGATAGGTAGGTAGGTAGGTAGGTGGATAAAGGGATAGAGTGAGAGAGAAATAGGGATAGAGAGATAAAGAAATACAGTAGGGAGGGAGGGAGGGAGAAAGAGTGTGTAGGTAGGTAGGTAGCGGGATAGAGAGAGAAAAATAAAGAGAGAGAGAGAGAGAGAAATACAGTAGATAGGTAGAGAGAGAGAGTAGGTAGGTAGTTAGACAAAGGGATAGAGAGAGGGGGGGAGGGGGGAGAAATACAGTAGGTAGGGAGGGAGATATTTCCAGGTATTATTTATCCATGTGCTGGAGAAGGAAATCGCTGACAATCTGCAGCACCTAAGACTTTGTTTCTGCTGGCACAGCACTTGATCAATGTAATTCTCATCAGTCAGTTAAATGAGCTTTCCAAAAGGGAGAAAAAGGTTTTTGCACTCTGCAAACCTCCCCAAAATGGCCCGTTTTTCATGAAAATGGGCCCGTTTTTTTAAAAAAAGGCATGACTAGCCTTGCCGGGGGGGGGGGGGGGGCTTGCAGAATGCTCTTGAGAGGGTGGGGGCTCAAAAACGAGCAAAAAACTGCCTGTTTTTTTTTTTGTTGCAAAAATGGGCCCGTTTTTTGTCCAAAAAATTGCATCTATATATAGCCTTATGGAGGTTTATAGAGTGCTGCTGGGAGGGGCAAAAAAGACCCGCTTTTTGCTCATTTCTGACCTCCCCAGCCCCCAGGAGCTCTCTGAAAGCCTCCATAAGGGAATGCACGGCCATTTTGGTGAAGGGGTGGGGCTTCGGGAGGCAAAAATGCTGTATTCAATGTATAAGACGCACCCAGATTTTCAGTCTCTTTTTTGAGGAAAAAAGGTGCGTCTTATACTCTTAAAAATACGGTAATAATCTATTCAGACTTTTTTTCTTAAATGCCAGTTCCAACGCAAACCAGGTTCTAGATTCAAGGAATATTAGAAAGGTACTCAAAGAAAGGGTTCAAGAATTCCTACACTTTGTAGTTGTTTCATCTTTGCTAGGATATTGAGTCCCATCTGCCGGTCAATGTCGACTGGCAACTACGCGGAGGAGAGCCTTCTCGGTGGCAGCTCTGACCCTATGGAACGATCTCCCCGTGGAGATTCGTACCCTCACCACCCTCCAGACCTTCCGCACAGCCCTTAAAATCTGGCTATCCCGTCAGGCCTGGGATTAAAAACTGTAACCCACCCGAATAGTATGAATGTTGTGCTTTTAATGATGTATTGTCCTATGTGTTAATTGTTTGTTTTCCTCCCTTTTCGAGTTGTAAGCCGCCCTGAGTCCCCCCAGGGAAAAGGGCGGCATATAAATAAAATTACTCAATACTCAATACTCAATAGGCTTAATGTAGCTAGAGAATGCCTAAATTAGCTTCAAGGTCTCATACTCTTTCCCACAAATATACTTCTAATTTGGCATATTGGTAAAATTGCATTCTTATTTACACATTACTATAAGGTTTAAAGTTTACATGTCATTTATTGCATATTTGTTAACTCACATGATTCTATAAAACATTTTTGTTTGAATTATTTATTTCTTCGATTAAATAAATACAAAGAGATAAAGAAAGAGGCATATCTCTTTATACAAAGATATTCTGAGCAGCTTGCAACAGCTACAACACATAAAAACGGTTCCACCACAAAACCGCGGTAGACTAATGCGCGCTCGACGAAACCGCGTATCTGACATCATCACAGCACGACGAAAAAGCACGCTGTGAGTGGTAAAGCTAAAATTAATGCATAAACCTAAACCTAACCCCCCGAAACCTAACCCTAAACCTAACCCTTAATCTAACCCGAAACCTAACGCTAAACCTAATGCTAACCCTTAACCTAACCCTAACCCTAAACCTAACCCTAACCCTAAACCTAACCCGAACCCTTAACCTAACCCTAAACCTAAACCTAACCCTTACCTTTACGTGAATCGGCTTGCTTTAAAAGCGCTTTTTAAAGCTCCCTTTTTTCTCCGCGGTTATTGTCGTCGTGCTGCTGATGACGTCAGTGATGCGCTTTAATCGGGGGCGCTTTAGTGGACCGCGGTTTTGGCAATGTTTCCTATTACATGTTTCATCAGTTGCATTGAGCAGAGATCATAAGGAAGAAGTGAACTGAATTTTGAAACATTGACTTTCATTTCAGCTGCCGTGCTGACATTTTACTAAATAAATGATAGAAATTTGAAAAATGAATCACCAAGTATATCCTTGAACCAAAAGCACGTGGCTGTTGTGGAAATATTGGAGACCGCTGGTTAAAAGCATTTTGAAAGGCAACAAAAGCCATTACAGTTTCACTTACTGAGATCATCTCTCTGTTTTGTCTTGATGGTATTTCTTGTGGTTGCTGCTGTTGTTTTTTAATCCCATGAGTAACAGTTTGTTTAATTTGCTGGGATAATGGGATTTTTGGTCAAGATTTTATTCCCTTAATATCCCTTTTGTTGGCTTGACTTGAACCTCAAGTCTAGCATTTTCTGGGAACTGAGATTTCTCCTCTTGTCCCATCACATTCCATTTTCCAGAGCGTGGGAATCCAACTGGGCATCGCAAATGAATCAGGATTGTTCTTAGTTTTAAAAATAAATTAATCTTTTTGAAGTTCTCCCATCTTTATTCTTAACAGTTACATATTTCAAATTTCTTTCTTGATTATACATTGGTTTCTTTTCACAACAAGGAGTCTGTAACTGTTGTAGCATCTGTTCTGAAAGATCCCCTCCTCTATTTGTATAGATGTCTTGACCAAAGCTGTTTTTTTCTTTTACATCTCAAGCTTCTTTGATATACTCAGCTGGTATCTAGTCCCAGGTATTATGAGTTATTAAAAAAGATTTGCAGGAAGGAGAAGTTGAACTTCATCATCTATGTAACCTATTTGTACTTTCCAATTACCTGATTTCCAAGGTTCCACCACAAATGCGCGCACAACAAAAGCGCGCCTGACTAAACCGTGGTGTCTAAAGCACGGTGACAAAACCGCGCGACGAATGAGCGACTAATTAGCCCTAAAGCGCGCCGACAAAAGCATCCCTAACCCTAATCCTAAACCTAACCCTAAACCTAACCCTAAACCTAAACCTAAACCTAAACCTAAATGTAAATCTTACCTTAAATTAAATCACGCTTCTGTCGGCACACTGTTGTCGGCGCGCTTTTGACATCGCGGTTTTAGCGCCATGGTGTTGTCGCCGCGCTTATGACGTTCGCGCTTTTGTCGGGTCACAGATTTCCAAAGCAGTGTGAAATAAATGTGTAACGAACATTCACAATAAATCAAGCCATCTGTGGAAAAAAAGTTGCAATAAAGTTGAGAGCAATTTAGACAGAACAAAACAATCTTTTAATCCTCTAAAACATTAAATATGAACCATTCTAATTTCCGTGGCTAAATCGAGCTGCTGAAAATGACCCGTTTTATGAACTCCCTCACCAGATCTTTCCACTTTGCAAAAATATAAAGGTTGCTTCTCCAATGTTGAAGATAAACTTTAAATATATTTACATATTCTGGCGCTAAATATTTGGGCTTGTAGGTCAAAATGAGCGGTTTGAATTTATATGTTATGATATGTGGTTACAATAAACTTACTTAAGTGGTTTAAATTGAACCTGAAAACAAAATGGAAATAATTGAAGTTGAAATCCAAATGTATTCTACTTGTAGTTCTCAAATGCAAGAGCCAAGGTGGCGCAGTGGTTAAATGCAGCACTGCAGGCTACTTCAGCTGACTGTAGTTCTACAGTTCGGCTGTTCAAATCTCACCAGCTCAGGGTTGACTCAGCCTTCCATCCTTCCGAGGTGGGTAAAATGAGGACCCAGATTGTTGTTGGGGGAAATATGCTGACTCTGTAAACCGCTTAGAGAGGGCTGAAAGCCCTATGAAGCGGTATATAAGTCTGACTGCTATAAATGCCTTCAAGGAAATCCTCACAATAATTGGGATTCTTTGTTTTGCACCTAATATCTGTAGATTTAGGGTGAAGTAAGGTGTTATTGCAGAGTTTTACTCAGAGTACTCCACAACAGTTATGAAAAATTTACCTAATTAAAAGGAACAATGTGTTATAAAATGAGTTAAAGTATTGATCCAAAATGGCTTTAAAGCAGGTTCTTGCATTGAAATAAAGCCCCTCGATTCACAAAGATGCTTTTTTTTAAAAAGTTCAATAAATATAGTACCAAAAGAAGATCTCTCAAAATCTGATGGCATGTGCTTGGAGTGGAGGGTATTTTTAGTAGGTTTTTGCTGTAATACTAATTGGTGTTTATAGACATATTTGGTAACGCTTAGCAACTCTTTCGATGGAAATATTGCCCAGACAGAGATGGAACAGCTTAGTTTAGTCTGAGTCACAGCATTTGCAAGAAGTGAGCTATGGGATGAGTTACAGCTATGCCCCTCACGTGAAAATAATCTAGGGTAAACCCTCTTGAGTTGCTTTGGAGTTCCCCCATTCCTGGGTAGTCTTTGAGGGACAACTAAAAGCTGGGTTTTAGATTTCACTCCTATAGTTTTGAGTTGCATAAGCATTTGCATTCGTCTTCTGGCTTATCTGTCCTTGAGTAAACAAGAAAGATAAAACTTTTAATTCATGTTTTAATTAGTTACTTTTTAAAGGAAGAAAAAGCGTGTGTGTGTGTGTTTGTGTGTGTTTGTGTGTGTTTGTGTCAGCCGAGGTGGCGCAGTGGTTAGGGTGCAGTACACAGGCCACTTCAGCTGACTGTTATCTGCAGTTCAGCGGTTCTAATCTCACCGGCTCAAGGTTGACTCAGCCTTCCATCCTTCCGAGGTGGGTGAAATGAGGACCCAGACTGTGGGGGCGATATGCTGACTCTGTAAACCGCTTAGAGAGGGCTGAAAGCCCTATGAAGCGGTATATAAGTCTAACTGCTATTGCTATTGCTATTACCAGGGTTCTACAGTTAATGTTCAGATATCATCAAGGGGAAATTTACCATAAAAAAAAATGCTTTATTTCATAGTTAGAAAAATAGTGGTAGATATATTTTTGAATCTATGTGCTATGTTTCTATGTCTCCAATATTTTGTTATTTAATGATATAAAACATGCACAAAACAGGTAGAAAGAAGAAAAACTTCTAAATATATGTGTGAATATTTTCTAAATTCTTTGTTATACTGCAGCTAATATACATTATTTATAAACATTGAAAATGTTTATATATTTCTGATTTCTTTTGTCAAATTAATTTTCCCCTTAGAAACCATACCTTGGATGCTTGAATTTGTCTACATAATATGTAAGATATAGAAGCTGTCCTCGCTTGAATAAGAAAGTGAAAAGTTGATAGCGATAAAAACATAAGCTAATGACTTTTGAGTAGTTTTTAAAATTATGTTTTAATTATCAGGATATACCTTTAATATTCTGATTTGGGACCTTCTAAATTGCAGCAACATCTTACTTCATTCCTTCATTTTGTGTTTGTTATTTATGTGTGTTTGTGTGCCCATGATGAAGAGTTGATTATGGTGTTATTAGTGATTCCACACTTATGCAGAAGTGTCACTGAAACATCTAAGGTGATGAGGATGGATGTACCTCTTCCATCCAAATTGTGTCATAGGATATTCCTTAGAGCAACCAATGTGGTTTCTTTCCTGTTGTGAGTCAGCAGAAGTTTGCTGTGAGTTGAGTCGGGATGCAAGATTAAAAATGCAGCTGGGGCTCATTAGTGTGGTCTTCTGGAGATAAAAGGACTGATGGTGCCACACCCTGTTGCAGAAGTCAACGTTCATCGTTCATCGGCCGTGGTTTGTTTGTGAGAGACACTTGGATAAGTGATTTGCTTTCTGTAACCCTGATTCAAAGAGACATTTGGAGAAGTGATTTGCTTTGTAAGAGATCTTTGGTTTTGCGTTCTGTTATCTTCTTGCCAGAGACTTTATTTATGTTTATTTTTGGGCTCGCAGCCAGCATGAGCCGAGGCTGATAAAGTTCTTTCCTTTTAAGTCTGTCTGCCTGTTGTCTTTGAACGAGCGAAGAAGGGGGGACAGAACACTTTCCTATGACCACATATGAACCCAGATGGCTAGGGGATCACAACTTACACTGGCTAGTTCTTTTAGCCTATTCTTCCCCAAAAGGATCGTGGACATTTTAAATGTAGTAGCTGACCGGCATTTCACAGGTGCAATAAGGACAGAGAAGTATTATACTTTGCCACGTTTAATACTGAGTAGGCTTGTACCTGAATTCTAATTCATATTTGCTTCTTGTTTTCCACCAGTATTGCTCCTGGCATCTCTTTATCTGCTTCATTTCTCAGATCTCCTCCGTAAACCAAGGAGATGCGTGGGATCAGTAGACCACTCATAAATAATCCTGTCAAGCACTTTGATTGCCTCTAGCAAATCACTTCAAAATATGTTGCCATGACTGCAGGGACTTGACCAAACAGTCACAAAAAGACAAGACTAAAACTATGAAACTATGTCTTTCATGTTGTTCATTCGTTCCTGCTCTTCACTATACATTTCCTTTATAGTGGTTGTCACTCGATGAGTTTGTGAATGTTGACTCCAGACAAGAATCGCAACTTGGTTAATTTGTTAATCCACATCAGGGGTGGGTTTCAACCGGTTCGCGGCGGTCCCTGCGAACCGGTTGGTCGACGAACCCGGAAGTAAGTAACTTCCGGGAACGGCGAAGGGCGCGCCCGCCCGCCCGCGGTCCTTACCCGGTTTTGACGAGTTCTGTGCTTCCACGCATGCACAGGACGCATACAGTGCCTGCGCGATCCTCCAGGAGCAGCTGGAGCATCGCGCAGACGCTAGTACGCATGCGTGCACCACGCGCGTGCACGAGAACGCCGCCGGCCCCGTTCCAACCGAACCGGTTGGAACGGGGCGAGAAACCCACCCCTGATCCACATCAATGTTTTTTAGGAAAATAGAAAGGCAAGCATTAGATTGCAGACTTGATATAGTGTTCCCCGCTAACAATTAGGAGAGTAATTGGTCATGTTGTCCACTATTCCACAAGTGTAGCCAAGTCCCAGTTTTATCTCAAGCACGCTCATGCTCTTCTGTTGCAGGCTCAGATCTCTAGAGACTGCCTTGAAAATCAATATATTGCTGCCAACATACCTCCAACTGGGAGGTATCTGCACTATATTTGCACATTCAGGATGCATAAACAACTACTGGCATATTTATAAATCAGGACATCTAGATCAGTGTTTCTCAACCTTGGCAACTTGAAGATGTCCAGGACTTCAACTCCCAGAATTCCCCAGCCAGCATTCGCTGGCTGGGGAATTCTGGGAGTTGAAGTCCGGACATCTTCAAGTTGCCAAGGTTGAGAAACACTGAACTAGATAGAAGAAGGAGGGAAAACATTTCCTTAATTACCTTGTGTAATTCTGTAAAACAGCTACAGCATAAGTAACACACAGCACAGCACTAAAATATTTTTATAAATGTGTGCTCTTGGCCATCTTTTTACTGAACATCATGTAATTAAACAGCTGTCATATGCAGCCGGGTAATTCTACACAAATACCCTGCAGAAAGAGTGAAGTTTCACTCCAGCTAGTTTCAAAGTGAACTAAATAAATAAGAGGAAAGAAAGCGCTAATGCTATTAAATTACCCTCCTTCAATCTGGAACTCTTGCTAATCCTCAGGATTTTTAACCAGAATGATCAATAAATCCTGGCTGGGAACCCTGAGAGTTGCAGTCCTGATCCATTGGAAGGATTCCACATTGGACAATGTTAAGTAAATAATAAATGTTTCAGGAATCGTCAACATTTTTTAAAAAAATTGGTCAACCAAATGTGGTTACTCAAGAGAACCTTTGCTATGGCAGGTGTGGGGGGGAGGGGCTTTTCACAAAACTCCAACTTAACTCCAACCTAACCAAAAGGCTCACGATCAAATTCTTAGTTTGCTTTATACGTAATATATTTACAAATAAATCCTGCCCTGAAACCATCTTTTTTCCCCCCTTCATTCTAAAAATCTATCATAAGCCCTGTGGGATTCTTGGAAATGAAATGGATTCTGGGAATTGATATTATATGAGCTTCCTTTTAATTTCTGGTTTAAAAACGTGTTTTAGACAGGCACTTTTGTATCCACAGGTTCAAAAATGAGGATGTCCACAATGGAGATACATGAACTAGATAATCAAGTAAATACATTCTACAATTATAAAAACCCTTTCTAACTCCAACATGCCTTTCTAGTTGTGTGTGTGTGGGGCGGGGGGGAACTGAGTCTCCCACTGTCTTGTTTTCCCATTCTTATCAGGCAATTATTTTTCATAGGGTGGTTCTGTAACTGGAAGAAAACAGGACTGTGAATAAAAGTGTCCCAAATAGCAAAAACCTGTGTGACTTGTCAGGAGACCTTTTACCTGTTTTTTCTTAGGTGGATTAAAAAGTACACCAGTGGTGGGATTCAGCCAGTTCGCACCAGTCTGGGAGAACCGGTTGTTAACTTTCTGAGCAGTTTGGTCAACTGGTTGTTGGAAGAAATCATTAGGGCAGAGAACCGGTTGTTAAATTATTTGAATCCCACCACTGAAGTACACCTTCTATGACTCTTTATTTCTGAATGCCGGAATTCATTCTGAATTTTTAAAAAAATGTGTTCTTGCCCACTCTGCATAAATATGACTGGTCTTGTCTTTTTTTTTTTTTTATGTTCAAATGTTTTATTTTCATTTTTTCATTTTCATTTCATACAGTCACATATATACTGTGCATGATTGGGGCCATATAACATTGGGCAATAAACACAGCCATCCTTGTCAAAATTACTCCCCAAAATACAAAACCAATATACCACTTCAACCCTCCATACACCCTTTCTTTCTCCCCCCTCCAACTTTCCTTTCTCCCCTCCAACATTCCCCTCTCCTACTTCCCCTCCCCCTCTATCACTCCTTTCTCCCAATACACTCCCTCCCTTCTATCTCACCCTCCTTCCGATCCTCTCTCCCACCCTCTCTACCCCTCCCTCTTCTTTCCCTCTGCTCCTCCTTTCGGTGTATTTCTACTATCTATCGATATATTCAGCTTCTTATTTTTTGTCTTGTCTTTTTGTGGGGATGCTTCCCATGGACTGCAATTCTGACCTGGGGTGCTGGGGTGGCTGTGTTACCCCTAGAGCAGTGGTTCCCAAACTTGGCAACTTTAAGACTTGTGGACTTCAACTCCCAGAATTCTCCAGCCAGCTCTAGCTGGAGAATTCTGGGAGTTGAAGTCCACAAGTCTTAAAGTTGCCAAGTTTGGGAACCACTGCCCTAGAGCATCCTTAAGTTAGGTTGTAAAAATTCAACAGCAAAATCCAGGACCAAATACCAGCATTTAGGACCAAAATAAAGTCCAAGGCATCATTTTTTTTCTTTTTCAAGACCTCTCCCTCCATCTGGCTGAAAACTACCCATTCATTAATCCTTCCAGTTTTAGTATTAATTTATTTCCTAGATATAAAAAGCAAAGTGAAGCAGTAGCCTTGGAATACACTTTGCGTTCCAGTAGTCTTTCAAGGATACCACACCATCTTAATTGTGCAGATATGTTTTCTAATCATTAGCATTAGTTAGTTCGACTAATGAATTAGTTCATTAATTTGTATTTCGCTCAAAAGAGTGATCTGTAACTTGATCTCTTGAAATATTTATGGGATTTGATTAATAAGCGACTTCATTTTAAATCCTGCAGCAATGTCAAATATGTCTTTATTAGTTTACTTCAAAAAAGGAGTCATAATAACCAGCAGACCAAAATATCAAATAAAATAACTAGAATCAAACCAACTGCAAGTTAACCAATTTATGCATTGTCCTCCTTCTAAGCCTCTTATATAATTAAGCTATGTTTGGATGCTACCAAAAATGAGAAGGAAAAATAATCTAAACTGCAAAAAAGATCTTAACCATTATCTCTTCTTATTTATCTTATGATAACAGAACTCAAATGGCCCTGTCACTCAGGGGTGGGTTACTTTACTCAGCATGCACTTTCAGTTGCCTGTAAAAAGGTCTGTGCTTGCGCAGAACATTAAAAAATGCCCCCCCCCCAAAACATGCCAAAGATTGGATTGCGAAATAGAGGTCCTATAAAAGAGGATTACTAAATGAAATTGACCAATGCCTAGCGCAGTATAGGGCAGAGCCCCCAATCTTTTTGGATTCGTGAGCAAATTTCGAACAAGGACAACATGGAAATGGAATTTTGTCACACCCTGAGGCTCCCTCTTCCATAGGGCATTCTCTCCTATCCCTCATATTTTTACTCTCTTTTTTAAAAAAAAGATGGCCACCCTTTCAAAAACAATGCAGAATTTCAGCTGCATATCTGTTTTATTTTCTTTGAAAGCTTTTAGCAATAGCAATAGCAGTTAGACTTATATACCGCTTCATAGGGCTTTCAGCCCTCTCTAAGCGGTTTAGAGTCAGCATATCGCCCCCACAGTCTGGGTCCTCATTTCACCCACCTCGGAAGGATGGAAGGCTGAGTCAACCATGAGCCGGTGAGATTTGAACCGCTGAACTGCAGATAACAGTCAGCTGAAGTGGCCTGCAGTACTGCACCCTAACCACTACGCCACCTCGGCTCTTTTGGGTCCCAAAAGAATACATGGAAGTAAAGAAGAACGCCAGAGATACACATTTGGCAATGCAGCATACTAGCTTTTCATTTTTTAAAATAAAACTCAAGAGTAACACCATTTATTGTACCCCTCCCTATGCTTCTATCTTTCATCTTATTTAATAATTTATACTTTTTACTTTTTGGTCTTCTTACATTCCAAGTCGCAGTCTTCCACGTATGCCTTAGGATACAAATTCTTTGAATCTGTGTTTTTCAACCTTAGCAACTCTATGCATTTCAATTTCCAGAATTCTTTAGATACGTGCTTATAGCAGGACTGGGGGTATAGTAAAGTTTCAAGCTAGGCATGAACAGGGTGGCATTTCCTTCCCGTAGTATATTTTCTGTTTTACTACATCCTTGCTCATGGCGCTACTAAATTTTCACTAAAGAGAACCAAACCTTTCTAGAGTACTGTTTCACTACAGACATTAAGCTCATTCAGAAAACAAATAGCAAGAACAAAAATAGCCAGGGGCAGTTCGGGCTGCAGAATTCTTTGGAGTCAAGCTCTCGTGAATGTAGGAAGCTGGCCACCTACTAAGAGATACTGGGATGGTGCAAGTTTGAAGGCCAGCTGGCATGTATGCAAAAATGTTAGGAGGAAAGATGAGAGGTTGATTGCATAAGTTATGAGAAAAGCTTCAGAAAAGCTTTATTAGTCTTAATGAAGAATAAGACTACGGTATTCAGGAGAATCCTACACAATCTTCTACCTTAATTAAATGAGGTGGTTTTAATTATAGCTTCCAAACTAAGAAAGAGGGTGGGAGTTGAAATAGTTCCTATTGCAATTTTGCCCATTTTTCTGCTAGAAATGGTGTTTAAAATGGCTAACAGTGCATCAGAAAAGATAAATTTAATTCACAGCAAATTAAAAATGTATCAAAGACTAAATGGCGCCCAACCAGTAAAAACCTATTTCATAAATAAACCAACTTAAATGCTGAAGTTAAAGAAAACTGTCTTTGTCTGTAAGAAAAAAGAGAATACTCATCTGGCCTCCATTAGCCCAGAGAATCCAGAGACAGACAGTGTATCCCCAAAAAATCCCTCTTATTTTTCTTTTCATATTCCTTGTGATTAGCAATAGCAATAGCAGTTAGACTTATATACCGCTTCATAGGGCTTTCAGCCCTCTCTAAGCGGTTTACAGAGTCAGCATATCGCCCCCACAGTCTGGGTCCTCATTTCACCCACCTTGGAAGGATGGAAGGCTGAATCAACCTTGAGCCAGTGAGATTAGAACTGCTGAACTGCAGATAACAGTCAGCTGAAGTGGCCTGCAGTACTGCACCCTAACCACTGCGCCACCTCGGCTCTAGGTGGGGGATAAAAAAGCGGGGCGGCTCTCTCAAGGCCAAGCTCATTTGGGGGAATGTGAGCCTTCCGATTGCAAATTGTTTAAGACTTTGTATGTGATAACTTCGCTTGCCCATTCAAAGCTACTCAGATTAAGAAATCAGCTGTTCCCTGGAAAGGAATCGCTTCTGTTGTCTTGCCTCAACTGAATTATCTTAGGTTTCAGAATGCTTGTGAAGGCATCCCTCTGTAAATGGGTTCCAATAGTCAAATGGAATACCATTTAGGGTTAGGGTTCATCATTACGTTCAGTATGATATATTTCCCAAAATGGCACACCATTTGTAACTGTGCCAGCAATCTTGGTCACCTAGTCCAGGAATATATAAGGCATAGTGGTATGTTTCAGTGGTGGGTTTCAAAAATTGTTCGAACCTACTCTGTGGGTGTGGCCTCCTTTGTGGGAGTGGCTTGCCGCCCATGTGACCGGATGGGAGTGGCTTGCCACCCATGTGACCGGATATGAAGATGCCGACGACACTTGTCAGAACCACCTTAAATTACCTCACACACAGCACTGGCATGCATAAGAATATGATGTAAACTTGTTTTTTAAAAGCCATCTTTGGTTTGCGTTAAAACAACTTCAACACACGCAATGTTCTGATTGCACCACAAATGCAGTAGTCATCCTTACCTTTCACAGAGGCACTGAGTTTTATAAATATGAGCATGATAGTGTAGAATAATCATATCCAAGGACCAGTGGTGGGTTTCAAAAAATTCTGGAACCTCTTCTGTAGGTGTGGCCTGCTTTCCGGGTCCACTGGTGGAACCTCTTCTAACCGGTTCGGTAGATTTGACGAACCGGTTCTACCGAATAGGTGCAAACTGGTAGGAACCCACCTCTGGTATGTTTCCTAGTCTGGTCTGTTCTGAAAAGGGACAGAGGAACTGAGTCTAGTTTTCAGTTCACTCTTCGTAGCCATCTATGTAGGCGTGAGTTTTTTGTCCCATTGCCACCACCATTGACCAACAGAGCAACAGTTGAAAGAAGTAACTTGGGACAAGAGGAACCAGTTGTTTGCTTCAGCCATTTTTCCAACACAGTGCCATTGCTATGAAAAGAGAGAGCCTTGCTATGTTGGTAATCTGAAGCTGAGCGTCCTTCCAGTAGTCCTGTATATTCCAGGAGGCAGCCATGTACCTAATCTCGGTGCATAGGGAGAAGGACAGGGAAAGGAGGAGGGAAAGAGAAGGCTTTTCATAACTAAGACTAGGCCCTTGGGAGTTGCAGCTGGGCCCGTTGCTCTGCTCACCAGGCAAGTTGGTCTCGGAGGCAAGACAAAACTTCCTCTGCCCACAAGTCCTGAAAGAAATCAGGTTCCACAGAAGTGGAATCACTTGTCTCATCTTCCTTTTGAATGATTAAAAACAACTCGATTCATTTGAATTAAGCTCTGTTTCTCAGCCTCTAATTTAAAATTAATTTAAAACTTCCACCGATTTAAAACATGAACAACGTCTTCAGATAAAATTAAGGCAGAATAGAATTTGGAGTTATTTGCATATTGGTAACATTGAACTCTTTTTTTTTTAAATAGATTCATGTCTGTAACGAACAACACAAGGTTTAAAATGAAACTTTGAAGTTATATCATGGGTTGGAATCTACAAACTCTTAAGGTGGTGGATATGTTTGTAATTTTGAGGGCATTTTTAAAGCACTTTTCCGTGGGGGTAGTGTTTGTCTATTCATAAAATGATCAATATATCGGCATGAACAATTGATCCTTATTTTCTAGAAGGCAAATGGATAAAGCTTTATAAAAGCTAAAATACATGGTAGAAGTGAAAGCTTCATTCCCAAAAGATACAGCTTCTCTTTTCAGTTCAGTTTTCTGCTCCTTTTTTCACTCTTTCACATAAGACAAATTCACCTGGCTCAAAGTAGATAATTTTATCAAGTAATTGGCTGAACCTGAGCCATAAATCCCCACTAAAGAGCCAAGGTGGCGCAGTGGTTAAATGCAGCACTGCAGGCTACTGCTAGATCAGCAGGTCAGTGGTTCAAATCTCACTGGCTCAGGGTTGACTCAGCCTTCCATCCTTCCGAGGTGGGTAAAATGAGGACCCAGATTGTTGGGGGCAATATGCTGACTCTCTGTAAACCACTTAGAGAGGCCTGAAAGGCCTATGAAGCGGTATATAAGTCTACTGCTATTGCTATTGATATTGCTATTACTAAATGAGAAGTTTTCATATTATTTGCGCCACACATTCCCCAAAGGGAAAGAAAAGAAAAAAGAGAGAGCGGGTAACTTAGCTATTACGTGTTCTGTGTTGTGGCCCAGCAGGAGCCGTTGGAGCTGCCACCAGACTCCGACAGCGAGGGGCCCTATGAGTCGGCTCTGGAGGATGTGGAGGACCCCGGACAGGGTTCCGACTCCAAGCAGGGCGTAGAGAGGCTGGTTGGTCACCAGGAGGCGCCTGAGCCTTGGACCAGTGGGGAGGAGACAAGGGAGTGTGATCCGGACGTCATGCATTGGAGCAGTGGGGAAGAGTCAAGGGAGTTGTTCCTGGATGCCCGGCACCAAAGAACTAATAGGCGTAAGGAACAGTTACGCAGTTACAGGAGATAATTGCACTCAGCTGGTGGTAATTAGGCTCCTCTCAAGACTATAAAAGGAATGATTGCGCACACTCCCTTTGCAGGAGTCAACATATTCACTAGAGTTGGAGAACTCTCGTGGCTAGCTTGGCAGGCTGGATTGCTGCCAAGGTTGGTCTGTGCTGGATTGCTGCCAAGGTCCTGTCTGTGTGCTAATAAATCCTTGCAGTATCTTTGTCTCGGTGTGCTTTGGTGTAGGACGAGGGGGGTCATCTGTATGAGGTGACGAAATGTGGCAGATGTTAAGAAGTGCCTTGAATAAAGTTTTGCAGCCCTGTTGTTCTAAGAGGCCAGATTTCTTTCACAGACTGGTTAGCCATCTCTGGCTTGGTTGTTATTTTTCTTTGATATCCCCAAGATATTTATTTCTGATTAATTCTTTCTCCCTTCTGTCCTTTTGTAGAGAAAATAATTAATGGGCAAGACTATGAAGTTATGATGCAGATTGACACCGAAGTCATGGACACCAGGATCCTGCACATCAAAAGCTCAACCATCCCACCTTACCTTCGAGATCAGCAGAGGAACCACACAACATCCTTCTATCATTCTCCTCCAACCGTCCCAGAGGCAGCTCCAGCTGTGAGAACAATCACTGAATCACCCCAATAGACTCTCCAAAGGAGGCTTTCATAGGTGCTCTGGGATAGGCGACCCACGTAGGTTTGCCCATGGTAGTGTCAGGGGCAGCCTCGTGTCTTAGACAACAGCTTGAGGTTTCTGGGTCTCAGGATTTTCCCGGTTTTTAGACCTAGCCAGAAAATAGTTTCTCGCCCACTCTGTCTAGATTATCTGCCCTCTTTATAAGACAATATTTATGGGTCTAAGAACTCCACTTTGTTAAAAGAAATGCTAAAATTGCAATGGGTAAATTAGTGTTATCGATGGGAGTGAGGCTTCTGTGGGGTTAACTAAATCCTGGGATGGGGGGTGGGTGGGCACTAAATGCCATTTCTTTCCCCTGCCTTCTTAGAAATAAATATCAATTTCTTGCCAGTTTCTGCAGAAGAAATGTAGGAGCCGCATATGGATTACAGGTTGTCCATCGTTAATTGTTTTAATTGTTCTATGTTTAATTTCTGTTCATCTGTAGAATTTATTCTTTTACATTCTTCATTCAACCTTATTCTGGGTTCTCTTTCCTGCTTCTTTTTACCAGGGGGGAAAGGAGGGAGAAAATCAGGAACTACAGGCTCTTGTTAACCGAATTAGAGTTTAAGCCGTTCTTTGTTGCGTTCTCTATTTTCAGTACTTTTTCATTATTTTATTCAGTCTCTGGACAAAGTACTATATCCTACGTCGGCTTTTCCTGGTACTTTTTATTATACAACAAATGCCCGATCCAGCTGTTTTAAATTTGTTACATAAGATGCAGATGTTTTGTTGATACCACCCTTTAACTATGTGCAAATTTGTAAAGTATTGTTACTGGGGAATTGTTTCTAGTACTATTATAGAAATTAAAATTCTCCCAGAGTGTATCTGAAACCAGTCTCATGGGCACCTATTGACCGAGATTTGCAACATTATTAATGAAGAGCTTTGTTCTGAACACTAACACTTTTATGGCTTTGGGCTAAAGGGAATGTACTGGAATTGGAGCAAGTGGTGCTTGTCTATTGGCCCAGGTTCCATAGAAGAGAGCCAAAACCCAGATATTCCAGAAAGAAGCAATGTTCATGTGTGTGCATCTTCATGAACTTCCTGTATGAATTTGCTCATAAGAATAATTTATGTCCTCTGGTTTGGCAACAATAAAAAAGGATGGGTTGTACTGGAAAGGCCCCCATTCATATTGAGAGCACTAGATCAATGAGAACAGGTTCTCTGCCTTTTCCACTCCGCCTCTTTCATTGACGTAGTTCATGCCCACATTGGGCATATAGAATACCCACATTGGGCATATACTTTGAGATTGGGACAAGAGTGTGTTGCCCGATGCATATAGATCTTTGCAGGGGATACGAATTAGAGCATAGTAGTGCATAAGCTAAAGTATTTATTTCTTATCAAATATCTGAGCCTCCTTTCGATGTAAATATCCTCAGGGCAGATTTCATAGCAAAGGTAAGACTAGTGAGGAGCATCTGTGAAGTGGGAAAATAAGCTCTGGATGTGAAAGGCTGCTTCAAATAAGTGGAGATCATATTCATCACAAGGGTTCCACCACAAAACTGCGCTCGACTAAACCGCGTCCGACTAAACCGCGTAGCTGACGTCATCAACAGGGCGACAACAGCGCAGAGACAGAAGCACGCTGTAAACCCCAAACCTAAAATTAACCCCTAAACCTAAACCTAACCTTCCTAAACCTAACCCTAAACCTAACCCTTAACCTAACCCTACACATAACCCTAACCCTTAACCTAACCCTAACCCTAACCCTTAACCTAACCCTAAACCTAACCCTAACCCTAACCCTAACCCTAACCCTAACCCTAACCCTTAACCTAACCCTAAACCTAACCCTTAACCTAACCCTAAACCTAACCCTAACCCTAACCCTTAACCTAACCCTAACCCTAACCCTTAACCTAACCCTAAACCTAACCCTAACCCTTAACCTAACCCTAAACCTAACCCTAACCCTTAACCTAACCCTAACCCTAAACCCAACCCTAAACCTAACCCTAAACCTAACCCTTACCTTAAGTTGAATTGGCTTGCTTTCAAAGAGCTATTTAAAGCGCCCTTCTTTCTCCGCGCTGGCTGTTGTCGCCCTGTTGATGACGTCAGTGACGCGGTTTAATCGGGCGCGGCTTAGTTGAGCGCGGTTTTGACGGGTCACGCATCACAAGCAAAGCTTTGTGTGCCTCTCGGCAAAGAAAGCCTCCATTGGCTCACTCTATTGCCTGGTCATCATCTACTTTTCTTCCCTTCTGTATGTGTGTGATCTTCTTTGACCTTCAACATTCCACTTCCACATCTTGCAGCCTTGCTTTATTAAAGATGATCACAACTGCCACAAAAACCCACAGGCATTGAACAGGTATTTATGCAAATGTATGGGCAGCGTACATATGAGCAATATAACGATAGATGGAATTGCAAGAGATGAACAGCACTGGAGTCTCCCCTGAAAAGGGATGGGTAAAATTATTGTCTGTAACTGTTGTGTTGTGAGTTGAGTCATTGATACATTAACTCTTCTGGAGAACAGATTGAGTAAGAGTTGTAATATTACATGTATATACTTTAACCTCAAAATCTATCAGCTTTATTTTCTGTGCTGTTGTTTCCACACATGAACTGCTAGATATAACCAAGGTAAAGTCAATGATATGTACATGTAAAAAAATTTAAAAATCTTTCTTTAGAAGCATCAAAAGTGACCTGGAAAAACCAAACAAAATTGAACAAAGATAATAATTCACCATAAACAGTAGCAAAATAATTGAATAGCATAAACCTAAAATCCTTACAGAACAAGAAAAGAAACACTGGCCGCAGAATTAGGCCAAGTCAGCATCACCCCAGATTTTCCACTTGCTCACAAGGCAAGGATCTTTTTTATTAGTTATTCTGTGAACATTGATATATCGGAAGGCTTATGCCAGGGGTGGGCTTCAACCGATTCGCGGCGGTCCCTGCGAACCGGTTGGTCAGCGAACCCGGAAGTAAGTAACTTCCGGGAACGGCGAAGGGCCAACCCGCCCGCCCGCGCTCCTTACCCGGTTTTGATGAGTTTTGCGCTTCCACGCATGCGCAGGACGGATACAGCGCCTGCGCGATCCTCCAGGAGCAGCTGGAGCATCGCACAGACGCTAGTACGCATGCGTGCGCCGCGCGCGTGCACGAGGACGCCGCCGGCCCCGTTCCAACTGAACCGGTTGGACCGGGGCGAGAAACCCACCCCTGGCCTATGCATAACCCTGCCTTGAGGGTAGCATGAAATTACTTGTTAAAAATTAACTTCTGTCACAAGAAGTTGCATTGTACATGGAGCTGAGGATCTCAAAGAGTTCAGTCTTGAGGGACAAAACAATTCTGGGGGTTTTTTTTAGAGAAAATTTGTCTGGCTCTTACTGGAAATTGAGTAATGTTTTGTAAACATTTTTTGATTAAAGGCGTTGTTCACTTGGATGCTGATGTTCCTTTGTGCCACAATTAGGAGAACGCTTTTCCCTGTTAACTGTTCCCTATAGACATCCATACAATGTGCAATTTGACCCTGTGAAAATAAACAAAAAAGATGTTTGAATGTGCACTTTTAAAAAAACAGTAGGGAACAAGATCAGTGAGCAGTTTACGAGAAGTTTTGTTTGGTATATTGAAGATAAATCTTGGTAGTTATCCTGGTTTTCAGATTTAATTTGACTCAAGATCACTAAGAATTTGCCAGATGGGAAACAATTCTAGTTCAGCTAATTTTTTTTCTGCGTCTTATGTGTTAATATTTTGCAGTTAAAGTAAGTTGAAGATCCGTGAAGCTATTGCCAACTAAAATCTAGCAGTGGTCTTGAATATCAAAGTATCCCAGATCCAATTTTGCTAAATATGTTATCTTGACTAAAGTACTTATAACTATCTGCTGGTGGGAAAGTGTACCTTTTGAAAAGACAAATCAATGGGGTGGGTGGGTGGGGAGAAGAAAAGAATTCAAGACTTTGAGTCCATCAGGCCTAAGTTTGTTTTTAGTTTTCTCTCTGCCTTAAGCATCCTTCCTTGTTTGAAAAACTCTTCCCCTTCTTGAGGGGCCTTGTTCATCTCTAGTCTGGCCAACTGTGGGAATCAGTTTTGAGCTGTTCTCCTGCCAGCCTCAGCATTTCTTCAATATTGCCTGTCCAAAATTGGCCGACTGTTTTTGGCTGAGCGAATGTCCAGTGTTGCTTTTTCATTGCTGCGCTGGAAATACAACTCTTTGCAGAACACTTTATTAAAAACAAACAGCCTTCCTCCTCTGAGAAAGTATATGGGTATATCACAAAAGCCTAACATTTATTGGGTGCTTTCTTTACAGACTGCAACATCTTTAAACAACGTTAAAACAGTGTCTTGCACATTAGAGCTGTGCTTTGATTAATGCTGTAAAGTAGGTTTAGTTAATTTAAGAGAGACTGAATTCAGTGGCCTACTCTTAACAATTGTTAAGTTTGTACTTACGGTAATGTGCTGTTTTGGTTTGTTTGTTTTGGTAATTATCTTTTAAGTTATTTCCTTGTTTCAATATTGTGCTTATTTCTTTGAAATATCTGAAGAAGAAATCATTTTTGTTACCTGAAATTACTGTTGGAAGAGCGAGTGCATTGTCTTTTTGTTGTTGGTCTTTAAGCAAGATGCCTGGAATTGAAATCATACTACTGGGGCATCATAATCAAGAATTACTGCTGTGTTTACATTTTCTTCTAAAAGATAAATAAAATATATATGTAGAGCTGTGGCATTTGTTTTTATATCTGCATATCATTGAATTCACCTGTTAAAGGATACCGTAGTACTGCCTAGAATACTAAGGAATGCAGTTTAATGAATATTGGCAGGATTACGAGTAAACAACGTACTTAGAAATAAATGGGAGTTAGCGTTAGCCGCCCAGAGTCCCTTGGGAGTGGCCGGCATACAAATCCTAATAAAACCTAAATAAAACCTAAAAGTGTGCTCAGGTAACTTTGTGAAAGTGTTAAAAATATAAAAATTGGGGGTGAGGATCATTCTCTATTAATCATTGGGAAATCTGGGAAATCCTTTCAACTTCACCCTGGCAGGGCCCTTGTTCCCTAACAATATGTATTATAACTGCCCCAATCTCTCGATGCCCCCTCATCTCTTGGCTAAAGAGTTCTTAGCCCATCTATCCCTCCTTGTTCCTCCTTTTTTTTCCTTTCGTGTCCTCCCAAGCATTATCCTCAATCTTGCAGAATGTGATTGAAGGCACCCTCTTGGAGGACACTATCTGTAATGGCTCCTCTCCTAACTTGAAAAAGTAAAGACACTTGAAACGGATTGTTTCAAAAGGAACCTTTAATCAAGCAGGATGGAAACCATTAGAAGCAAAGCAGCATCTGAAAACCTTTAGGCCATGCAAATGGGATTAAGATGATAATGACCCCTTCCCTTTGTCTGAATGCAGATTCTGACCAATACACAAGTGTGAAGATGCTTCCTTAACTCTTCTGCCCTGGGAGTCAATAAAGCACACATTCCCATGGCTATCTCTAGTTTGACATCAAAGTTATATATCCCACATGGCTACCATAAACATCCCTCCAGAGATGTTGGGACCTTCAGTCTGCCGGTGACAGGAAACCCGTTGTAAAGTTGTAAAACTCAGTTGTTTCAGATGTAGCCAATGATTTAACTCCGAGGCTCCCCTCCTCCCAATTGAATGGCAGTATCACTTTTAGGGATTTGACACTATCTTTGTTCTCAATTGAGCAAAGAGCTCCAACTCTGATGTCTTGGCATTACCCAGCAAATCAGAAATTGCCTTCCTAACAATCATGCGTAGAAGGTCCAAAGCACAAACATATTTTTCACCTGTTGTGTCATTATATAATGGGATTGCACGGAAGTTTGCCTTTTGTAGCCTATTATTGTTTTATTGAGCTTGTATGCCGCCCACTCCTGAAGGACTCCGGGCGGCTTACAATAAAACAAGGGAGGGGGATAATACACAAAACAACATATTAAAATATACAACAGTCACAATTTCCGAGGGGCTGGATATTTTGAAAGCCCCCTGGCCTGCTGGAGCAGCCAGGACTTAATGGCTTTGCGGAAGGCCGGGAGGGTAGTGAGGGTCCGGATCTCCACGGGGAGATCGTTCCAGAGGACTGGAGCTGCAACAGAGAAGGCTCTACCCCGGGGAGTCGCCAGCCAACATTGGCTGGCAGATGGAATCCGGAGGAGACCTAACCTGTGTGATCTAATCGGTCTATGGGAGGTAATCGGCAGGAGGCGGTCTCTCAGGTACCCAGGTCCGATGCCATGAAGGGCTTTATAGGTAACGACCAGCGCCTTGAAGCGGATCAAAAGATACTAGAGTGCTATCTCAAAATATGAAATAAAAACACTCTGAAACCCAAACACAGCATTGGTTATGGGGAAGGTGATTGACCCTGCTTGATCCCGTTGCAGCTGTAAAGAGAGCATGGCTGGGACTGATACAGATGCACTTCCCGCAGTAGAGCTTCTCTTTGTCTCAATGGCTTCATCACCATTGCAGGGAATGTGCTGTCAGCTCAGGAAGGTGCAATTTTTCTCACTTAGTGGACGGACATCCTTCATTGCCAAGTGCTAAAACAAGAACCAGGCAGAGGAAGGAATCCAGAAAACCAAGGCAGGCAGAACTCCCGTGGAGCAGGATATAATAGCTGAAATTGTCAATAATTCATCCGCGAGGTGTGTATACGTGTCCCCCCCCCCTCCGCATTTGCAGTCACATTCTCTCTCTTCCCTCTATCCGTAATTTATTTAGCATGATAAAAGCACATTTCAGCGGCATATGATTTGCAGCTCTCCCTTTTGCGTCTGTATTTATTCAGGGAAGGACACTGTTCTTGCCAAATGTGAAGATACCTTTAAATATATGCTTCCCAGAAACAAATTCCCTGGGTATGTTTGTTTTCCATGATGCTTGTGATAATCTTTCAATAATGTGAAAGCAAAGTACTAGCAAGTACTAGCAAAGGTGAACAGAAAAAGAATTTCAACAAATGATATAAGTTTTTTTTATGGTTCCACCACAAAACCGTGTTCGACTAAAACGCGCTGGACGAAACCGCGTAGCTGACGTCATCAACAGGGTGACAACAGCGTGGAGACAGAAGCACGCTCTAAATGCTAAACCTAAAATTAACCCCTAAACCTAAACCTAACCCCCTAAACCTAATCCTAAACCTAACCCTAAACCTAACCCTTAACCTAACCCTAAACCTAACCCTTAACCTAACCCTAAACCTAACCCTTAACCTAAACCTAACCCTTAACCTAACCCTAAACCTAACCCTTAACCTAACCCTAAACCTAACCCTAACCCTAACCCTAACCCTTACCTTACGTTGAATCGGCTTGCTTTCAAAGCGCTATTTAAAGCGCCCTTCTTTCTCCGCGCTCGCTGTTGTCGCCCTGTTGATGACATCAGCGACGCAGTTTAATCGGGCGCGGCTTAGTCAAGCGCGGTTTTGTCGTGCCACGGTTTTTATTGACAAAAGCTGTAATGCTAGGAGTGCTTACTTATAAATTCAGTTGACCAAGAGATGATTAACGTTACGCTTGCTGAAGCATCTTACCCTGGGCTGGATTGTGTCTTGAAAATGTCCATATGAGGAAGGGATTTTGCAGGAAGGCGTCAACAATCAATCCCAATTTGCCCATTCTTTCATATTCACTGGGCATCAGTTAAGATTTTGGGAGAAGATGCTACATGTAGCAGATGAACAATCCTTGGATTTTTATTTATTTTTTTGGCATACTTGGATATATAGCATTTGCTTCATTCCCAGTCTTCCCAACATTCTCACCCAGACCTCTAAAATACTCTTTTCTACATGCCTTCATTTTAGTTTCATCCCAGACAATTCCATCACTTTTTTTTTAATGCCATTCACTCCGTTGGCAATGGTTTGTTTAACCTATTTCATCCATTTCCAAACCAATTCTTTTGTTTCCATCAAAATCCCTCTACATTGTTTTTAATTCTTTTAATTTAATCATTTTTTTAAACTTTCGTCTGTCTTCTTTAGCCTTTCCTTTCTATATTTCAAACAGCTTTCTCTCATCCACATTTGTTTACGGCAATCACGCTGTGAAATGTGCTTTTCCTCATCCACAGCATTTCTGTCGTCTGCATTTCTTCTATCCAATGATTCATTGAAAATAAATTATGCAAAGAGCCTCAGGATTCTGTCCATTTGCCCGATCTGTCAACAGGATAACACTCCAAAAATGAAACCAACCAATACCGAGCTAAGTATGAGACTAAGCAAGCACTCGATTTAGTTATTTAAACTTGGTTTTTTTCCAGGCGCATTTCCCTCCACAATCCATTCTTGATGCTGCCAAAAGTTCAATTAATTGTTCATCACAATCGGTTCATTTGTGGGGACTAAAGGATCTGCATCTATCTTCTAGGACAGGCTTCTATGAATTAAGCTGCCTGCTATGGCAGATGGAGACCCAACTCCAGGGCTGACATAGTTTTCCCTTCATCCTTCTGAAAGGGGCTTGAGTTCGTCAGTTTCAAAGCCTCCCGCCCCCTCCCCTTTGTGCTTCTCGACTGCAGATCAGAGCCGTGGCACGACAAAACCGCGCTTGTCAAAATAGCAGTGATAAAACCGTGTTGCTAAAGCCGTGACATCACCGCGTGTCATCACTGCCGCAACAACAGCGCGGCGACAGAAGGGCGCTTTAAAACAGCGCAGCGGCAGAAAGCCGATTTAAATTAAGGTAAGGGTTAGGATTAGGTTTAGGGGTTTGCTTTAGGGTTAGGTTTAGGGTTAGGTTTAGGGTGCTGAGTGCTTCGGAAGGCGTGGATTTGCCCTCCGCGATTATGTCATCGCGGTAGGGTCGTGTTTTTCCTTAGGGCTTCGAACGGCGCAGATTTGCCCTCCACACTTATGTCGGCGCGGATAAGGGCTTCGCGGTTTTGTGGTGGAACCGATCAGAGCACCTACAGTAGTGAAGCCATAGTTGTGAACCCTTCTGTCCTCAGCCAAAGGAGGAGTTCTGCAGCAGATCTTTCTAGCTCTGCCTGCAGAGGTGGCGCAGTGGTTAGAGTGCTGTACTGCAGCCACTTCAGCTGACTGTTATCTGCAGTTCGGCGGTTCAAATCTCACCGGCTCAGGGTTGACTCAGCCTTCCATCCTTCCGAGGTGGGTAAAATGAGGACCCAGACTGTGGGGGCGATATGCTGACTCTGTAAACCGCTTAGAGAGGGCTGAAAGCCCTATGAAGCGGTATATAAGTCTAACTGCTGTTGCTATTGCTATTGCTACAGTATTACGGCTCCCGGAGCCTCCAAAATGCCATAGGATTGCAGTCTGAACTAAAATGTGAATGTAAAAAGTTACAGCAGTTTAGGCAGGAACCGTTGGTCAGCAGAAAAGAGAAGCATGTAGTAACAGCAGAAATGCGAACAGGACACTGATTTGCTGAGTTTCAACACTGATATTTTATTATAAAAAATGTTAACTTTAAAGGGTTTTCTCATCCAAACCAAGTTTTCTATTACAATAATAAAGGCAAAAAGACATGTGCTTTTCCCCTTTGGGGTGTCTGCGCTTGGCAGAGTTAATGAAAACATAAGGTCCCGTTGTCTCAGGGTTTGGCAGTATATTCCATATAAAAAAAGTTATGCCCAAGATAAAAGGGTTGATTTTGGTATATGGACTGTTCTACAGTCCAATTTTATTTTTATTTCTTTAAAAAAAATCTTTTAAACCCACACATTTTACTCTTGATTTATAGAATTAAAAGCAAACACGTTTATATAAAAAAAAAGGTGCTGTGGTCCATTAAAAATCACTCCCTTGCGTCCTTAATAAGCAAAAATGACGTTGTAGGTAACCTGATGGCCATTATCCCAAGCGTAAAGGAGCCGGTCCTTGGGGTTGTAGTCTATCTGAGTGGTGTAGGAATACTCATTCTCAAAGAGCAGACGAGGGATGATCTGTGTATTGGTGTGCGTGTCGAATGCGTATGAAATGTTGGCATTTCTCTTGTTGTAGCTGTCAACGGCATAGAGGACCCCGCAGATGACAAAGGAGTTGCCGTAGAAGTTCTTGCGCAGACCCGTCTGCCAGGTGGTCTCCTTACGGGTGCTGAGATCCATGGCGTTGAGTTTGCTGAGGACAATCACCTCTTGGTTGAAGCTGTCATAATTACTGGCGGGATAAATGATCCATAGGCCGTTTTCATCCACGGCGAAATCTACATCTGAATGGCCACGCCACCGCCAAGGGGTCTCCTCCTCATAGGCTACGTCATGCAACATGGCCCAGGCAGCCACGTAGCGCTGCTTTAGGTCATACTTAATGAGGTTGCGCGTGAAGGCTCGGTTGTAGTAGAGAGAACCGTTAAAGACGGCATGGCCTGTTCCCATCCAACTGTAGGGCAACTTGTACGAGTTACTCCATCGGCCTAGGAAAACAGATGGTGTCATAATTTAAAGAGCACACTTGATCCTAATCCTACTTGCACATATGTTTCCTGTGAAGATTCCAACAGAGACATCCTACCCACTGCTTAGTGGCAGCTGTTCAGGGTTTCAGGCAGATGTCAAAGATTAAATCTGGAGATTTACTCATGTATTATTGATCTCCTAATCTGGAACGTGCTAACTAGATATGAAATTTATTCCCCCCACATTTTCTTCGGCAGATTCAAGTTTCAGTATTTCTTTTTTTCAATGTTCTGTATATCTGCAGTGTATCTGCTATTTGTATGCTTTCAGTTTTTAAAAATCTGTTAACAGTAAGCATATCTGCCTTGTGGCAAACATGGTATTTTAAATATATAGCCATGGATAGCTTGTGGATAGTTTATATGACTCTTGCCAAAAATAAAGACCTCATATGCAAGTAAATCTAAAGTACTTAAAATGAAAGATAAAGCACCACAAATTTTGCATTCAAAATGTAACAGATTTCAAACAGTTTCTCCCTTAATAGAAAATCCATTTAGCTCCCCTATGAGGTTAAGAGGTTAAGAGGGAGAAACTGGATTGCTGAAGAAGTGCTACATTTGGCACCAGGGATGTGCAGTCACTAGAGGCAGGGGAGGCGTGGCCTCACCAGTCATGAGGAAAAGGAAAGAATTTTAAAGAATTTTTTAAAAATAATTAAAGCCAAGGTAGTTGCTACCAGATTCTAAGTCACAGTGACTTGGAACAGTGCTTAGTGTTAACCATAGAAGGAGGCCAGAGAACTAGGGGCCTCTTTTGCATAAGGAATTTTTCGCCTTTTAAGAGTTAACCAAGGGTTAAAAAGCGAAGAATTCCTTATGCAAAGGAGGCACGTGTTCTCTCGCCTCCTGTAGAGGGCATTTTTAGAGGCTTTTTAGAGTTCTCTGGGAGCAACTAGCTCAGTCTGACTCAGAGCTGTGGCCTTTCATGAGGGCAGAGTTGAAATCCTCTCTGAAACAGCTGGAAAAGGTGCATGTGTGGGGAGGGGGGAGGAATTCAAAAGGTTTGATTGCATGCAGAACCCACGTTGCCTTTTCAAACACACACACACACACACACACAAACACACACACACAGAGCTGGATAAAAGTATATAAGCCCAGCTTCACTGAAAAGGCAACGTGATTCACCTGCAATCAAAGGCTCCGATCGGAAGGCAGCAGGGGAAGGTGGGGGTTATGGCAGAGGAGCTGCTTTCAAGCCTTTGGAAAATATATCCAATCCAACTTCTGTGTTTGTTTGAGATTGAGTGAGTGAGAGAGGGATCCAAGTTCTCTGTGTGCCTGTGTCTGTTTGAGAGAGGGGGGAGGGAGGGAGAGAGGGAGGAAGGAGGGGGAGGGAGAAGAAAAAGAATGGGAAAACTTATTTTGCAAGGGAGAAAAATGCTGTCGCTTTAAATCGGAACTGAGCATGCCTGGCTGTGGAATTCTGGGAGTTGAAGTCCACAAGTCTAAAAAGCTGCCTCACCAGCCATAAAACTCACCGCACGTCACTGTTTGGCACATACCTGCTACACCACCCTAGGCTTAATTCTCTACAAGTAGTTCTTGGTTAACGATGGTAATTGGGACAGGGATTTCTTTTGCTAAGCACTGGGGTCGTAAGGCACAATGTAACATGACCACATCGCTCAGCAACGGCAATCCTGGCAGTCCCCATTGCCATCATTAACTGAATCCCACCAATTGTTAGGCAAGGACCCACCCTGAGCCAAGCCATTCTGTGGTTTGGTCCCTCCTACTCCAGAGCCTGGGTAAAATAAGGGACTGTGTCCTCTGGAATTCTCCCCACCTTTCTATCTCACTCCTCCCCATCTTAGCCCTAGCCTGCCTACCCAATGCTGCTGGTTCCACCACAAAACCGCAGTAGACAAAAGCGCGCTCGACGAAAGCGCGTACGTGACATCATCACAGCGTGACGAAAACATCACGCTGTGATCGATAAATGTAAAATTAAAGTGAAAACCTTACCCTAACCCCCCAAAACCTAACCCTAACCCTTAACCTAACCCTAAACCTAACCCTAACCCTAACGCTAAACCTAACGCTAACCCTTAACCTAACGCTAAACGTAACCCTAACGCTCTAAACCTAACCCTAACCCTAACACTTAACCTAACCCTAACCCTAAACCTAACCCTTACCTTTATGTGAATCGGCTTGCTTTAATTTTATTTTTATTTCAATTTTTAATTTTTTACGGCGCGCTGTGATGACGTCACGTACGCGCTTTCATCGAGCGCGCTTTTGTGGACCGCGGTTTTGACGGGTCACGAATGCTGCTAGCTGCCTCAGTCCTGTTCATGCACCAGCCAGGCCACCATCTGTGCATCAGCTAGGGTCTTACTCTCTGTCTCTGTTTCTCTCTCTCTTTTTGCAAAAGAGGGCCAGCCCATGAAAAAAAGCTCCAGCTGTGGTAGCACAATTGAAACCACCAACTGAGGAGGCCCTATCTGGTGTACAAAGTAAGAATTACCTACAACGTATTTTTTTATTTCACAGATCTCTAAAGACTTTTGATGCCAAGCTTACGTTTAACTGCCCTTTCTCTAAATGCTTGTGCTTGGAAGAATTCAATTTTCCATCTAAACTTTTCATGAGATGCATCAAATCTCTCCTGACCTCCCAAGAATTCTTCTTTTCTCTCAGTTATCTTCTCTAGCAATTCACCCTATATAGTACAGAGCAGGGGTGGGTTTCAACCGGTTCGCGGCGGTCCCTGCGAACCGGTTGGTCGCTGAACCCGGAAGTAAGTAACTTCCGGGAACGGCGAAGGGTGCGCCCGCCCGCCCGCGGTCCTTACCCGGTTTCGACGAGTTCTGCGCTTCCACGCATGCGCAGGACGCATACAGCGCTTGCACGATCGTCCAGGAGCAGCTGGAGCGTCGCGCAGATGCTAGTACCATGCGTGCACCGCGTCCGTGCACAAGGACGCCGCCGGCCCCGTTCCAACCGAACCGGTTGGAACGGGGCGAGAAACCCACCCCTGGTACAGAGCTAACAAAATACCTTGTCTGAAGCTGTCCAGATTCCGGAATTCCACCAAGGTATTGCCATAATAGTAGTTGGTGACATAGATTCGCTCATCTTTGGCAACTGGATCTTTCATCCAAGCACCTTCATTCCGCCCATAGGTATTCTGAATTACTGGCCCAGTAATGGTGGACAAAGTGTCCTTGCATTGACCTGAAACAACAAAGAATGTTTAGCACTTCCTATGTATATCTAAAGGCTTTAAGGTGCTGTAGTTGCTCTCCCTCTTTCTTCACACACACACACACACACACACACACACACACACACACACGAGAGGGAGGGGGGAAAGATAGAGAGAGAATGTAGAAACTGCTCAACTGTAAACAACTCTAGGTGTCCGGCACTTTAAAGGCAACTGTAACAAAGATAAAAGATCATATATGCCAGTGGTGGGTTTCAAAAAAATTTCGAACCTACTCTGTGGGTGTGGCCTCCTTTGTGGGAGTGGCTTGCCAGGCATGTGTTTTCTCTCTCTCTCTCTCTCTCCCTCTCCCTCCCTCTCTCTCTCTCTCTCTCTCTCCTTCCTTTTGTCTCTCTGTCCCTTTTTCCTTTTTTCCTTTCATCTCTCACTTTTTCTTTCTTTTTTCTTTTTTCTTTTTTCTTTTTTCTTTCTTTCTTTCTTTCTTTCTTTCTCTTTCTCTCTCTCTCTCTCTCTCTCTCTCTCTCTCTCTCTCTCTCTCTGTGTGTGTGTGTGTGTGTGTGTCAGTGGTGGATTTCAAAAAATTTTGGAACCTCTTCTGTAGGTGTGGCCTGCTTTCCGGGTCTACTGGTGGAACCTTTTCTAACCGGTTCAGTAGATTTGACGAACCGGTTCTACCAAACTGGTGTGAACTGGTAGGAACCCACCTCTGATATATGCCCAGAAGTAAACCATTCAAATTGCCCAAGCAATCCTGTAGGGGCTTAATAACTGCTTTACTCCAAGATGTCTGAAGCTATCCTTTCCAGAAGTAAGTGCTGCTTCTTAAGACCCACATATGACATTATTTAATTTCCCGAAGTGTTTCCTCGAATAACCAGGCTATGCCATATGGAACTCAATAGGTGGTAACCAGAACTTTGAATTGCATCCAGAAGCAACTGGGTGTCACATGAGTACACCACAGCATGCCCATTACTGTCTGTACGGCTACTAGTGTAGTTTCTGAGTGGTCTTAATGGCAGGCCCACATAGGATACATTGTAATACTCCATTCATGAGAGGACTAGGATCTGTGTGACCTTCTGAACAGCCTCCCAATCCAGAAATGGGTATAAGTAATGCACTAGTTTGCTCTTTGCAGAGGCCCTCTAGGCCACAGCCGCCATCTGCTCCTTGAGCAGAACCTATAAGTTCAAGACATCAGACTTGGTCAAGGAAATGCTACCCACCCAATTTAAAAGATGGAAAGTCCGCAAGACTAGAGGCCCAAATGTACACAGCTACTCAGTCCAGTCAGGATTGAGCCTGAGACTGTCCTCATATAGATCTGAAAGGCCTCTAGATACTGGGACACACATAGTTTGGAGTTTGGAGTTTATTCAATTTGTAGGCCGCCCTATTCCCTGAAGGGACTCAGGGCGGCTGAACAAAAGCCAAGGGAGGGGAAATTACAAAAAGTAAGACAAAAACAATCAGGCAATACGAACAATTTAAAAGCACAACAGACACAACAAATTCGAGTACGGGGGGGGGGGACTCAACCCCAGGCTTGCTGGGACAGCCAGGTCTTCACGGCCGTCCGGAAGGCCCGAAGGGTGGAGAGGGTCCGAATCTCCATGGGGAGCTCGTTCCAAAGGGCTGGAGCAGCCACAGAGAAGGCCCTCCTCCGAGTAGTCGCCAGCTGACATTGGCCAGCAGATGGAATACAGAGGAGGCCTAATCTGTGGGATCGAATGGGTCTGTGGGAGGTAATCGGCAGAAGGCAGTAGACAGTATCACTTGGATCTCCCAGGGTCAAGATATATAATTGGATGTCATCCGTATACTGATGACCCTGGGAATCAACAGATGATCTCACTTAGTGGTGTCATGAAGATGTTTATTTATTTATTGAACTTTTATGGATTACTACCATGCACAAAAAGCCTAGGCATAACAAAATCAATTTAAAAAATCAATAAAACAACTGCATCAACCTTACAAAGGAGCACACCATACTTTCCACTATGGAGCCATCCCATCCCATCAACCCTAAACATGCTGGAACAATCAAAGAAAAATGAGGGGAACCACTGCAATATGGCATCTCTCTACTCTCATTCCTCACAGGCAGTTGAGAAAGATACTCATGGTATCCAAAGCACTGAGGACCAAGGAGCACAAGGAAGAACATTATCACTCCCACTCCAGCTCTGCCAAAGATAATAAAAAAAGCATGATGTTGCTTGAAACCTGACTGAAATGGGTCAGATAATCTGATTCTCCCAGGATGCTCTGGGGCTGTTGCCCGATTACATCAGCAACTTTTCCAAAAGAGGGAAGATTTGAGATTGAGACAAAATTGTCCAGGACTATTGGTTTAACCAATAACTGATTGGGGAGGAGCACACAACTATCTCTTTCACGGCTAAAGGAATCACTCTGTCTCTCAGAGAAACAAATCACCGTATGGACCAGAGGTGGGTTCCTACCAGTTCGCACCTATTCGGTAGAACCGGTTCATCAAATCTACTGAACCGGTTAGAAGAGGTTCCACCAGTGGACCGGGAAAGCAGGCCACACCTACAGAAGAGGTTCCAAAACTTTTTGAAACCCACCACTGGTCCTTGGATATGATTATTCTACACTATCATGCTCCTATTTATAAAACTCAGTGTCTCTAAGAAAGGTAAGGATGACTACTGCGTTTGTGGTGCAATCAGAACATTGCGTGTGTTGAAGTTGTTTTAACGCAAACCAAAGATGCCTTTTAAAAAACAAGTTTACATCATATTCTTATGCATGCCAGTGCTGTGTGTGAGGTAATTTAAGGTGGTTCTGACAAGTGTCGTCGGCATCTTCATATCCGGTCACATGGGTGGCAAGCCACTCCCATCCGGTCACATGGGTGGCAAGCCACTCCCACAAAGGAGGCCACACCCACAGAGTAGGTTTCGAACAATTTTTGAAACCCACCACTGGTATGAACCATATGGACCCAATTTCAGAGGGTCATCCCACCCTCCCCCAGGCAGCCTTAACGATCTAAGGGGGAGCCTGGATGACAGGTAACTATGTTCAGAGTTTGAAAGACCCTACTCCTAACACAGGCTCCAATTCAATCAACACAAGACTATGCTCTGAGCATCTCAGCCAGACTTGCCCAAATGATAGCCACCTCTGAGTGGATTTGAGAAACTGTACCTGCCAGAGAGTTTAAATATACATTACAGTGCTGTACAAAATTTCCAGTATTTGGTCCTTCCCCAGCAAGGAATTAGTCGCCTTAAACAGAACCATCAGTCAATGGATTCAATGCAATGGCAAAAAAAGGAAGCCATTTCATTTCTTTCTACCATTCCGTAATCTGCCCCAAACTGAATGTCGCTTGGTGATCAAGTGGAATCCCCAAGAATTAACCATCTCAGTATCTCTTGCCATGAAATCAAGTAGATTAGGCAAGGATGGTTCTGGGGAGCAGGGAGTGCAGTACATCAGCAGCAATTCCAATCTTATAACCTGATTTCAACCAAGGATGTAATGTCCAGTTATCTGCAGCAGAGACTCTAGCAGCTAAGTACTAGCATCCTGCCCTCCAACCAGCTCTAGGATGATAGCAATCCTGAGAAAACTGGGTGCCCACATTTCAGGAGATATGGTGGGCAGAGACAGCCTACCATCTTTTCTTTGCAGTCCCAACCTATAACTATTTCTCCCCATAAATAAGCATGCCAAAGGTATGGGAATTGATTAATAATACATTTTTGTGGCAAGTGCTTAACAGAGGTGGGTTCCTACCAGTTCGCACCAGTTCAGTAGAACCGGTTCGTCAAATCTACCGAACCGGTTAGAAGAGGTTCCACCAGTGGACCCGAAAAGCAGGCCACACCTACAGAAGAGGTTCCAAAAAATTTTGACACCCACCACACACACACACACACACAGACAGACAGACAGACAGACAGACAGACAGACTCACACAGAGAGAGAAAGAGAAAGAAAGGAATAAAGAAATAAAGAAAAAAGAAAAAAAGAAAGAAAAAGTGAGAGAGGGATGAAAGAAAAAAAGGAAAAAGGGACAGAGAGACAAAAGGAAGGAAAGAGAGAGAGAGAGAGAGAGAGAGAGAGAGAGAATACATGGCCGACAAGCCACTCCCACCAAGTCACATGGCCGGCAAGCCACTCCCACAAAGGAGGCCACACCCACAGTAGGTTCGAAAATATTTTGAAACCCACCACTGATGCTTAAGCAAGAATATATTAATAAACAGAACAATTATGGCACAAAAGATAGTCAAGGACAATGTCTAGACCAGTGTTTCTCAACCTTGGCAACTTGAAGATGTCCGGACTTCAACTTCCAGAATTCCCCAGCCAGCTGGAATTCTGGGAGTTGAAGTCCAGACATCTTCAATTTGCCAAGGTTGAGAAACACTCGTCTAGACTCTAAATCTTGTAAAGTAGAGGCATCACAAGTTACTATTACCAAATTCTAGGAGTGACTAATAGAAGAACATATTGAGCAACAGAGGTCTTGAACCAGACATTTTGCCTTTTTGATAATTTATATGTTAATTTTGGTTCTGACCAATTAAAAGAATTGGCTTTCCTGATATAATATGTGGTTTCGCCACACAGTAAGGAAAAATTTAAAAATAAATAGGGCCACCCAATTCTCAAAATAAGGAGAACTATAGCATGATGCACAGATAAATCTCTAGCCCTGCTTGCTGGAAACCTGGGGCAGTCAGACGGGCACACTGATTTGATGAATAGAAATAAAAAGCCGGAAAAAACAACAACAGATAGTTTCACATTACATCAACCTCTGCCCAATTCATTCATCCATCCCCCTAGAAAACAAATTTTATCTTGCAAAGATAAAATAAAAACAAAAATCTAGTATAAGTCTGCATTTCATAGACTGGAATAGAAACACCGAAAAAAAATGTGATTTAAGACCAGCAGAGACTCAAACATAATAGAAGGGAACTATTTAGATTTCATGGAAACACTACTGTATGAAGGAGAAAAGCCTTTGACCTTTAACACTTGTGTTCTTGTATTGTGAACAGGGCCCTCTTCAACCCTGTCCCTGGGACACTTCAGATTCTTCCTCTGATCCATCAGGCTCTGTCCCAATACTGTCTCTACCGGTTCCACCACAAAACTGCGTTCGACTAAACCGCGCTCGACGAAACCGCGTAGCTGACGTCATCAACAGCGCGACAACAGCGTGGAGACAGAAGCACGCTGTAAACGCTAAACCTAAAATTAACCCCTAAACCTAAACCTAACCCCCCTAAACCTAATCCTAAACCTAATCCTAAACCTAACCCTAAACCTAACCCTAAACCTAACCCTTAACCTAACCCTAAACCTAATCCTAACCCTTAACCTAACCCTAAATCTAACCCTAACGCTTAACCTAAACCTAAACCTAAACCTAACCCTTAACCTAACCCTAAACCTAACCCTAAACCTAACCCTTACCTTAAGTTGAATCGGCTTGCTTTCAAAGCGCTATTTAAAGCGCCCTTCTTTCTCCGCGCTCGCTGTTGTCGCCCTGTTGATGACGTCAGCGATGCGGTTTAATCGGGCGCGGCTTAGTCGAGCGCGGTTTTGTCGTGCCACGGTCTCTACCCACCATGCTTTTTAACTTAAGAATTCCTCTGCAGTCCTTGACACCATCCATTCATGATTAGAGAATTTAACACCGTTTCACTTATAATGTATTTCGCCCCCTTCTATTGATTTGGCCCAAAAGCAAGAGCTTTCTTTATCCCATTCTAATGGTATCCAAGCCACTAGTAACGAAATAAGATGAATGGGAAGGAAAAAGAAAACAAACTCACCAATGCTGTTTCTGATATCTTCTTCCTCATCGAGGCTGTATTCCGGTGTGACAGTAAGGCTAGGATTCACAGAGGCTGGAGAAGCCACAGTTTTGATCATAGTAGGCTCAGGCGTCATCTCTTTGTGGAAATCTGTTGTGCTCGTGCTAATTATGGGTAGCCCCATAGTAGCTGTGTCCTGTTCTGCTGTAGTTGTGATTGTGGGGGCCTGAGTGGCCATCTGAGACAGTGTTTTCAAGGTCTGTGCGGTCTTTTTATACCCTGCCCCAGTTACTGGAAACTCAGCTGTTGCTGTGGTCTCCGGGACTTGAGTAGTAGAGACAACTGATGAGGTAGTGAGTGGGGTGGACTCTAGAGGAAGCACCCTGCCTGTGGAAGATAGTGGTGATTCTGTTATTGTGCTAATGCTCTCAGACATTTCCTTTCCACTGGGCGCGGTGCTTGTAACGCCCTTCAGGAGTTGAACATCATCATGTAAAAGCAGATTTTCCATCGATGGTGGTTTCCTTGAAGGAACATTTGACAGGTAGTTGTGTTGCAAAAGCTGGTCCTCGATCAGCAAATCTATAGTATCGCCACTGAAAGACTCTTCTTCGGCTAAAACACAGATTTTTTAAGTATTACATTTTTATCAATTCTAGAGTTTTAGAGTTTTTAGAGTTTTATTGAACACTTATAGGCCGCCCTTTTCCCTGAGGGGACTCAGGGCGGCTTACAATAATGAGGGAGGGGAGTGCAAGACAAGACATAAAAAAAAATGTGAGTAAAAAATAATTAACAATAAAAGCACAACATTCACTCAGCATTCGGGCGGGGAGAGAGTAAAGTCCTATCCCCAGGCCTGACAGGATAGCCAGATCTTGAGGGCCGTGCGGAAGGCCTGGACAGTGGTGAGGGTGCGGATCTCCACGGGGAGATTGTTCCATAGCGTCGGAGCTGCAACTGAGAAGGCTCTCCTCCGCGTAGTCGCCAGTCGGCACTGACTGGCGGATGGAATTCGGAGGAGGCCTACCCTGTGCGATCTGATGGGACGCAGGGAGGTAATTGGCAGAAGGCGGTCTCTCAAATAGCCAGATCCACTACCATGGAGCGCTTTGTGGATGGTAAGTAGGACCTTGAAGTGCACCCGGAGATCAACAGGTAGCCAGCGCAGCTCACGGAGGATCGGTGTTATGTGGGCGAACCGCGGTGCGCCCACGATCACTCGCGCGGCCGCATTCTGGACTAGCTGAAGTCGCTGGATGCTCTTCAAGGGCAGCCCCTTTCTACAGTTATAATTGATAATAAAATATGAAATATAAAATATTTTTAAAACTCTACGTGTGTTGTCAAAAATCATTTTTTGGTCTGGGAAAATAATATGACGTTAAAGACTTTTACTAGTAAATTCTCCCATTGCAACAATGAGCCCATTCTACAAATGGGTTGGCTACACAGGAGATTGAGTTCTGAAACTCCTCCACGTATTTTTTTCCAATATATTTTTATTATTTTTACATTTAAAACAATGCAGTACCGCGAAATCGGAGTGACTATACATTCACATTATATACAGCTAGTCACAGCTATTAACAATTAGCCTACTAAATACATTATCAATCCTTCTGTCCAATCACAGCATATACAGTTTGTTCCGGTCTTGTCACCTTTATTACAATAATCCACCTCAAGACTGGATTATTGTAATGCGCTCTACATGGGGCTGCCCTTGAAGAGTGTTCGAAGACTTCAGTTAGTCCAGAATGCAGCCGCGCGAGCGATTGTGGGTGCACCCAGGTACACCCACGTCACACCTATCCTCCGCGAGCTGCACTGGCTACCCATTAGTCTCCGAATCCGCTTCAAGGTGCTGGTTGCTACCTATAAAGCCCTACATGGCATCGGACCTGGGTACCTGAGAGACCGCCTCCTGCCGATTACCTCCCTCAGACCGATAAGATCTCACAGGTTAGGTCTCCTCCGGATTCCATCTGCCAACCAATGTCGGCTGGCGACTCCCCGGGGGAGAGCCTTCTCTGTTGCAGCTCCAGCCCTCTGGAATGACCTCCACGTGGAGATCCGGACCCTTACTACCCTCCCCAGCCTTCCGCAAAGCCACCAAGTCCTGGCTGCTCCAGCAGGCTGGGGGGCTTGTGAAACATCCAGCCCCACGGAAATTGTGAATGTTGCGGTTTTAGTTTTTAAAGTGTTTTCTTTGTCCAGTTTTCCCCTTCCCTTGTCTATTGTGAGCCGCCCGGAGTCCTTTGGGAGTGGGCAGCATACAAGACAAATAAATACAAATACAAATACACCTTGCCTTATACCAGTCTTAAAATCTATTCCAGACTTCAAAATATTCTGATTCCCCTTTATTTTTAAGTTCAAGAATGAGCCTATCTGCTTCCGCACAGGCCAACACTTTTCTGATTATATCTAGCTCTGATGGTGTATTTTCTTTCTTCCAATATTGTGCATAAGTTATGCGTGCCGCAGTTAGTGCATGAATAATTAAATAAAGGGTATCTTTCTTATACCCCTCTGGTATTATATTTAGGAGAAAAATTTCCGGTTTAAACAAGATTTGGTCTCCCACCATTTGTTCTAACCATGATTACTCCTCCACATATTTTTGCGACATCTGAAGGTAAACTTTCCCAAATATCTCAATACACAAAATATTCCTATAAAGAGAAGATATTTCCTGTAATTAGGGCACAAGCAGCAGATAATTAGAATTTAATTTTGTGCTCCAAAATAAATTGGCAGCTAGTGTCTTGGTTTCAGTAGGAGTTGTCTTTAAGTCTTGCCAGGCACCAGCCTGGTTGTTACATTAAGCAATAATTAAGCTTCTGGACTAGATACATAGGTTGTCAACACAGAGTACATTGAAGTATTCAACTCTAGATGTGTATTGCTATTTTAAATTAATTTTTCCTCAAGATAGAGTGCAATTGGCCAAAACCAAAAAAAGTTCTCCCAATAGCAATAGCAATAGCAATTAGACTTATATACCGCTTCATAGGGCTTTCAGCCCTCTCTAAGCGCTTTACAGAGTCAGCATATTGCCCCCAACAACAATCCGGGTCCTCATTTTACCCATCTCGGAAGGATGGAAGGCTGAGTCAACCCTGAGCCGGTGAGATTTGAACAGCCGAACTGCAGAACTGCAGTCAGCTGAAGTAGCCTGCAGTGCTGCATTTAACCACTGCGCCACCTCGGCTCTTCAATCTAGAAACCAGGGAGAGATCCAGATCCAGACATAACCCAGATTTTGAATCTGCTCATTTTGGGAGAATAGATCTCCATCCAGAAAGAGAAGATCTGTTTATTGCCTGGAATTGAAACACTTTATAATGAGATGACCATTTTAACTGAATTTGGTTTGATTTATTACTCCTAATTTACCAGCTACAGTTAGACAATTCAGAGTCAGGACTCAGGAACTTTTAATACCTGGAAATATTACAGAGAAATAGATCTCTATCTCTGTCCCCAAATCCATTCACAACTCAAAAGGGCAAGATACCCTGTCACCATAGTTAAACTGAAGATTTAACTTCACTTAAATTCTCCCTGATGGATAGGAATGGACGTATTGCAAAATCAAAACTTTCCAGGTCTCCAAGCAAAAATCATCCATCAGGTTAATCTGCAACTCACTCTGAAACCAATTCCAAACGGAAAGAGATCTTTGTTTTCTCCAGGACTTCTGGAGAAGCCACCAACATCACGATCTCCTTTTTCAAACTTGAAAGGTTAAAAACTGGTCTGTCATTCGAAACATCCAATACAAATTTCATATGACAGGTGTTGTAATTGTCACCTTTATACGAAGAGGCATTTTACCGGCTCCCTCGGAAAGTGTTTCTCATACTAATTAAATCAAGACTGGAGGAAGGAACATATGTGAGCTAGTAAAAGCAAATGTCATCTTTCGGATCAGTTGCTTGGCAGAGAAGAGGAAGTAAAGAAGCAGGATCCAGCTTTCCTTCTTCAACAGCTGATTGGCAGCCTTCCAGCTTCGTTTAGTAGGCAAACACATGTCCACTAAACACAGCTGGGGAATTATTGCATAGATAATTGATTGCAAAATCTCCTTCAGGATATATTTAAAAACCTGCAACTGAGTTGGGTCATGTATGACCATGTGCTTAATTCTCTGGATTCTGAATTGCATTTAAAATACAGAGACACAAGTAGATAAAGTCAAAATAGGATCTGGGGTGATATGTGGACCGCCACATAATCCAACTCCCAGTTATGAAGCAGAAACACTTGCTTGCTCCAAGCTGTATGTGGTCTAGTCCACAGAGTGACAGTGACAGAGAGCAGATGCTCTGAAAAAAATGATGTTGCAGAGTACAAAGCACCATATGTTCAACAGCAAATGATTCATATCAGGGAGGAAGACAAACACTCATGCACATTGACCAAATGGAAAGGTTAATCTCTAAATCCCAGGCTCTAAATTGCCTCATGTGACGGAGGTCCTAGCCGTGTAATTCATATCATATCATATCATCTATACTGCATCCACAATTGAATAAGTCTGTTGTGGCCTGCCAGCAGAGCCGGATTTTCCTATAGGCTAACTAGGCTTCAGCCTAAGGCCTCAAGATCAAGAGGGGCCTACATTCAAATTGTTAGCAAAATTAAAATTACACTATTCTAAAAACAGTGAACACTAAAACGCTGAACCGAAAATAAGGAGAAATTCTACGCATATGACTAATAAACAAACATAAAAATGTATTGGTTAAGATCGTTCCAGTGCCGCGGCAGTTGGGGAGCCCACCCACGTTCCCAGCACTGGCGGTTGGGCGAGAGGCGCGGCTGCTCCCAGCTCCCAGTAGCCACCCCGTCGACACGGAGCCCACCAGGGGCCAGGCAGGTGAGGGCGAGGGAGACGAGCCGGGCAGCTGAGCGCAGCAGGGGAGGCGGCTGGCCTCACTGCCTTTGCCGCAGAGCAGAGCCGCCCTCCCACTTAAAAATGGGAGGTGAAAGGGCCTCATAAGTGGAATAGCCTAGGGCCTCTTTTCATCTAAATCCGGCACTGCCTGCCAGTCGCTAGCGGGGCTGGAGACATACTCAGACAGTGAGGATGTTGGGGAGGAACGTGGGCCAGTTCTGGAGTCTGGGGAAGGCTCTAATGGGTGCTCTGTGTTGGAGGCAGTGATGGGGCCAGGGCCTTCCGACATTTATCAGCTGCACTTGGAGTCAGAGATAAGTGGGGAAGAAGAACAGCTGGAGCCTATGCACAGAGCTGTCAGGAGAAGGGAACAACTCAGAAGAAAAGGCATAAGTGGACCAGTGGCGGTTTTCCATTTTTTTTTACTATTGGTTCGCTCGCTCGCTTGCACAACATGTCTGCACATGCCAGTGGTGGGTTTCAAAAATTGTTGGAACCTACTCTGTGGGTGTGGCCTCCTTTGTGGGAGTGGCTTGCCACCCAAGTGACTGGATGGGAGTGGCTTGCTGCCCATGTGACCAGATGGGAGTGGCTTGCCGCCCATGTGACCGGATATGAAATTATGAATTAGTACTTAGGTCGGTCCAAGTAGCTATTCAGAAGTTAGTGGTTAGAAGCAATCGTAAAGAGAGATATGGAATTAAAACCAGAAATATTTTGTTGGCTATTTGAAAGGGATTATAATATATATTTAATTTTACACATGTTAGCAGCTGCTGGAATTGTGTTTGCACAACAGTGGAAAAACAGAGATATGTAAATGAATAAATATTACAATGTGCAGGAATAAATAAATTGACAATTAAAATCAAGGAGGCTTTGAATACTTTTTCACGTGGGATTGGTTTTAGCAATTGCCAACTATCGGAAACAGAAATTAGAAATCCAAAAATATGAAAGAAAACACCAATTATGTAAGGAAAGATCCCTAAAATGTATAAGGAAATATTACTAGATCATTATTAATGCGTAGATAACTGCGGGACATTACACACCCACCAGTGGTGGTTTCAAAAAATTTTGGAACCTCTTCTGTAGGTATGGCCTGCTTTCTGGGTCCACTGGTGGAACCTCTTCTAACCGGTTCGGTAGATTTGACGAACCGGTTCTACTGAATAGGTGTGAACTGGCAGGAACCCACCTCTGGCACATGCGCAGAAGCAACCGGGCAGGTGGGCAGAGCGATCCAGGCCGAACCGGGAGCAACCTTCCTCTGAAGTGGATGCTGAATGGCCCCTCCCATAGGGAATAAATAGGAGCAAATGGGGAGTGGTGTTTGCAGGAGACAATTCGTTTGCTTATTATTGTGAAGACTTGCTTATCTGAGTCCGTGCCTCACAGAATCTCCTTGCCAGGCAATGGTGGGATTCAGCAAGTTTGCACCACTTCGGGAGAACCGGTTGTTAACTTTCTGAGCAGTTTGGTGAACTGGTTGTTAGAAGAAATCATTAGGGCAGAGAATCGGTTGTTAAATTATTTGAATCCCACCGCTGTTGCCAGTTATTTCATTTTATAGTGTTGCGACTGGAAGCTCTCGGCCTGGCAACTATCCAAGGACTGATAAGGTCTGTTTTTGCAATTAAATCTTGAAAGCCTTATTGCTGGGACTTTTCTGAATGCGAATGCCAGGAATTCACATTAACCTAATAAAAAGGGGTTTTTGGGGGGGGGGACAAGGTGCCTGTTTCGTGATTTTGTTAAGCCTGGGTCACAACCAAGTCTGAGATCACAAGCTAGGAAGTGAAGGCAGTGGTTGATTTCAAAAGCCCACATTGAGATTCATTTATATCTGTTGATTTGTTTAGTAAAACTGTTTCTAAGAAAATAATTTTTGAGCCACATGGTATTTTCAAGTCCATTCCTTGGCTCATTACACACAAACCTTTCTTATCAGTCTTGAACACTTTTGTCCTATCAAAAAAAGTTTTAACTATTATCTTTTTTTAAAAAAATGTACCAGTGATATCAAGTTAAAATAGTTTAAGAATTAGGAAAAACTGTCTAACGGAACTTTATTAAAGTACAGTTTCCAAAATTATAACAATTATGATTTTTTTAAAAAAAGAAACCATTAACTCACGTTCTTCAAGGTCATTTTCTATTTCAGCATCTTTGGCCTTATAGTAAGTGATTCCTCGGACAACGTTCTGCTGGGTGGGAGGCCTGCTCCTCACGTGAAGTTTTCTTGGTGAAACTGCTTTTGGATTCATTGCCCCTGTGGCAGGGAGGGCATAATGCAATGACTCAGCAGAGCTTAGATGCCGCGAAGCCGTTTCATCGTGTACGAAAACATCTTCATATTTTTCCTTTAAGAAACCGAAATTGTTAAACTACAACTTTCTTAAACCTAGCTCAGGGGACACATCCATCAATTGGAAAACCTCCAAAAGCTCTTCCCATCCATTATCCTCTTTCGGTGGCAACCAGGGGTGGGTTTCAACCGGTTCGCGGCGGTCCCTGCGAACCGGTTGGTCGGCGAACCCGGAAGTAATGCCCAACAGGCTGTCTTCATGTCCCTTCCAAAGAGAAGTTAGATGGCTTTTAGACAATGTGGGTTGCCACCAGGGGTGGGTTTCTCGCCGGCCCGCGACGGGCCCACCTGCCGGCCCGCGCTCCTTACCCGGTTTTGATGAGTTCTGCGCTTCCACGCATGCGCAGGACGCATACAGCGCATGCGCAATCCTTCAGGAGCAGCTGGAGCATCGCACAGACGGTAGTACACATGCGTGCGCTGCACGCGTGCACAAGGACGCCGCCGGCCCCGTTCCAACCGAACCGGTTGGAACGGGGCGAGAAACCCACCCCTGGTGGCAACCCACATTGTCTAAAAGCCATCAGGAATAGGTTTGATCTAACTTCTCTTTGGAAGGGACATGAAGACAGCCTGTTGGGCATTTCCAATAAGCAAATTTTCTAATGGTTTGACATACTGGGATTTCTGAAGCAACTTACGACCACATTAAAAAGGATGCTTTTAGATATCTATCAATACCAATTAGTCCTAGAAATATAGTAAGGCAAATGGTATTACACCAAAGTAAAAAGTCTACTATTATTCACCAGCTGCAGTTTCTCAGAACTCTTTAGCAACACCGTGTTGTAGTAATTCAGTCGAACTATTCCCGAGGCTAGATTCTCCTATACTATCCTCTGTATGCATTTAATGAGAAAAGTATTTCAATCACATTTTAGATCACTGTGTATCATATATGTCGGGGAAATCAGAGCTGTACCAACGGATTAATGTGAATGATTTCTCTTTTTGTGTGTTCATTGTCTTTCAACATACTTTTCCTCGACTGGTCAAAATGTTCAAAAATACAAGTTGACTATATTGTCCAATCTCCATAGTAAACGGAATATTAGAGGGGATATTATTTAGATCAGTGGCAACTTTAACACCTGTGGACTTCAACTCCCAGAGTTCCTCAGCCAGCAAAGCTGATTTAGATGGTCTAGAAATTCATTGTGTTCTTTCTCAACCTAACTCTAAATCACAAAGATATCATCCACCTACAGAAACCCAAAGGGTGGGTTCAAAAGCACATAATCCAGTTACCCGTTGCTCAAATTTCTCCTTTTTTAAAAATTGCCTGTAATTGGACTAAATGGGCTCCTCACAGAACTGTAGATTTTAAAATGAGGGAAATGGAATTCTGACTTTATTTGTAAGGGATATTTCTAATGTTCAGAGAGGGTGGGATAGAAATCTGTGCCTTACCTCTGGGAGTGTGTAAGCTGCTGCAGCATCCCTCTGCAATGAACTCTGGCTGTCAGCATGGTTGTTGGAAGAATTAATTGTGCTATCAATATCCACCTCCTGAAAACTTTCTTCTGCATTCTGTCTCTTCTGTTTATTGTCTTTGGTGAGGTTTCTGGATGTTTTCTGGAATATATTTCAAAATGAGAAAGTAAACATCATTTGTACCTGGAATACATTCAATACTTTATAATTTCGTGTTGGGCAGAGAGGCAATGTAATATTAAGATCCTCTTGTTTCTGGGTTTTCTTTCTGCCTTCAATGGTTAGTTGCCTGGAATTTCCAGAAACAGGGGGAAAGAACCCAGTCCTGTCAATAGCCAGAAAAAGGAGGGATGTAATCACTTTCTCTTTAGTGTTTCAAAAATACACAAAGGTGTTAAATTTAGGGAAGCCGGTGAATATCACTGAAATGAAGCAGGACCAATTCAGTTCCACTCTACAACTGAAGGTAAGAGCCGAGGTGGCGCAGTGGTTAAATGCAGCACTTCAGGCTACTTCAGCTGACTGCAGTTCGGCTGTTCAAATCTCACCGGCTCAGGGTTGACTCAGCCTTCCATCCTTCCGAGGTGGGTAAAATGAGGACCCGGATTGTTGTTGGGGGCAATATGCTGACTCTGTAAACCGCTTAGAGAGGGCTGAAAGCCCTATGAAGCGGTATATAAATCTAACTGCTATTGCTACAACACCTGCTAGTATATTATCTTCCTTCTGCTCAAATTGTAACAGCAGCAGTTCAATACAATATACGCTTACATCTGCCCCAGTCTGGCAGTAAATGGCACATAATCATCTATTATTTCCAAGAGGGCTCAAGCTCTATTTCTAAAAGGACACCAGATGTATCAACGGTTCCTTTAATTGTTAATTGTTCCTATGGGTCAAACAATGCAACGCCAGAATGTGGCATAGCATTCCTGACAACTGAAGCATCCCTGCATGCTGTTGCTTCCTAAATTCAGCATGCAATAACTGCCTAAAACCTTTCAACACATGTTCTCACTATGTCTTGGGGACTAGGAAGCCAAGCTAATTAACTACTGGCGCATCTTCTGCTACAAAGGAAACACAGCACAAACAACTTTGCAGCACTTCCCCTGGAGCTGCAGTGTAGGTGGTAATTTCCTATTGGCAGGATCTCCCACATTGATTAACCCCTTCTGGGATTTCCCATGGCCCATCTCTAGTGACCAACTGGAGTTCTTAAATTTGGACAGGCTGGGGGGGGGGGGGTGATTGTCATTTTTGCCCCCTCCTGGCAACATGGGATGGTGGAATTCAGCCATGGGTTCATTTACCCAACATTTTTAAAAAAAGTCCTATTAAGTTTGCTACTAAAAGGCGTAAACCCAATGACTATGTAGAATTACCCGGTTCCACCACAAAATCGCGGAGGACAAAATCGTGCTCGACGAAAGCGCGCATTTGACGTCATCACAGCGCGACGAAAACATCGCGCTGTGATAGAAAAATGTAAAAATAAAGCTAAAACCTTACCCTAACCCCCCCAAACCTAACCCTAAACCTAACCCTAAACCTAACCCTTAACCTAACCCTAAATCTAACCCTAAACCTAACCGTTAACGTAACGCTAAACCTAACGCTAACCCTTAACCTAACGCTAAACCTAACGCTAACGCTCTAAACCTAACCCTAACCCTAACCCTAACCCTTACCTTTATGTGAATCGGCTTGCTTTAATTTTAATTTTATTTCAATTATTTCGTCGCGCTGTGATGACGTCACATGCGCACTTTCGTCGAGTGCGCTTTTGTCCTCCGCGCTTTTGACGGGTCACGGAATTACCCGAAGGCTCAAACACACCCCATTATATTGTATATAACTAAACGTCTATCCCTCCTACAACATACTTAACTGCAAAAACTTGATTGTGGCCTTAAAACAGTCAAGGACCCTTGTGGCATTTTAACGAAAAAGAGCAATACTTTATCATGAAAGACAGTGTGTGTGTTTTCTATTTGGTCCCGTGGAGATGAATATTATATAATCCAGTGTTTCCCAACGTTGGCAACTTGAAGATGTCCGGACTTCAACTCCCAGAATTCCCCAGCCAGCATTCGCTGGCTGGGGAATTCTGGGAGTTGAAGTCCGGACATCTTCAAGTTGCCAACGTTGGGAAACACTGATATAATCGATGGGATGAAATGGCTTCTCTGAAAGGCTGCAGTTCCAATTCTAATGGAAGGCGGCAGCACAATTACTTTTAGATGGGGGGGAAATGTACTTGTAGAGCCAAGGTGGCGCAGTGGTTAAATGCAGCACTGCAGGCTACTGCTAGATCAGCAGTTCAGCGGTTCAAATCTCACCGGCTCAGGGTTGACTCAGCCTTCCATCCTTCCGAGGTGGGTAAAATGAGGACCCAGATTGTTGGGGGCAATATGCTGACTCTCTGTAAACCGCTTAGAGAGGGCTGAAAGCCCTATGAAGCGGTATATAAGTCGACTGCTATTGCTATTGCTATTACATCAGCCATCCTAATGTCAAAATTAACTCTTAAGAGAACGGTGGAGGGGAGGGGACACCTAAGAAAACCAGCAATTCTCTCCTTGAAATCTGGCCTGTTCTTTAAACTCCAAGCTCTTCAGGGAACACTAGTATATATCTTCAATCCCAGCTACAGTAAGATAAGAATACTGTACTGGTCTACTATATTGTAACAACTAAACTATGAAACAATCTATCTTATGTTGTGACTGTGATTATTATTTTTTAAATAAACATGTTGACATACAAGCCACTTTTCTTTTAAAGAAGAAAACGGTGGCCAAAGAGACTCACCTTAAATTCTGCTCCCAACCCAGACAGGACTCCAAAAACTGCTTTCTATTGGAAATCATCCTGCCTCTGGCTCCTTTTAGCCCAAAAAGTGCAATTTGAAGTAAGCACCACTTTCAGGAACAAAAATTTCACCCTTGCAATAATATTTAAACTATGTAAAATTTACATTTAGTTCACTATTAACAGTTTATAGAATCATAGGGCTGGAAGGGATCTTGGAGGTCCTCTAGACCAACCCCCTGACTGAGGCAGGATATCTTATTGTATTTTGGACAAATAGCTGTTCAAACATTTCTGAAGGCTTCCTGTGATGGACCATCCACTACTCAAAGGCTGGATTATTGCAACGCGCTCTACATGGGGCTACCCTTGAAAAGCGTTCGGAGACTGCAGTTAGTTCAGAATGCGGCCGCGTGAGCGATATTGGGTGTGCCGAGGTACACCCATGTTACACCTGTCCTCTGTGAGCCGCACTGGCTACCAATTGGTCTCCGGACTCAATTCAAGGTGTTGGTTATCACCTTTAAAGCCCTACATGGCTTAGGGCCAGGGTACCTTCGAGACCGCCTGCTGCCACTTCCCTCCCAGCGGCCAGTAAGATCCCACAGTTTGGGCCTCCTTCGGACGCCGTCAGCCAAACAGTGTCAGCTGGCGGGCCCTCGGAGGAGAGCCTTCTCTGTGGCTGCTCCGACCCTCTGGGACCAGCTACCCCCGGAGATCCGGACCATACCCACTCTCATGGCCTTCAGGAAAGCTGTAAAAACTTGGCTGTTCCGGCAGGCCTGGGGCTGTTGACCTCACTGTTGAGGTCCAGCCCTGATTAGAATGAATGTATGAGGGTGTTGCTGTTTTTAAACTGTTTTCTTTTATTGTTATGTGTTTTTTTCTTATATTTTTATTGTAAGCCGCCTGGAGTCCTTCGGGATTGGGCGGCATATAAATATATTTAATAAATAAATAAATAAATACTCTGGGTATGATGCTGCAATTCAGTATATTGTTCCTATGCTAAAGCTCAGGTTACAATTCAATTTTATTAGGCTATGAGCTTACAAAAGCTGCCCATAAGTTGGAACTGAGTTTTACAGAGTCAGACTGTGGGTCTAGCTAATTCATCTCCTATTCTTGCCACCATATCAAAGTTTAAATGAAAAATCAACAATTATCAGTGGACACGAAAATTGGCAAAATACGTTTAAGCAGTGAAAGGAAGCATAATAGTTCCAAGACTGGACTTAAGCAGGATGCTGAACTCAAAAGCCATCCACATGGGGACCAGATAAACAGTTAGGGAGAGAATATCACAGTCAGCTATTCTTCGGGCTTTATTCAACACAGAGATTGGCTAAAAGCCATGTGCTTCCCTAGAAGATCATAATAACTAGGCAGGCTCATATGGAAGCCAGCAATTTTCCATAGTGGCTTTGGGCTTTAAGGGGCATAAATAACACTTTGAATTAAACTGAGAACTGGAATGTATGTCAGTGTAGTTATTTTAATAATGGAGTAACATGATCCTCAAAGACATTTCCAGTTAACAATCTGGATGCTACATTCTGCACCAATTGTAAATTTCCAGATATTTTTCAAAGCAAATTGTGCACAGTGCACATTGCAGTAACCTAACCCAGGTGGACATTAAGATATGAGTCACTGTCATCAGATCAGACATCTCTGGAAAAACACACGCATCTAAATTGGGCACAGGTATTTCCAACCGTAGCCAGTATCTCTTAATACCTCAGCATTGCCAATCTGGTGCCTTCTAGATAAATGAACCATTCCCTCTGACTGTGGATTGTGAGAATTGCTCCAACACATCTGGTACCAGACTGGGGAAGGCTGGCAAAAAAGTTCAAGGCCAATTCCCACCATAACAGATTTGATAAGAGATTCCATTATGCTCAAATCTTAACTTATACCCATATATTTTCTGCAGGCAATTGCTGCACAATTCTCCAAAATTCAATTCAACCAGATGATTCAAATCATCAAAAGATGTCAAATATTAAATGGCTACCTAGTTCCCACAGTAGGTCCAAATAAAACTATAATTAAAGACAAAATAAATTAAAAGGCAGATGTGCACATACCCAGCATGGAAAAAAACCATCCGTTTTCTTATGTTCTACTATCTATCCATGATTGCACCACTGACAAGTAGCAGTCAATCACTTCCCACCCATTTTCATTATAGCAATAGCAATAGCAATAGCAGTTAGACTTATATACCGCTTCATAGGGCTTTCAGCCCTCTCTAAGCGGTTTACAGAGTCAGCATATCACCCCCACAGTCTGGGTCCTCATTTTACCCACCTCGGAAGGATGGAAGGCTGAGTCAACCCTGAGCCGGTGAGATTTGAACCGCTGAACTGCTGAACTAGCAGTCAGCTGAAGTGGCCTGCAGTACTGCACTCTACCCACTGCACCACCTCGGCTCTGCACAATTGTCCAAAAATCAATTCAGCCAGATGATTCAAATCATCAAAAAATGCCAAATATTAAATGGCTACCTAGTTCCCTAGACATATAGTAAAGCTCACATAACATATACATACCTGATCACTTTTTGTGTAACAGGTAAAGCCCCTTAAAGAGGAGAAATAACCCAAACTGCCCTCTTTAAAATGCAGTCTATTCATCATCTAAGTGCCCTGCAAACCTCTACTGCTTTTCTTTTAGATTCTCACTCCAAGGTATGAGAAGATGTAAAATTAGAATTTGATGTCAAATTTGAAATAGTTTCCCATTCATTATTAAGCCTGTTATTAATCGTATGGTTTTTACCTAGTGAAAAGAGCTGAGGTGGCGCAGTGGTTAAATGCAGCACTGCAGGCTACTTCAGCTGACTGCAGTTCTGCAGTTCGGCTGTTCAAATCTCACCGGCTGAGGGTTGACTCAGACTTCCATCCTTCCGAGGTGGGTAAAATGAGAACCCGGATTGTTGTTGGGGGCAATATGCTGACTCTGTAAACCGCTTAGAGAGGGCTGAAAGCCCTATGAAGCGGTATATAAGTCTAATTGCTATTGCTATTGCTAAAAACAGTCATTTCATATTTATTCCGTTGTCAAATATGCTTTTAATAACCATACGGTCAGCAAACTGAACCTGCTGAATTACTTCCAGATACTCTTGTACTTAAAAAATCCAGCAGCTTACAGAGGTGTCGCCTGTTTAAATTCTCACACTGAAAAACTTTTTAAAGGTCAACCTTAACTTTATCAAATTCCATATTTTGGCTTTGAAATATAGCTTTCGGTAGTTTCTATTACTAATAGTTTTGATTCTCAACCTACATAATTCTCCAACTCAGCATAATCTTACATACAGTATATCATTTTTTTTTCAGTCCACAACATAGATAATAAGTCAGAGGAAGTTCTTTCTGAAATGGGGCTGTAAACTTGTTTGATTTCTGCATATTTCTGCATAAAGAGAGGGTTAAGATAATCCCCAAAGAAGATGAAATTCATCTTACCTCTTCCAGTTTCTCCACACGACCCACAAGTTTCGTTGTAACAGAATGCAGTTTTAGCAAGTCTAAACCATAGAAAGCATTTTCTAGCATCTCAATGACAGCAGCCAGCTGCAAAATAGATAGTAATGCTGTGATGATGGAACAGTTATATACTTTAGATTTGCTTCCTGTTAATTAGCATACTTTGCATACAGTTTTGATGAAAGCAGTAAATGTAATAGCTCAACTGTGACAATCACAGGACAAGTAATCGTAACTTCATCTAACCTGTTGCAGTGGATCTAAGGATCTAAGCAACTGGTTACACTAAACACCAGTAAAGAAACAATATTATTTATTTCAATATCTTTAAGAGTAATATGATCCATAACATAAAAATCACAATTTCTTGCTTTTCACATAGAATATTTCTATCCATTATCTACCACAGCACCACTCGGCTGCTACAGCTTCAGGGCTACTGCCCTGCCACAGCCAGTCATGGTCACGTGGTCATCTTTTCCAAAGCTCCCTGCCAGTTGTCCATAAGCAAAGTCTTTGCTTGTGGAAGGTGACAGGGAGCATTGGCAACTGGGAAGGGTCGCAAATGGCTTAGGTAAGTCTTCTCCACCCATGAAACGTCCTCAGCCCTTCTTCACTTGCACTGTGCCAGCTACTCATGCTTCCCAGTGCACCCTGCCTGATCTGTGCTGCCCCTCTCGCATACGCCTTTCCTGACCACATTGCAACCCTGAATGCCTTCCCTAACCCACATGGCAGGGGTGGGTTTCTCGCCCCGTTCCAACCGGTTTGGTTGGAACGGGGCCGGCAGCGTCCTCATGCACGCGTGCGGTGCATGCATGCGTACTAGCGTCCATGCGATCCTCCAGCTGCTCCTGGAGGATCACGCAGGCGCTGTATGTGTCCTGCGCATGCGTGGAAGCGCAGAACTCGTCAAAACCGGGTAAGGAGCGCGGGCGGGCGGGTGGGCCCTTTGCCGTTCCCGGAAGTTACTTACTTCCGGGTTCGCCGACCAACCGGTTCACAGGGACCGCCACGAACCGGTTGAAACCCACCCCTGCCACATGGCATCTTTTGCACATCCCTACACACCCTCCTTGACCCACGCTGCAACCCCATGTGCCTTCCCTGACCTGTGTGGGACCCCTCACACATCTCCACTCACCCTCCCTGACCTGCGCAGCATCTCTTGCACATTTCCGCATAAACTTTTCAACCTGCATTGCGCCTCCGCAAACCCTTCCCAATCCACCCTGCACACATGGTTTTTATACACTTATAAAAATAGAGAGGAGTGCCTTTCTATTATTTTTAAAAAAATAAATACTTGATCTACTTGATTACCCTATGAAGGAGACCAGATCAAGAAACTGACTCCATAGGAAGACTAGAACTATAAATTATTGACATATATAGAATCCTGCAAATCTGAAAGGTAAAGTATTTTATCTTTCCTCCCTTTTATAACCTTCTGAGTCAAAAAGGAGCCAGCCTGAGCTCCTTCCAAGTATTAAGTCCTCTGCCAGGGTTCAACAAATGGTTCCAACTCAGTGAAGCGGTTGACGTGATGAGGCTGTCAGGGTCTGGATGGGGGTTAACAAGCCTGCGCTCAATCCAGACAAGACCGAGTGGCTGTTGTGTTTCCCTCCCAAAAATGTGGTTAGTATTCCATCACTAAGGCTGGGGGGGGGGTGAAATTCTACGCCCCTCAGACAGGGTCCGCAATTTGGGAGTCCTCCTGGACCCACAGCTGACCTTAGAACATCATTTGTCGGCTGTGACCAGGGGGGCATTTGCCCAGGTTCGCCTGGTGCACCAATTACGTCCCTACCTGAACCGGGAGGCACTCGCAACAGTCACTCACGCCCTCGTGACCTCAAGACTGGACTGCTGCAATGCGCTCTACATGGGGCAGCCCTTGAAGAGCATTTGGAGACTTCAGCTCGTCCAGAATGCAGCCGCGCGAGCGATTGTGGGTGCACCTCGGTACACCCACGTTACACCTATCCTCCGCGAGCTGCACTGGTTACCGATTGGTCTCCGGATACGCTTCAAGGTGCTAGTCGTCACTTATAAAGCCCTTCATGGTATTGGACCTGGGTACTTGAGAGACCGTCTGCTGCCAATTACCTCCCAAAGACCCATTAGATCACACAGGGCTGGCCTCCTCTGGGTTCTGTCTACTAGCCAATGTCATCTGGCTACTACCCGGGGGAGGGCCTTCTCTGTGGCAGCTCCGGCCCTTTGGAACGAACTCCCCACAGAGATTTGGACCCTCACCTCTCTCCAGGCCTTCCGAAAAGCCGTTAAAACCTGGCTGTGTCGGCAGGCCTGGGGTCGATGAGTTCCCTTCCCCCCTCGATTTGTGTGGCTGTTGGTTGTTTTTAAATGCCTGTATTTGTAGTTTTTTGTGTTCCCTTTCCCTCCTTGGGTTTGTGCGCTGCCCTGAGTCCCGCTGGGAATAGGGCGGCATATAAATAAAATGAAACCTAAACCTTCTGCCCTTGTTGTTTCTATGATGGTTTCTGAATAATCTCTTCAGGGCCGTTTCCATGGCTCTCTCTTTCCATCTCACATTTCTGATCTGGTAGACCATATATGCATCTTGTTTTCCAGATATGTAATTAGTTTTGATTAATCGAATTTATTCTGAAATCCTTGGGTTTGTACATAGTTCATGCATTAATCTTCTAGCCTTATAATTGGTTGCTCTCTTTTCAATGCAGATATGATCCAGCTATGACAATTTAAATTTTCAAAACCAGAAAATATTGCACAGTAACGTTTCTTGCGTTCCAAAAAATATTTGGAGTACAATAAGAAGCTCTTTTGTGCACATGCAGTTTACACAACAGCTGGAAAAAATTATATCAAAAGAAGAACGGGCTCTTCTCTGCCACCTCCATCAATTCCTTCTTTAAGCTAGACAAACTAATAACAATTAAAATATGAAATGACATTGAGAAGCGTTGAAGATAAATTGCTTTGAACTGGGTTTGGCAGAGGCACATCCTGAATGGCCTGGTTCTGAGAATCCTCAGCTTGAGTTCTAGAGCCAATGATGTTTGCGTAATCTTCTTTAAAGAGTCTTTTGAATTGGCCCACTGAAAATTGAAGGAGGCTATCTGAAACTTACAGATGAACCAAAAAAAAAGTTGCCAGATATTGCGGCCTATGTAAAATTGCACCTGAAACAGCTGCTTTGGTTCCCTTTTCTTTTACTAGCCATGATTGAATGTGCCAGATTCTAAGCTCTAAACCAGTGTTTCCCAACCTTGGCAAGTTGAAGATGTCCGGACTTCAACTCCCAGAATTCCCCAGCCAGCGAATGCTGGCTGGGGAATTCTGGGGGTTGAAGTCCAGGCATCTTCAACTTGCCAAGGTTGAGAAACACTGCTCTAAACAACTTGGGAGCCAGGATTTGAAGGGAGATACCTGCCCAAACTTATTATTTTATTTATTTATTATTAAAATTTATATGCCGACCAATCCCGAAGGACTCAGAGGAAGTATATGCTGTGAATTATGCTGTGTGAAAAAATTACAGCCCATTCACCTTATTCTTAACAAGGTTCCACCACAAAACCGTGTTCGACTAAACCGCGCTCGACGAAACCGTGTAGCTGACATCATCAACAGCGCGACAACAGCGCGGAGACAGAAGCACGCCGTAAATGCTAAACCTAAAATTAACCCCTAAACCTAAACCTAACCCCCCTAAACCTAATCCTAAACCTAACCCTAAACCTAACCCTTAACCTAACCCTAAACCTAACCCTTAACCTAACCCTAAACCTAATCCTAACCCTTAACCTAACCCTTAACCTAACCCTAAACCTAACCCTAACCCTTAACCTAACCCTAAAGCTAACCCTAAACCTAACCCTAAACCTAACCCTTACCTTAAGTTAAATCGGCTTGCTTTCAAAGCGCTATTTAAAGCGCCCTTCTTTTGCCACGCTCGCTGTTGTCGCGCTGTTGATAACGTCAGCTACGCGGTTTTGTCGAGCGCGGTTTAGTCGGGTGCGGTTTTGTCGTGCCACGTCTTAACAATACACAAATCTCACCTTTCAATGACCTAGTCTGCTCACTCCTGGAAAGGCAGGAAGCAGTGGCACCAGTAGAGTCAAAAAAGGGATAATGGCAGGGAGAAATGAAGTGGTATTTTAGGGAGCACAAAGTAGTCCAGGAGAATCTCATAGCAACATGGCAGAGTACCTGCTCCACACCCACACAGAGGCTCCAGATTCAATCATTGCTGAACCTTGACCAGTAAAGGCCTCTCCCTGGGACTTGAGCAGTGGATAAAATTGGTGGAATCAGCAAATTGTAGGTGAAAAAAGAGAAACAGAGAGGTTATGAGAAGGAAAAGTTTGAAGGCAGATTTTTAAAAAAAAATCTGAAAAAAAAGTCACTGGGAATAAGAAATGATACTAAATTATGTCTGGGTTGGCGGAAATACCATCCCAAGGAAACATAAACTGAGATTCAAAATAGACACACCAACAACAATAGAAAAAGAAAGGGAGAGAGGAGGAGAGAATTAAAGGAAGATGGGGGGAAGAAGAAAGAGGTAAGGAGAGGAGGATGGAAAGGAGAGAAAGAGGAGGAGAGAGGGTAGAAAGGGGAAGAGGAAGAGCAGGAGTAGGAGAAAGGTACGGGAAGAAGGAAGGGGAAGGAGAGGAGGAAGGAGGAAAGTAGAGAAGGGAGGGAGGGAGAAAGGAAAGGGAAAGGAGGATGGAAGGGAGAGAAAAGGAAGGAGAAAGGGTAGGAAGGGAAAGAGGAAGAGCAGGAGCAAAGGAGAGGTAAGGGAAGATGGAAGGGGAAGGAGAGAAGGAAGGAAAGGAGAGAAAGAGGAGGAGAGAGGGTAGGAAGGGGAAGAGGAAGAGCAGGAGTAGGAGAAAGGTACAGGAAGAAGGAAGGGAATGGAGAAAGGAAGAAAGTAGAGAAGGGAGGGAGAAAAGAAAGGGAAAATAAGGTGGTGTTACAACAGGAGGAAGGGATGGTAAACAAAGCAACCCAAACTGTATATTATAACCTATTAAATGAAATAATAAATGTATAAGAATGATAAATGTTAAAACATCTGTAACCAAACAACATGCTGTATGTGATGATGGTTTTTTTTTGTGTGTTTGTTTTTTGATTGTTGTGTATGTGTTGTCTATGTAATTAAAAAAATTTATTTAAAAAAAAGTCACTGTGAACCTTTCGGGTCTATCTCCTAATTCTGAATTCAAAACACATATTCCGTGCACAGAATGATATTACTACCTACATACACACACAGAACTACTTTTCATGCTTTATTATATTACCAGGGGATTGCAAACCACTATTATCAGTGGCAGATTCAAATCAAGAATAACCTTATTCATAGTTCAGGATAATCACGAGGCCCTATGTGGTACCATAAAATCAAAGCATATCCATTATCACACTGAAATGTTTTTGGACCAAATGGAAATTTAATTATATAATTTCAAATAATACATGCTGATTTCAGAAGTCACTGTAGGATGTAACAAGCTGCTATCCCAGCACAGATTCCCCAATATGCTGTTCTTCTGGTGTGTAAAGACTAGAATTCAGTTGTGACCCTCTCAATCATCCATAACATTGCGGAAAGTTATCACCCAGCCCTCTCCCAGAGAAATGAAATATCCTAGGAAATGTTGAAAAGGCAGAATATTATCTTTCCCTGGATGTGAAAGGGAGAAACGTTTTAAAAAGAAACTTCCTGCAGCTTCCTGCCTCCCCCCGCTTTTGTCAATGGGCCATTAAGAAGGCCAAGCTAGTCCCTTTCTATAATAAAGAGTTCTCCACTTCAGCTCCAGGGAATGGGATTAAAGCATGATAATATTGGCCCTTTACTCAACTGACCACATGGCATCTGAGAACTCAACCAAACCTGAATTCAAAATGCAGCCCAGAGAGTTGCCCCTGCATGGCCCCATGGGAGTCTGACAACCAATCAGAATACATTTCTTACACAGGAACAGGAAACAGAGAGGTGGGACTGAACAGGTTATAAAAAGCCTAGCAAGCCCCTCCCTCAGCCCTTCTCTTCTTCTCCACCAACATTGAAGCATGTGATCCCCTTTTCTGTTCAGGGCTCAAGTCATGTGGTCCTTTTCACCAATAAACCATCTTTCCAAGCATCCTTCATGTCTCCAGTGTCTTTTTCCCCACTTGGAGCCGAACCCAGAAGGACATTTCTTTTATCAACATGAAAGTGTAATAGTCACACCTTATAAATGTATTGCTTTGAACATTTGCAAAAGCAATAATACAGCTGCAGCAGCTTTTTATTCAGCCTGTACAGTCTAAAATCAAACTGCATAATGCAGACAGGAAAACTACGATTGCTTTAAAATCCCCTGGTCTACTATGGCAACAACAGCTTAGTGCAAACATTTTGCTTGCACAAAATGCCTTTTGTTTCACATAGTTCTAAGGATTAGGAGGAGAACTGGTCAGCAACACTAGACTAGCATTTGAAGCAACAGGTACACTTATTAATTTTAAATTCCCAGAACAAATAGGAAGAAACAGGTACTCTTCAACACTCCAAACTCCAATGTTCTGAAACTCAATTTCTTGTCTTAGTTGTCAGTGCAACTTACTACCAAGTTAAAAAAAACAAACAAGGGGGGGGTTTCAATGATTGTATAAACGTGTTATGTAAGGAGCCAATATTTTTGACAGATGCTTTTCATTTAAATGAAACAAGCCTTCCAAGTAATGTATTTAAAACTAACTGGACTTCTACAAACACAGGAAAGAAGTGAGTGAGGCTGATTATAATGCATCTAACAGCATGTGTCCACAACTAAAGAAGAGCTTTCCAAGTTCTTTTCCAGGTTCCCAAAAGCCAAAATACTGCACTGGCAATCTGAAAGGCCAATCTTCCTTTGAATGGATCTAAACTCTTCCAGAGTTTGCTTTCTTTTCGTACAAATAATCATGAGGGCCACCTTCTCGTCAATGCCTCTAAGTGTGGCATAGAATAGGGTGATTCCCGTTTTCTTTTGAGAAGTCTTTTCTCTGCGGAGAGCTTATTGTTTTGCCTATATAGGCTCTGAAGCCAGGATAGCGTAGGACCACCAGTTTTGAAATTAGAAACTGCGTTAGAAATAAAAATTTCTATAGCAGGTAAACAAGGTTCACCGACAAAAGGGCGACCGACAAAAGCGCGCCCGACTGAACCGCGGTGACAAAACCGCGAGTTCTTAAGAACTCCGACGAATGAGCGCTGAATCGCGCTGACAACAGTGCGGTGACAGAAGCGCGCTGTAAACCTACACCTAACTCTAACCCTAACCCTAACCCTAAACGTAACACTAACCCTAAACCTAACCCTAAACCTAACCCTAAACCTAACCCTAAACCTAACCCTAAACCTAACCCTAAACCTAACCCTAAACCTAACCCTAAACCTAACCCTAAACCTAACCCTAAACCTAACCCTAAACCTAACCCTAAACCTAACCCTAAACCTAACCCTAAACCTAACCCTAAACCTAACCCTAAACCTAACCCTAAACCTAACCCTAAACCTAACCCTAAACCTAACCCTAAACCTAACCCTAAACCTAACCCTAAACCTAACCCTAAACCTAACCCTAAACCTAACCCTAAACCTAACCCTAAACCTAACCCTAAACCTAACCCTAAACCTAACCCTAAACCTAACCCTAAACCTAACCCTAAACCTAACCCTAAACCTAACCCTAAACCTAACCCTAAACCTAACCCTAAACCTAACCCTAAACCTAACCCTAAACCTAACCCTAAACCTAACCCTAAACCTAACCCTAAACCTAACCCTAAACCTAACCCTAAACCTAACCCTAAACCTAACCCTAAACCTAACCCTAACCCTAACCCTAAACCTAACCCTAAACCTAACCCTAAACCTAACCCTAACCCTAACCCTAAACCTAACCCTAAACCTAACCCTAAACCTAACCCTAAACCTAACCCTAAACCTAACCCTAAACCTAACCCTAAACCTAACCCTAAACCTAACCCTAAACCTAACCCTAAACCTAACCCTAAACCTAACCCTAAACCTAACCCTAAACCTAACCCTAACCCTAACCCTAACCCTAAACTTAACCCTAAACCTAACCCTTACCTTAATTTAAATCACCCTTCTGTTGCTGCGCTCTTGTCGCCCCGTTGATGACGTCACGGTTTTAGCGATGCGGTTTTGGCGGCACGGTTTTGTCATGCGCGCTTTTGTCGGGTCACGGGTAAACAAGGGTTTCTTAGCACATGAATTGAAACACAGTTAACGTCTCTCAAGTTCAGAAGTCCAAAGATTACCCATCACGAGCATAGATGGAGAAGCAAAACCCAAGTCTGCCATTTGCCTCTTCTATCTGGTGTGGAGGACTTGTCCGGATTCTCTGCAGTGGTGACCCATTAAGAAGGTTCTAAGAGGCAGAGTATAATTCTGTTTCTTTTGCTCCCAAGAGACATTTGTTCAATTGGGAAATGGGGAGAAGAGCATTTAGGATTAATGGGAGACTTATTCTCAAACTTGGGGATCCAGCAAGTGCCGGCTTCAGTCCATATAATACACAAGGGGCAGCTTAGCATTCCTCTAATCAAGAGGAAACCATCCTTCCAAATGTTTATATTTTTAGTTCTAAAGAGGCTCTTTCTGAGGAATATATAACTGGCAAACGAGGGAAAAAGTTTAAAAATAGGTGGAGTAAGTATGAGATAAAATTATTTTTGCATTAGCAGATCATAGCTATAGGGAAAGGCATAACAGTACAGTTATGCCTTAAAGAAACTACATCAGTGTTTCTCAACCTTGGCAACTTGAAGATGTCCGGACTTCAACTCCCAGAATTCCCCAGCCAGCAAATGCTGGCTGGGGAATTCTGGGAGTTGAAGTCCGGACATCTTCAAGTTGCCAAGGTTGAGAAACACTGTGCTAGATTGAGTTGGAGGGTAGAGGCATTCGCTGGCTGGGGAATTCTGGGAATTGAAGTCCAGTCATCTTCAAGTTGCCCAGGTTGAGAAACACTGAACTACATAGTCACCAAAAGTTTGGGGAATTTATATTATTTGCCAACAGAATGGTAAAAATAAGGAAAGGATGTTGGAGTAGGTTTCCATAAGGTTCTTCCAGTGACGCTTTCAGAGATAGAATATTGTCCCATGTCACTTGACTACTCTGTTGAAATAGATGCTAGCTGGTCAAAGAGTTAAAAGGATTACAGTTTATCTGAGGCTGCTCACATTTGCAAGGGCTGATGGCTCAGGTTTCGTCATGCCCTTCAAGGACAACGTCGCTCCAGGAACTGTAACAATGATCTCCAGTTACGTTTTGGACAGCTAAACACTTGTAAGCAGAAAATAAAATTGCCAGAACAAGTACGTGAAGCTGGTTGCTGCCTGCATTTTTGGCTCAGCCTTGTAGAACAGGCTTTCTTTTCCCTAACAGGATAATTCAAGGGAATTTAAGCAGTCACCTGGAGGATCTGGTCCCAAGGTGACAGCAACTGGACTGCAAACCAGATAAAGCAAAAACACTGAACAGACCCTCTGTTTTCAGAGTCTGTACCAGATGTGGAAAATGACAGCTCAAGGGACAGCCACTGCTTTTATGCTGTGCTTTAGATTTCTCCAAATGGGGCTGTTGCCTCCTAATGCCAATAGCAATTCAATAGGTTCCACTGACGTGATCCAGGAACACAATTCTTAAAGAGTTGTAATATTTCCAAGTTTGTAGCTGTTAGGAAAAAACATGCTAATGTAGCATGTGATCTTGCAAATCAAGATTAGAAAGAAGATGCTGCTGGCCAGTTCTTTTTCAAAATCCAGATTTTATTTCCAGCTGAGAAAGGCAGGGTATATTAAAAATGCATTCTGTTTTTTTCCCCCCCAGAAATATTCTTTTCCTGCCTTACCCCTTGCGGTTCATCACAGACCTGCTGCCTCAATCAATCCCTCACTGCCACGTACATGATCTCCTTCAGCAGATAATTTCCCACAAGAAATTTGTGATGAAATCAAGTATAATGTAAACTGAGCTAAAATTCATGCTGAAACCTTTTTGCAGCCAAGAAGTGTAAAATGTTTAGATAAAGAGAAGCATATCCACATAGACCTGATCAGTACACGATTCATATTCATTAATGATATATCATGGATAATCCAAAGCCCAATATTTATCTATACATATATTTAAATAATAATTTAGCTCAGATATAGGAATGCTCCACACTTGATCATGGAAAGAGGATATATGCTCATGACTTATCTTTGAATGGCATTTCAATTCGAGATCTTATGAGAGCCAATGTACTGGAATGGTTGCAATGTTGAATTGCAAACGAAGAGATGCAGTTTAAATTCTACTGAGTCTTGAAGCTTTCCGGGTGCAAATAAATTCGGGAAAGATAACTACATACATCATCCTGATCTCCTTTAGAAAAAAAGCAGGATAATTGTCATAAAGTCTGGGATTCATATCTCAGTTTAATATACCATCCTTTCTGATCTGCCATGTTCAGGATTGGACAACCCGCACACTCTCAGCCCATGTTGGCCAGGAATTCTGCTCCCCAGTGTAAATTCAGATTGGGAAAGGGAATAATACATTATAACAGTTCTTAGAATGAAGCCCCTTAATCACCAGCATTTTTTTTTTGCAGTGTACCCATCTCTCTTGTCCTTCCCTCAGAAATAAGTTTGTGCAGTTTGAGAATAATTCTCTCTTGTTTACCTTTGGAGGGCCATGCCTTAAAATGGCAGTACTTATTCCATTGTTACACTGAAGCTGCCATGATTCCTCTGACAGATGATTTTTGCAACAAGCAGAAGTTACAGGGAGTAACACTCTGCTAATTCTGCTGGATTTCTCAGCCACTTTTACTGCTATTGTCCATGGTATCCTTCTGGACCATCTGCTCTTGGCTGTGGATCGGAGGCACTGTGCTCAAGTTTTTGTTCCTGTTGGATGGCTAATTCCAGAAAGACGTGCTGCTGGACTGATTTCTGAACTAGAGGGTTTTCCAGGATTGTGATTTTTCATTTATTTATTTTTCTTTCTGATAATGTGAAATCTGATCAATAAGCGGATGATATCCAGCTCCATTTCTCAGTTTCAACTGATTCAGTCGAGGCTTGGCATTGCAAGGGATAATATTACTGTTTACAAATAATGAGGATTATGAAATGAAGCTCAATCCAATGGGCAGATTCTGAGTGTTGGCTCTGATCTATCTGCTCCTTTTATTTTTGGACAAATTTGAATCTTGACCCTCAAACTAATGTTTCACCAAGGCATAAAATAATTACATCCAGTTTAAAATGGTAGCAATTGTCTTTAAAGCTTGAGAATTGGATGCTAAAGAACATCTTCTGATGTCCTGAGACTTTGGAGTTTGCATCTCAAGAAATGTTTGAAATTCTGGGGTTCCCCCCTTTTAATGCTAATCGTTCCTCTGGAACGATCTCCCCATGGAGATCCGGACCCTTACTACCCTTCCGGCCTTCCGCAAAGCGGTTAAGACCTGGCTGTTCCGGCAGGCCTAGGGCTGTTGAACTATCCAGCCCCATTCGAGGTTACGGCTGTTGCAGAATTTTAAATTGTTGTTTCTATTTTATTTTTTGTATCCCCTCCCTTTTTTATTGTGAGCCGCCCTGAGTCTCTCGGGAATAGGGCGGCATGCAAACTCAATAAAACTAAACTAAACTAAAACTAATTTGAACTTTTAATTTTATGTCATTTGCATATTTAAAGGAACCAGCCTGAAGACTTTTTACCTGAAGGGGAGAATATAAACTTTATTTATTTATTTATTTATTTATTTATTTATTTTATTGAGTTTATTTATATGCCGCCCTTTTCCCTGGGGGGACTCAGGGCGGCTCACAACTTAAAAGGGAAGGGGGGAGAAAGACAGACTTTTAACATATAAGACAATACATAATTAAAAAACACAACATTCATACCATTCGGGCGGGTTACAATCTTAGTCGCAGGCCTGACGGGATAGCCAGATTCTGAGGGCTGTGCGGAAGGTCTGGAGGGTGGTGAGGGTACGAATCTCCACGGGGAGATCGTTCCATAGGGTCGAAGCTGCTACCGAGAAGGCTCTCCTCCGCGTGGTTGCCAGTCGGCACTGGGCGGCAGATGGAACTCGGAGGAGGCCTAATCGGTGAGATCTAATAGGTTGCGTGGAAACTCCACATTCCCATCTGTGTTTGTATTTAGATTCCATTTTATACCTCCCAATTTGCACTAGATTTATTGAACTGCTTAAGCCAAGGACACTGATTTAACCAAAGATTTGTGAATCTGCAGCCTTAGGACTAATGTCAAAAAAAAACTCTGCAAGCAATAATTCAAGCCATAATTCAAGCCATCACTGGCAAGAATGGCCTGAGAAGCAAGAGAGAGAAATGAGCAACAATGGTCGGAAAGGAGCAGATTGGGAAAGTATCTATTCTGGCATCCAGTCAACAGACAGTTTCCAGGGAATGACACCTTCCTCCTTCTTTTCTAGATCAGTGTTAAATCTATCCCTTCAGTCTACCACATTTCCACTTAAACTGAGTGCTAAACCCCGAATAATGTACATTTTTGTAATAAATAAGATTGTTCCATATTGGAATCTTTCCTTGCATATTCAACAAGGGTAAAACATTCATGACTGGAGTGTCCTTTTGTGCCGTTATGTAGCATATATCTGTTATGTCTACATCAGTGGTGGGTTTCAAAATTTTTTAGAACCTCTTCTGTAGGTGTGGCCTGCTTTGTGGGAGTGGCTTGCCAGCCAGGTGACCGGGGGGAATGGCTTGCCAGCCATGTGACTGAGTGGGAGTGGCTTGCCAGCCATGTGACTGGGTGGGAATGGCTTGCCAGCCATGTGACTGAGTGGGAGTGGCTTGCCAGCCATGTGACTGGGTGGGTGCGGCCAACTTGTAAACTGTGGTGAAACTCACTTAATAACGCACTTGCTTAGCAACCAAAATGTTGCCTCAGAAACTCTGGCATTTGAAGCACGCAAGTCTTAAAGCTGTCAAGTTACAAGACCCTTGCACCCCTAACCCTTTAGAAAAAAAAAAACCAGGGGTGTTCAAACTTGACAGTTTTAAGACTTTAAGGTTTAGATAGGACTCTTAGAGGCGGGCGGAGCGATTGGTGAGCCAGCCAATCAGTGAGCGGCGGGCAGGGCATGCGTGGTGCGGACAGGCGGGGGGAGGGAGCCGGAAACGGTTCTAAACGGCACTGTAGATTTGTGGAACCTCTTCTATAGAAGAGGTTAGAACTGGCAGGAACCCACCCCTGGTCTACATCCTAGTGCATGTGGGAGAATTCAGAGCTACATATTTATTAAGACTGTTGCTCTTCCTGTTCCCAGCAGGAAGAGAAGGCCAAGGATCTGTTCACTTCTTGCTAAGTAAGAACATAACTTCACCACGCAATCTTCACAGCAGTAAACTTTGGAGCGTCTTTAAAGAGCCTCATACAGCAGTTGTTGCTAAGCCCACTCCCACAGTTTGGTCCCTTGATGCTAAGGGATGAGCTGGCTGAAATTATGAAGCTGCAGTCCAACAGCTGAAAGAACAGGTTGAAGAAAGCTGCTCTAGGAGCAAATGAATTTCTCACCTGCTGGACGACCAAGCCAAGATGGAAATACTGCAGCTGCCATTCTAGTTAACCTCATCTTACTGTTTCCCAGTTCACGGTTTATAAAATTAACTTGACATTATGATGGTGTGTATCTCATATTATTTTTAATAGATTATAATTGTTGTTTTAATGGCTAGTGATAGCTACATTATAAGCATAAATGGACTTAAGTGCCATTGGCTTCTTGCTTCCAGATATTCCCTGTCCTGTTAAGATTGCATGAATAGATATAGGCTCCCACACCTCATTGAGCATTTCATGTGGTTTGTTTGGCCTTGACATGTGCTCTCTGAACTGAATCACCCTTGGTTTTTATACCATGGCAATTTAGTAAACAAGCCACATTTCTGAACCACGGCTTAGCATACAAACCAGATCACAGCTTAGTATTTGGACTGTGAACAGGGGAAGCACCCCCAGATTGCAACCTGCTGGGGCAAAATTGGGGAGGGGATTGTTTCATGGCCATGCTGCATACTTTGGAGTGGATTGGGAGAAGATTGCTACTGCTGTATACAGTACAGGTAGTCCTCAACTTATAGCAGTTCATTTAGTGACTATCTGAAATTACAACAGCACTGAAAAAAACAACTTATGGCCCCTTTTCACATGTACATTGTTGCAGCATCCCCATGATCACGTGATCAAATTTCAGACACTTGGCAATTGACTAGAATTTGTGATTGTTGCAGTGTCCCCAGGATCACGTGATTACCCTTTGCACGTGACCCGTCAAAACTGCGCTCAACTAAGCCGCGCCCGATTAAACCGCGTTGCTGACGTCAACAGGGCGACAACAGCCAGCGCGGAGAAAGAAGGGCGCTTTAAATAGCGCTTTGAAAGCAAGCCGATTCAACTTAAGGTAAGGGTTAGGTTTAGGGTTAGGGTTAGGTTAAGGGTTAGGTTTAGGGTTAGGTTAAGGGTTAGGGTTAGGGTTAGGTTTAGGGCTAGGTTAAGGGTTAGGATTAGGTTTAGGGTTAGGTTAAGAGTTAGGTTTAGGGTTAGGTTTAGGGTTAGGTTTAGGATTAGGTTTAGGGAGGTTAGGTTTAGGTTTAGGGGTTAATTTTAGGTTTAGGGTTTACAGCGTGCTTCTGTCTCCGCGCTGTTGTCGCCCTGTTGATGACATCAGCGACGCAGTTTAGTCATGCGCGGTTTAGTCGTGCGCTGTTTAGTTGAGCGCGGTTTTGTGGTGGAACCCCCTTTGCAACCTTCTGACAAACAAAGTCAAGATTCATTTAACAACCATGTTACTAACCTAATAACTGTAGTGATTCACAACTGTGGCAAGAAAGGTAGTAAAACGGGGCAATTAACTTAATCATCTCACTTAACAACAGAAATGTTGGGCTCAATTGTGGTCATAGGTTTGAGGATACCTGTCCCCTGGTATCTCAGCCTTGTACATCTGCAAGTATTGCGAAGAAACATCAACTCTCCAGGTGAATCTCCTGTTAAAACCTGTCTTAATTTTCCCATTACTTGGGAGAGGAAAACCCTCATGACTGCCCCTTGGGTAGAAAGGTGTGGCATCAACTGAAATAATAAAAATACATTTTAACTACAGTAAAGCTCAGGAAAGCCAAATACCTTGAAATCCTTGTTGTCTGCTTCTTGAAGTTTCTTCAGCCTGAAGTCCCCTTCGCAGGGATTGAGGGCAGAAGGTGGAGCCACACAAGAGCACTTGCATTCCGGTCCAGAAGTGATTGTTTCCACCATGTAAAAATCCTCAGCTTTGAAAGAGCCTTCGTTGATTCTCTGACATGCTCCTCTGCCCAGGGGTCTCACCACGCACTTGCACTGGCAGTTTGAGCCTTGGGACACCGCCTTCACCTTGTCATAGTCACCTAGCAACTAATCAAGGAAAGGAGAGGGAGGGGATGGAAAGGAAGCCAGTCAATTTGTCCTGGAATTCTCGGTGGGTTTGCTTTGGACGAATGTTTGGGAGAAACTGAGACATTCTGAGACATTGAAGAAATGGCTGTCTGGCTTAAAATGTTGCTGACGCTTCATGTTCGTTGCTCCTTGGTTATTTGAGAAAGTAATTTTCTTCTACCACCTAAAAGAATCCAAAAGCCAAACCCCAAACTAGTCAACTTGAACCCAAACAACTTTGGTTTCTCTCGGGTTTGGGGAAATTAAAAGGCTGCTGTGCTCAACGCAGACATTCTCCAGAATGATCTCATTTAAATATAATGGGAACAATCTGTTGGGAAATTCTCCTGTACAAATTTCATTGAAGTGAGGTCTTTGTATCTCTCCTTTATTTTCATGCATCCTGTACATGAAATCATGCTGGGAAGGCAGGCTACCCTAACTTAGGTCTATTTAATAAGATAAAAAGGGAGAAGATATGGTTTTTTTTTTAAAGCCAAAGCTATCAGGATACGTCTGATAGGAAGCTAGAGTTTCCAATGTGTAATGCTAGTCCTACATAAATAAGTCATTTTTCTGTTGGATTCAAGAACAAGGCAAAAGTTGTGAAACAGACTGGCACATCCTGCCTGGCCAAGACAAGGTTTCAACAAACATTCAATGCAATTCAAAGAATTTCCTTTAAGGGAATATGCCTGGATCAGATACAACTTTGGATAATAAAAGTAGTCAAACGTATGTTTTTTGTTTTTTTTCTGATTGCACAGTTCATGCAGATATTTTTCAAGGGATATTGGCCTCCATCATCCAGACAGATATTGTGCCAAGGCAGTTTTAAGCCTTTTTTGCTCAGCATCAAACCCAACACAATCCCAATTGATGTTGCACAAGTATTTCAATATAAATGCATGCAACTGATTTTGCTCATGACAAAGAGGACGCCCAGCCACCACAGACTGTGCAAATGTTGCCATTTGAAGCACTTCTCTCTCTTAGCTGGCTTTAGCTACAAAGGAAAATCAAGAGGAGCTGAAAGTTGCTGCAGGCTCTTAAGTGTCAGAGGAATTGACAGATAGCATTGCTCTCCCAGCGCTATTCTATATGGATATACTTAGCTCTGTCAATTAGTTGACTAGGAAATAAGTAATATGTTGCGGGCAGAGGGGGAAGGGGCTTTTAAAAAGGAGCAAACCTGGTCTACTAAATGGAGAAACTGGAGATCTACATCACAAGGCCTTTTGTCCCAGATACCTGGAGTAGTCAAAATGCTGCTTCTGTATATTTCATAGTTCACAAAGAACACAGAGAGAGATTTTAGCAGATGCGCCTTTTCCATTTGTTTGCTTCTCCATGCACTAAAACTACAGCTGCTTGTCCTTTTTCTGCACTGATCACCACCCCTGGATCTAACAGGTACCAGGTGAGGATGAAGCAAATTCTCTACAGGTGGAGTATAAGACTATAATGCAAAGCTTGCTGATTCTACACAATGGAAACCCTGGCACATTATTACTGAGTGCAAGGACCCAGCTTTCCTGAAATGAAGATTAAGAAGGGTTGATTTAATGCAAGATATTCAAGACGTAAAACCTGCCAACAATTTTAGTCATAGCCTTTGGGTGCAAACCTTCAGCAAGTCCTACTAAGTTCAAATATTCTTTCAAGTAACAAAACTGCCTTTATTTAGAATCCTACCTGTAGATTCCTTCCTCTGTTTCTTCACTGCTTCTAAAAATCATCCCATAAAATCAAACTTATGTTGAAGACTTAACTGGGATCCCCGAGTTGTGCCACACTCCCTGCTGTGTCAAATTGCCAGCATAATAGCAGTTAGACTTATATAGCAATAGCAGTTAGACTTATATACCGTTTCATAGGGCTTTCAGCCCTCTCTAAGAGGTTTACAGAGTCAGCATATTGCCCCCACAGTCTGGGTCCTCATTTCACCCACCTCGGAAGGATGGAAGGCTGAGTCAACCTTGAGCCGGTGAGATTAGAACCGCTGAACTGCAGATAACAGTCAGCTGAAGTGGCCTGCAGTACTGCACCCTAACCACTGTGCCACCTTGGCTCTGGCATAAACCTCCCCTGGCATCTTTTACTCCATGCAATCCAAGCTTATTGCTAAAACCATTCTAGGATAGATTCCCCTCCTGCAATTGCAAATGTACACCAAGTTAATTAGTTGTGAAGGACTTTTTGTACATGTTCAGAGGCATTTCTAATGGTGGGGTGTGGTTTTTTATGGGGGGGTTGTTGTTGTTGTTTTGGTGCCACCAGAGAAGGATGAGGGATGAATCTGTGCACTTCAAGAGCAGAGTGTCTCAAGGACTATGCAGATAGCAATAGCAATAGCAGTTAGACTTATATACCGCTTCATAGGGCTTTCAGCCCTCTCTAAGCGGTTTACAGTCAGCATATTGCCCCCAACACCAATCCGGGTCCTCATTTTACCCACCTCGAAAGGACGGAAGGCTGAGTCAACCCTGAGCCGGTGAGATTTGAACAGCCGAACTACAGAACTGCAGTCAGCTGAAGTAGCCTGCAGTGCTGCATTTAACCACTGCGCCACTTCGGCTCAGTATGAGAAATGAGATGAGAAATACAAGCTGGAATGGAGAAGATGGATTGATTGTATTCAAAATAAATATGGGACTAAGAAACTTCAGATAGCATATGAATGAACTAACAAGGAATGTTACAACTTATCTAAACTTAGCTTTACAAAAGGGGAGTTTGGGGGTGGTGGTGTTGTTGTTTTGGTGCCACCAGAGAAGGATGAAGGATGAATCTGTGCACTTCAACAGCAGAGGGTCTCAAGGACTATTCAGATGAGAAATACAAGCTGGAATGGAGAAGATGGATTGATTGTATGGGACTTATATGGGACTAAGAAATTTCAGATAGCTTATGAATGAACCAACAAGGACTGTTAACAACTTATCTAAACTTAGCTTTACAAAAGGGGAGTTGAAGTACAAGCCAGAGACAATGCTAAAGTTAATTAGAGAGAGATAGTAGGAAAGGAAGAGGAAGAGTGGAGGGGAGGTAAGGAAAAAAGAAAGAGGTAAGGAGAGGTGGGTGGAAGGGAGAGAAAGAGAAGGAGAGGAGGAAGGGAGAGAAAGAGAAGGAGAGGAGGGAGGAAGGGAGAGAAAGAGAAGGAGAGAGGGTAGGAAGGAGAAGAGAGAGGGTAGGAGTAGGGGAGAGGTAAGGGAAGAAAGAAGGGGAAGGAGAGGAGGAAGGAAGAAAGTAGAGAAGGAAGGGAGGGAGAAAAGAAAGAGAAAATAAGGTGAGAGGTGGATGAGAGGTAGGGGAAGAAGAAAGAGGCAAGGAGTGGTGAGTGGGAGGGAGAGAAAGAAAAGGAAAGGAGGGAGGAAGAGAGAAAGGGAGAAGGCGAGAGGGTAGGAAGGAGAAGAGAGAGGGTAGGAGTAGGGGAGAGGTAAGGGAAGAAAGAAGGGGAAGGAGAGGAGGAAGAAAGGAAGTAGAGAAGGAAGGGAGGGAGAAAAGAAAAGAAAGAGAAAATAAGGTGGTGTTACAACAGGCGCTAGGGATGGTAAACAAAGCAATCCAAACTGTACCTTATAACCTTTTAAATGGAATAACAACAGTATAAGAATGGCAAAGAAAAAGAATAACTATGTGAATGTATACCTATAACTGTATGTAAGAGAATAAATGACAGTAAGGATATAAAGCACAATATAGGTCAACAATATTTGGTTGTAAATAGCTAAGTATAAATAAATATAGAATTGTTATATTTATGCTGATAAATAAATATTTATAAATATAACTATATAAATATAAATATAAATAAATAAATATTTGGGCATACCAGGGGTTGTGACTTTAAAAATATAGAATTGTACATACAAATGGATAACGAATAAGGAGATCGTGAATGCAAGATAGAAATGTATAGAAGGGAAAACACTAACTGCAAAGAAACCCGTATGTATGATATACGATGGAACTTCTTGTTCCTATGTTGTTTTAAGTCGTGTGTCTGTTTCTGTTGATGGGTTGATGTGTTTAAAATAAAAATTTATAAATAAATGAAGGAAGGAAGGAAGGAAGGAAGGAAGGAAGGAAGAAAGAAAGAAAGAAAGAAAGAAAGAAAGAAAGAAAGAAAGAAAGAAAGAAAGAAAGAAAGAAAGAAAGAAAGAAAGAAAGAAAGAAAGAAAGAAAGAAAGAAAGAAAGAAAGAAAGAAAGAAAGAAAGAAAGTTAATTAGTTTATTTTAGTGTATGGTTGCTAAATGTTTATAGCCTGTATTGGCTCTGGGAGGTTGGGAGGGGAAAGGTATATCATTGCAAAACTCATGAAAACTTTTAATTTTTTGAAAAAAGGAGCAGAGTGTCAGAAGCCCTTCGGGGGCTCCACTCCCCACCTTTCCTGATGCGCCGCTGGGAGATCACCTCGAGGCTCCCACTCCCCCTTCCAAGGCACCGACGGCTCGGTTGCTTCGCGGCAGGCGGACCCCCCTTACCTGCGAGAGAATGTTCTCCTGGTTCTCCGCCTCATCCTCCAGCGGGGCGCCGGTGGGAAGCGAGCTCGGGCTGGCGTCGGCGGCGCCCCACCACGCCGCCAGCAGCGCCGCGGCGCAGCACCAGAGCAGCATCCCGGGCCGCGGCATGGACGGCTAGCGAGCGCCGCTGGGGGGGGAGCCGGGCATGGAGCGGCCCCGGTCTAAGCTTTTCTCCTCTGCCCGGTTGGGAAGCCAACTGGACGGGGCGCGCCGGGGGGGAGGTGGGCTGAATCGGGCGGCGTTGCTACCCGGCGAGGCGGGGCAGAAGGAGGAGTCTCCCCCTTTGCGGCTGTTGCGTCCGCCGGAGGAGCTGCTGCGGGGGAGAAGAGGGCGAGAACAGTAGGCTCCTCGTCCTCGGGGGTTGCACTCCCGAGCCCCAACCCGATGGCTGGTCTCAAAAGAGTTGGAATCTGCGGCCAAACCGCGGAGAATCGGATGCTTGGGTCGCAAAGCCGAGGACAGGTTGAAGGGGCTGGAAAGTTCAAATAGTCTACATCAGGGTTTCCCAACCTTGGCCACTTGAAGATGTCCGGACTTCAACTCCCAGAATTCCCCAGCAAGCGAATGCTGGCTGGGGAATTCTGGGAGTTGAAGTCCGGACATCTTCAAGTGGCCAAGGTTGGGAAACCCTGGCCTACATCCCTATTCAGGGAATGTGTGGATCTGTGCATTGACAATCCTCTAGGACAGTGGTCTCCAATCTTGGCCACTTTAAGACCTGTGGACTTCAACTCCCAGAGTTCCTCAGCCAGCTTTGCTGGCTGAGGAACTCTGGGAGTTGAAGTCCACAGGTCTTAAAGTGGCCAAGGTTGGAGACCACTGATCTAAATAATATCCCCTCTAATATTCCGTTTACTATGGAAATTGGACAATATAGTCAACTTGTATTTTTGAACATTTTGACCAGTCGAGTTAGGCTTATGTTGAAAGACAAGGAACACACATTTCTATCTGCATAAAAATTCTAACCATCAGTCCCGCCAAAAGACAAGCGTCATCAAAAAATGTTAGTGCCTCTCCCAGACGTATCTTTGAGCTGGCAGATTATCAGATGAGTTGAGCCATCTTACTAATGCGTACAGGGTAATGGACATTCTTCCAGGGGAATCAGGTAAGCCATGTCCTCCAGCAATAAAAATAACGTTGAATATACATCTAAGGGCATCCCACTCCCACTGGGAAATGTCAAAGCTGGCTGAGGAACTCTGGGAATTGAAGTCCACAGGTCTTAAAGTTGCCAAGGTTGGAGACCACTGATCTAGCTACTTATTACTAAAAATGGCGGGTAGCATTCTCCTTAACTCCAGCTAACGAAGTGCTGAAGCCACCCAATATTTTTTTGAACCATTGAAAACCATTGTAAACATCACATGGCTAACAGACCATTGGCTCAAGGAAGAAAAATGGCAGCCCATCTGTAAGTATGAGTTATACATAAATCAGACGTCCTTGACTGCCTGTATCCAAGGCATAAGCGGGATGAACTGTTTTGGCATTAGATTTCTGTGCCAATTAAAAACAAATATCCAGAAGGCAGCTTGGAAACAGACAAAAAGGAAACATTAAGAGGCTACATGCAAATATACCCAGCTAAAACTATGCATCGAATAATATGATGAAAATACCAGACATTAAATTTTATGGAGAATTATTTGAAAACATCACCACAAGGCATTAGAGCCAAAGTGGCGCAGTGGTTAAATGCAGCACTGCAGGCTACTGCTAGATCAGCAGTTCAGCGGTTCAAATCTCACCAGCTCAGGGTTGACTCAGCCTTCCATCCTTCCGAGGTGGGTAAAATGAGGACCCAGATTGTTGGGGGCAATATGCTGACTCTCTGTAAACCGCTTAGAGAGGGCTGAAAGCCCTATGAAGCGGTATATAAGTCTACTGCTATTGCATCAATAATCTATTTCAAATATTTGTCAACTTCTGCTTTAAAAATCTGTGAGTTCCTTAGAAAGATTAAAAATTACACTGGAAAAGATTTAAGTGTACAAATTAAAAGAGACAAAAGTTACTGTACAGTTGATTGTGATGATAAAAATGTTCTAGTATGGAAGCAGAAGGACAAAATATCTTTATCTTAATGGGGAAAAAATGGAGGGAATTCAACATTTTATGTATTAAACAATCACTATTACCAGAATAGTTTACATATGTGTGGGAAAGCATGTAAAATAAACAGCTTTGCAAGTTGACAAATAGCAAATTAACAACTGTTTCTGGGGTAATTATCATACCTATGAAGTCTCTGTATATAGAGGGGAAAAAAGAATGAATAAAATAGCCAAGGATCTGAATATAGTCCATTTACTGTATATAGACCCTTACTCAGTGGTGGGTTTCAAAAATTGTTCGAACCTACTCTGTGGGTGTGGCCTCCTTTGTGGGAGTGGCTTGCCGCCCATGTGACCGGATGGGAGTGGCTTGCCGCCCATGTGACCGGATATGAAGATGCCGACTACACTTGTCAGAACCATCTTAAATTACCTCACCCACAGCACTGGCATGCATAAGAATATGATGTAAACTTGTTTTTTAAAAGGCATCTTTGGTTTGCGTTAAAACAATTTCAACACATGCAATGTTCTGATTGCACCACAAACGCAGTAGTCATCCTTACCTTTCACAGAGGCACTGAGTTTTATAAATATGAGCATGATAGTGTAGAATAATCATATCCAAGGACCAGTGGTGGGTTTCAAAAAAATTTGGAACCTCTTCTGTAGGTGTGGCCTGCTTTCCGGGTCCACTGGTGGAACCTCTTCTAACCGGTTCGGTAGATTTGACGAACCGGTTCTACCGAATAGGTGCGAACTGGTAGGAACCCACCTCTGCCCTTACTACTGTAATGCACTCTGCATGGTGCTACCCTTGAAGAGCATTCAGAAGCTACAGCTGGTGGCAAAAATGGCCCCTGTAACACCACTGCTTCTGGGTACAATTCAAGGTGTTAGTGATCACCTTTAAAGCCCTTCATAGCATGAGTCCATGTTACTTGAGAGACCATTTCATCCCACTAGGATTAGCCAGTACCATTTGTGCTCGCAGAGGAGATATGCTACAGGTCTCATGAACCAGTGGTGGGATTCAGCCAGTTCGCACCTTTTCAGGAGAACCGGTTCTTAACTTTCTAAGAGGTTCAGAGAACTGATTGTTGGAAGAAATCTCCTTTTGTTTTTTTCCCACTTTACAGGGCTAATCCTGTAAGGAAGGCAGGAAGGAAACATTCTGGTGTTGTTTCTAGCCTAATCTTTATTGCCCTGCTTACAGAAACTGCCTCTCCGGTTAACCCTTATTACATTGTAACAGCTAAGGCATAGTGCCCATCGACCTGAGTAATGTTGAGTTGGCCACGCCCACATGGTCACATGACCACTAAGCCCCGCCTACCCACCTGGTCATTAGGACAGAGAACCGGTTGTTAAATTATTTGAATCCCATCACTGCCATGAACCCAAGTATTCTGGCTGTCGGGGTTCAGGAGGAGACCCCTCTCTGCTGTTGCTCCTACCCTCTGGAATATCCTGCCCTCCCACACACACATGTGATGTTGGCCACAACCCTCCCATCCTTTCATAAGGACCTAAAGATGTGGATTTGCCAGACAGGCTGGGGACCAGTGCAATGGAGGTGGTTGATTAAATGGTAACAGATCCCACCTTCCCCCCACTCTGCCCCAGCCCTCTCCATGTGTCTTTGTTTTTAATGCTTATTTTTGTGTTTTAGCTTATATGCAACTGTAAACTGCCCAGAATTATCCTATGGTAAAATTGGCCAATACATTTTATAAATAAATAAATTTAAGGAAAGAGATAAGCATTGGAGCCTTTTCAATATAAAGTTGGGACTCAATGATGGTTACCAGTTTGTTAAATTTGCTTGTGGAATACATGATGTGTCAACATTCTTTTATTTTAAATCAATTTTTCCTTAAGAGGCTGTTCAATCAAAAATGCACCGTGTGCTTCAGAGTATAGTAATATCAGTTTAATGCATGGCTTATGTCTATTGGAACGTTCATGCAGCTTAGAAAAAAATCACACCAGGAAATTTTCCATTTTTATTTATAAAATTGTTGATTTATCCTTATTAAAAATGATTATATTGTGTTCCCAGAGTATGAAATTGACTAGAACCTGGAAAAAAAGGCAAAGGGGATTATTAAAGGAGGGAGCTCTTAATTCACTCATTTCCAAATGGATTGCTAGCAATATGAATCCATTCTTCTCTCTTCCTTTCTCCATTTATAAGTAAAAAAACCTGAACTAAACTATATAAACAGGCAATCTTAATAATAACTTATACCTTCAGGTACAATAATGTAAATCACACAAGACATGTGGCACCTTCTCCTTCACTTAGCCATAGTTAACCAATGTATGTATATCTAGGGCTCATATTCTCAGTACAGCAGATTTCTGCTACGTAATTTATCATATGCTTACTAAGCAGAAACTGTATTTGGAAAACCATAGCATTGCTGTGTTTCACACCCAAAAGAGGCTCCAGTTTAGATCATGCCGAGATATCCCTGACACATTATCACATTCACAACTGCAAAGGACATCAGGCATGGAGGAGGGGGGGGAAACTTTTTTCCATACAATCAGTACCACATTTTGAGTGCTGGGGAAACTTGATGTCCCCTATAAAAACGTCTCTTCAACTTAAAAGTTTTTAGATGTTTTCTGCAAACAATTAACAATTGCACTTTTACTGGGAAAATATATTGCCTGAAAGTGCCTAACTATTCCAGCATGGGATTTTACGAAGAACAGCTTACTTCTGCAGATAGCTGATGTAGACTGAGAAAATGACATTAATATCGGCATCAGATGCATTAAAACTGTGTGAAAACTGGAACCAAGAACACCACCCATCATTAAATCTAAGCAGAGTACTTTCTATATTAAGAGACCCAACAGTTCTTTGGCTGTTGGACAAGCCCACATGGCATGCACTGCCCTCTTCTCTTTGGTAACCACCTCGTTTCCAATGAAGGGGATGGGAGATCCAGGCAGAGGGAGGAAATCGCATGGATCCCCCACCTCCTTCATTGGAAATGAGGCGGCTGTCAGAGGAGAGACAGTGTACGTCCGTGGGCTTGTCCAACATATCCTTGCCTCTTATTCCTTCTTCGCCTGTTTGAAGAAGCCACATGGGGCGCATTTCCTTCTCTTTCACAGCCGCCTTGTTTCCAATTTGGAGGGGGGAAGAAATCCATGTTTTTCCTCCCTCTGCATGGATTCCCCCCCAATTGGAAATGAGGCGGCTGTAAAAGAGAAAGAAATGCGCCCCGTGTGGCTTCTTCAAACAGGCGAAGAAGGAACAGGAGGCGAGGATTCATTGGACAAGCCCACGGGCATGCACTGCTCTCTCCTCTGACCTCTCGCCTTGTTTCCAATGAAGGGGGTGGGAAATCCATGCAGTTTCCCCTCTCTGCATGGATTCCCCATCACCTTCATTGGAAATGAGGCGGCTATGAAAGAGAAGAGGGCAGTGCATGCCACGTGGGCTTGTCAGGGCCTCCGGAAGAACGGGTATGCTAAGGCACGCTAAATTTCACCAACCGGTACACCTGTACCAGTCCATACCGGCTAAAACCCACCCCTAGCCTGTAGATATTTTCACAGACCTTTTTTTGACTTGTGCAGGTCTTCAATGGAAGGCAGGTTGGTAGCAATTGTTTTTTCTGCAGTTCTAATTATCTGTCGAGCTCTTTGGGCAAAATAGCAATGGGCTCCTCCACCTCTGGGACAACTGACTATTACATTTGATTAATAGTCTGGCTACAACTTTAATGAAGTGAAGGTCAAACATTTCTAATCGTCATCATATGTTGAAGTGAACAAGGTAAACTGTGGTGATAACCTTTGTCAGATTACCATCAATGTATATGATTCTGAGAGGAGGAAGGTCACAATCAGGGATCCCATGATCAATGACTACTAATCTTGATGACAGTTTGCTATTTGTGCCGCCATGAGTGGCATGTCTTAAATACAAGCTGTAAAGAAGCAGCAGTGAAAGAAAACTATTAGCAATAGCAATAGCAATTAGACTTATATACCGCTTCATAGGGCTTTCAGCCCTCTCTAAGCGGTTACAGAGTCAGCATATCGCCCCCACAGTCTGGGTCCTCATTTTACCCACCTCGGAAGGATGGAAGGCTGAGTCAACCCTGAGCCGGTGAGATTTGAACAGCCGAACTGCAGAACTGCAGTCAGCTGAAGTAGCCTGCAGTGCTGCATTTAACCACTGCGCCACCTCGGCTCTATTGCTCTGACCACATGCAGTTTCTCCTGTACTGCTATGTTAGAACGCTAGTTGTCATACAGAGAAGATGGAGTGTTGGGCCTGTGCCTTTGAACCTGCATTAAATGGAATTTGTCATACCCTAATCTCATTTCATACAGCTTTGATTGCAGGAATCATCTAATAGAGAGCCAGTCTGGTGTAGTGGTTAACGCATCAGGCTAGAAACTGAGAAACCCTAAGTTCTAGTCCTGTCTTAGGTACAAACTCAATCACTTTCTCAATCCTAGGAAGGAGGCAACAGCAGACCACTTCAGAAAAACCTTGCCAAGAAAACTGCAAAGATTTGTCCAGGCAGCCTCTGAGGATTGAACAGAAGTGGGGAGGGGAAATCATCTATCTAAGAAGATGATTGCTTAGTGACAGAATGGCTTTTGGTTGGAAGTTGTAAAAATAGCAGGAAAAAGTTTGTGGTTTGATTGACAGCCATTAAAAAAAGATGACAATAGTGTTTGTGTTTGAATACAATATGACAAATTGAAGGCAAGCAGAAGGAAACTCAGGTTGGGTTGGGGATAGGATGGGGATATTATATAAACTGTTTACTACAGCTCTTTCATGTCACCGAGGTTTAGCAGATATCTGATCAATATGGATAGATAGAATGGTTTCTTCTTGAGACACTGGAGTTTTAGCGCCTTTTGCATGGCTCTTGTCCCAGAGACTTGCTAAATTGCAAATGATTGTGTTGAATACATGATCACTACAATTTCAATATGTGGATAGCGTATTCCAGAAGACGTTATTTCCTTGGAACATTCAAAGGACTTATAAGAAAATCTGAAAACCTCTCCCTAGCTGTTCCTGAGCAAGATTTGCATCCTAGCATAATGCCCAGCGGTTGTTGGTTGGGGGGGGGGGGCATTGATAACAGCTTTTATGTAATTTGATAACTTGTTACAGTGACACAGTGTGACTCCTTTTCTTCTATTGAATATGATATGATATCATATTATCAGGGATATCAGGGAAGACTTGATTCTCCTCAATATAATCCTGTGGCCTTGGATTTATACTAAAATGTATAGATTAATTTGCCAATGAAGCACCGTATTTCAGTGATGTTTGTTGGAAGGCTTCTTAGACTTAGAATAACTTTATTGTCACTTTGAATGTACACTAATCAGCGTACATTACAATGAAATGATGTTGCATACAGCTCTCAAAGGGTCTCCATCTCTAATATAAACAAACATAACAAAGTAAATAAATAAATAAATACAAAATTGTTGTGACTCAGCAGAAGTTTGCTGTGAGTTGAGTCGGGATGCAGGAATAACAATGCAGCTGGGGCTCGTTAGTGTGGTCTTCTGGAGATAAAAGGACTGATGGTGCCATGCCCTGGTTGCAGAAGTCAACGTTCATCGTTCGTTCGTGGTTCATCGTGCATCGGCCGTGGTTTGTTTGTGAGAGGCACTTGGATAAGTGATTTGCCTTCTGTAACCCTGATTCAAAGAGACACTTGGAGACATGATTTGTTTTCTTTCTGTACACCTGGTGTTACCGTAAGAGATCTTTGTTTTTGCATTCTGTTATCTTCTTGCCCGAGACTTTATTTATGTTTAATTTTGGGCTCGCAGCCAGCGGAAGCCAGGACTGATAAAGTTATTTCCTTTTAAGTCTGTCTGCCTGTCGTCTTTGAACAAGCGAAGGAGGGGGGTCAGAACAGAAAATTATTTGTGTACCCACATATATTATATGACACAGAGAAACAACACAGTATAGTTCAGATGTGTGTCTGTTTTATACAGATAAAGTAGAATTCTAGCGTACATATCGGGGGCAGCTGGATATTTCATTTCAGTCCTCCTTGGCTGCATTATTTGTCTAAACACCAAACTGGGAATGACACTCCTTTGGTAACTATATTTATTTTGCCAGCGATTAGCCCATGCATTCATTGGGAGATTTGAGGTAGATGATTTGCTGAGAGAGTGGAAATTCCATCATGTATTTTGCCCACTGGCTAAATACAGCTTTTACAACTGAGTACAGTAGTAAATTACAGGTTCCCTTCCCATCAGCTCTAAAATAGTAAATTACTTCTCAGCAGCTTCTTAGATATAATTAATCATCCCACTCCTTCACCATAGATGTGCGTCTTAATTTAGATCTCAAATAAATCTTTTTCCACCCAAAAGCTTCATAGCCAACGTAGAGCAATTTTTTACTCCACAGGAATCGCGTTTCCACCACTCCCAACATCACATTCCCTTGTCTTTTGCAAAATAATAAAAAAAGTATTAGAAAACCAGTACAGTACATAAAAATCAACAACGGATAAAAATCAAGGTGAAGGGAGAAAGTAGGGAAGAGTCTTAAAAACTCACATGTATGTCGAGATCATTGCATTCTCCTGTCATTGAGAGATCAGTATCAAGGTATTCATCAGATTTGTTCGCCAGAGCCGAGGTGGCGCAGTGGTTAGGGTGCAGTACTGCAGGCCACTTCAGCTGACTGTTATCTGCAGTTCAGCGGTTCTAATCTCGCCGGCTCAAGGTTGACTCAGCCTTCCATCCTTCCGAGGTGGGTGAAATGAGGACCCAGACTGTGGGGGCACGTTTGCTGACTCTGTAAACCGCTTAGAGAGGGCTGAAAGCCCTATGAAGCAGTATATAAGTCTAACTGCTATTGCTATTGCTATTGTTCTACATCCCCGTGAGGCTTAATGAACAGAATGAGTCTATTTTCATTTCTGAACAAAAGGAAAATTAACCATGTATAAGTATTTAAAGAATTTGAAATAAATGGCAAAAATTGAAATATTTTTTTTAGCCAAGTTAGTTATACATAAATTAAGGGGTCGAGGCAAGTTTAGAATATTGAAATTTTACTAGAAGGTTTTGGAACTAACTATATAAAATAGCCACTCAGAGCAGTGGTGGTTTTCCATTATTTTTTACGACTGTTTTGCTCGTGGATATGCGTGTGCTTGCGCAAGTGTCTGGGCGGGTCAGCGGAGCCTCCCACCACCACTACTACTGGTTTGCCCAATCTGGGCTGAACCGGTAGCAACCCACCTCTGACCCAGAGTCACCTGGTTGAATTGGGTGGCGATAGAAACTGAAAAAATAAATAAAATAAAAATAGGAGTTCTGGTTTGGTCTAGTGGTTAAGGCATCAAGTTAGAAACTGAAAGGTGAGCTTTAGTTCCACCTTAAGGGCAAAGCCAACTTTCAAACCTTGGACTAGTCACTTTCTCTTAGTTGTAAGAAAGAAGCAAAGGCAAACCATATTGCAAAGCTGTAGAAGATCTTTTTCTTTTTTTTAATTCTCCAAAAAAGCAAACAAACGAGAAGCTGAGGTTGTCAATTATAGATTAAACGCCAGATTCCATGCTTCAGTCAGAATAGCATTCATACTGAGATAATATCCATGAAGGAGAAAATAATTGATATTGAGAACTTGAATTGCAAGAGAGTAGAAAGTGCCTTGGGCTGCTGGCAGATGGCCAGTAACAATCGCATTCCAAATATCTCATGAAATTTGAGAGCTTTCTATAGGCACTTTGAACCTTACAGGTGCTAAATCTATTGCCATAACCATCTGATTTTCTTTGATTGTATGTTTGCAAATGTAATCTAAGATCCTGAGCAAATGAGCAAAAAAAAAGGCGGGGGCTCTCAGGCACACCAGAGGTCATCAGCATCACCGCAATTTGGGTGTCCTCCTGGATCCTCAGCTGACGTTAGAACACCATCTGTCAGCTGTGACCAGGGGGGCTTTTGCCCAGGTTCGCCTGGTGCACCAGTTGCGGCCCTACCTGGACCGGGAGGCACTTCGAATGGTCACTCATGCCCTCGTCACCTCAAGACTGGATTACTGTAACACGCTCTACATGGGGCGGCCCCTGAAGAGTATTCGAAAACTGCAGTTGGTCCAGAATGCAGCCGCGCGAGCGATATTGGGTGTACCTAGATACACACGTTACACCTATCCTCCGCGAGCTGCACTGGCTCCCCATTGGTCTCTGGATGTGCTTCAAGGTGCTAGTCGTTACTTTTAAAGCCCTACATGGTTTAGGACCTGGCTACCTGAGAGACCGCCTCCTGCCACTTATCTCCCAACGACCAACAAGATCGCACAGGTTGGGCCTCCTCCGGGTGCCGTCGACCGGACAATGCCGGCTGGCGGCCCCCTGAGGGTAGGGCCTTCTCTGTAGCTGCACCGGCCCTGTGGAACGATCTACCCGTAGATCCAGACCCTTACCACTCTCCCGGCCTTTCGTAAAGCCACCAAGACCTGGCTGTTCCGGCAGGCCTGGGGCTGTTGATCGATATCCAGCCCCACTTAGACGGAATGCATGATGTGGAATTTTAATAATTGTATCTTATTTTTTAACTTTTAAATGTTTCTTTTTACCTTGCCTGTAAGCCGCCCAGAGTCCCAAGGGAGTGGGCGGCATACAAATCTTATTTAAAAAAAAAAAAGAATCAGAAACTAAGATTGAGGCTATTTTTCTGGAACGTTTATTTCTGATTGCAGTGCTAATGAGGCAGGACTTTTCAGCCACACTTAGCACTCCTTTAAGGAAATGCACTGCAAACATGTCTCCCTTGACTGGGGGCAAGTCTGCTTACCTTAGACCTGGTACCTGAGCTTAGGAACCAACAGAGCAGAGGTGGGTTCCTACCAGTACGCACCTATTCGGTAGAACCGGCTCGTCAAATCTACCGAACCGGTTAGAAGAGGTTCCACCAGTGGACCCGGAAAGCAGGCCACACCTACAGAAGAGGTTCCAAAAAATTTTGAAACCTACCACTGGTCCTTGGATATGATTATTCTACACTATCATGCTCCTATTTATAAAACTCAGTGCCTCTGTGAAAGGTAAGGATGACTACTGCGTTTGTGGTGCAATCAGAACATTGCGTGTGTTGAAGTTGTTTTAACGCAAACCAAAGATGCCTTTTAAAAAACAAGTTTACATCATATTCTTATGCAGGCCAGTGCTGTGTGTGACGTAATTTAAGGTGGTTCTGACAAGTGTCGTCGGCATCTTCATATCCGGTCACATGGGCGGCAAGCCACCCCCATCCAGTCACATGGGCGGCAAGCCACTCCCACAAAGGAGGCCACACCCACAGAGTAGGTTCGAACAATTTTTGAAACCCACCACTGTAACAGAGGCTTAAGAGAGGATGGGATCTGAGAGCTGCTGGACACCAAGTAAGAATGATACATTTGATCTTTGGGTTACAGTTATGGCATAGTGACAAAAATGTGCCCCATTTAACTGCTATCAAATCATTATTATTAATAGAAAATGCTAGCATATGGTTGGATGCAGAGGACAAGGACCTCTGTCTAGTAGCAGACTGATTCTTGAAGTATGCTCTTCCGTCACTTTAAGCCTCCACTCCTTTTTTTATGATTTCAAATAGCAGAAGGAGATAGCCTTTTCCTTTACTTCAGATCTTGAAGCTAGGGAGCAAGTTGGATAACTACATGGGGCAGCCCTTGAAGAGCATTCGGAGACTTCAGCTCGTCCAGAATGCAGCCGCGCGAGCGATTGTGGGTGCACCTCGGTACACCCACATTACACCTATCCTCCGTGAGCTGCACTGGTTACCGATTGGTCTCCGGATACGCTTCAAGATGCTAGTCATCACTTATAAAGCCCTTCATGGTATTGGACCTGGGTACTTGAGAGACCGCCTGCTGCCAATTACCTCCCAAAGACCCATTAGATCACACAGATTAGGCCTCCTCCGGGTTCCGTCTACTAGCCAATGTCATCTGGCCACGACCCGGGGGAGGGCCTTCTCTGTGGCGGCTCCGGCCCTTTGGAACGAGCTCCCTGCAGAGATTCAGACCCTCACCTCTCTCCAGGCTTTCCGAAAAGCCGTTAAAACCTGGCTGTGTCGGCAGGCCTGGGGTCGATGAGTTCCCTTCCCCTCTCGAATCGTGTGGCTGTTGGTTTGTTTTATATGCCTTGTATTTTTTGTGTAGTTTTTGTGTTTCCCTTCTCCTCCGTGGGTTTGTGCGCCGCCCTGAGTCCCGTTGGGAATAGAGCAGCATATAAATAAAATGAAACTCGAAACTAATAATAAGAAAAGTAGAGCAAAAAAAGTAGCAGCATTCCTGGGTGGGCAATAGAGTACAGTGGCAAACAATATACCATCTCACTGATTGCTGTACCTGAAGGATACAGAAAAGTCTGTGGGGTTTTGGGGGGGGGGGAAATGTCCCCACTAAATTCATTAAATTAAATGAAAAAGTTAAAGAAGTTACTCTGCGCTTATTATGCCAAAGTAACACTAGAGGGAGCCCTTCTTTTATAACAGCAATTGGTATCAGGATTGCCATCACTAAGCAATGCAATTTTAAAAGGCGATAGTGCATGATTGCACCACTTATCAATGGCAATCATGGCCGTCCTGGTTGTCACTGTAACCCCAAGACATGCAGGTTATTAAGTGAGAGGGGTCTTCCATGCGTCAGCCACAGTAGGGGTCATGCCTAATGCAATAAAAAGATATCCCAATGAGAGCTAAGTGGTTGAAATAAGTCTTCCTGAAGTTATTCAACAAACTCTAAAAGACTTTTTTCAAAAGAAAAAATAAACAAAAGAAGCATGCATGTTATAGGTGTAAACTCCTTGTTGATATAATTCTTCCTTCCCTACCTGCCTTTGGGCAGCAAGCCACTCCCACAAAGGAGGCCACATGCACAGAGTAGGTTCGAACAATTTTTGAAACCCACCACTGACTAGTTCCATCTTGTAAATGAACAAACATGTAACTTTTGTACACTAACATTTTCTAACATATTTGACACAGTTATTTTGTTTGAGAAGTGCAGAAAAAAGCTATGCTCGTAGCTACAAAGGCAAATTACAGTTCTGTTCTCACTATTTAAAGGTGCCTTAATCAAAGGAACGAGATGTTCAGATTTCCAATGTGGAAATAAGTCTGAGGGCACCTGGGAGAGGTTCTCTTCTTGACTTGGGTCCCGGACTTAACTCCTAAAAATTTAGGTGGGAATACAGTGACACCTTGTGGTAGATATAGAGCACCATTTTATTCCTATAGGCTGAGGAAAAGATCAAAAGTCTTCCACTTTCTGCATTGACGGTGGTAATCTTTCATTGCTCCTCCTGGAATAGCCTTCTAGCAGATGCATTCCTTTTTATCCTGCTTGTCTTACTTAAACATAATACTGAAAATAGAGCATCAAAGATAGGAACTTCATCTTTCTTGCTATTTGGAGAATTCTACTTCTGAAACAATCTTTGGAAAAATTTTGTTGCAGAAGTGACAGTGTGTGTGTCTCTTGCTTCAGTAGTGATAATGGAAAAATCATACCCTCCGCTAATGTGGCCTCCCACAGTGTCAGGGAAAGCAACCTATAGTCCAGTGGTGGGTTTCAAAAATTGTTCGAACCTACTCTGTGGGTGTGGCGTCCTTTATGGGAGTGGCTTGCTGCCCATGTGACTGGATGGGAGTGGCTTGCCGCCCATGTGACCGGATATGAAGATGCCGACGACACTTGTCAGAACCACCTTAAATTACCTCACACACAGCACTGGCATGCATAAGAATATGATGTAACCTTGTTTTTTAAAAGGCATCTTTGGTTTGCGTTAAAACAACTTCGACACACGCAATGTTCTGATTGCACCACAAACGCAGTAGTCATCCTTACCTTTCACAGAGGCACTGAGTTTTATAAATAGGAGCATGATACTGTAGAATAATCATATCCAAGGACCAGTGGTGGGTTTCAAAAAATTTTGGAACCTCTTCTGTAGGTGTGGCCAGCTTTCCGGGTCCACTGGTGGAACCTCTTCTAACCGGTTCGGTAGATTTGACAAACCGGTTCTACCGAATAGGTGCGAACTGGTGGGAACCCACCTCTGCTATAGTCCCAGGAGCACAGACACCTACTGCCTCTTCTTTTTTTTAGCCACTAAGAGCTTCTTGGGATTATGATTGCTGAAAACAGTTGGGACCTGCCTACTCTTTAGAACATAGAATAATAGAGATGGAAGGGATCTCGAAGGTCTTCTAGTCCAACTCCCTGCTCAAGCAAGAGACACTATACCAGTAACGGTGGAACTTTTTCTTACAGCATGCCAAAATTGTATGTGTGCGCTATTGCACGTGCGCACGAGCCCACTCAATCCTCCCCGCCCACCTGCGCATGCACGTGTGACCCCTCCCCAGGTTCCGGAGACTTTCCTGAAGCCTGGGGAGGGCAAAAGTGGCCACCCCTGGCCTTCTGGAAGGGCAGGAAAAAACCAGCTGGCTGGTGCACGCATGCGCGCCGGAGCAGATGGCTGGTGTGCCACCACATATGGCTCCACATGCATAGGTTCTCCGTCACAGCACCACACCGTTTTAGACAAATGGTTGTCCATTTGTCTCTTTGTGAAAGCCTCCAGCGATGGAGCACCGTTTATTTATTTTAAAACAAATAGATGAAAACTGCGACATAAAACCTCAAAGTAGGCATATTACAGTTCACCTACCTTTTTTTTTTTCCCTCAAGCTATTCCTTTCCTGCAATGTACATAACCCTATGCATTTGATGCTTTTACAAAATGTTGAACTGTGTCGCTCAGCCACACAAGGGTGGCCCAATACTTCCATTAGAAGAAACAATTTGATGTAATCTATTCTGATTTATTCGGCCCATGAATTCAGACTATGGAACCAGAACTGGGGAGGAATCAGGCCTAATCTGGAAAGTCCGTGCAGAAGATATATATATCAGTGCTGGGGGGGTCTTCTTCAGATTCCTACTGCATTTTTTAAAGAAAAAACAAACAAACATTGCACTTCTGTAATTTAATAGTTCATTGTCAAGTGTTGGTAATACAGCGGACGTGGAGTGGGGGTGGCTGGCATTGTTCCAGAGTACGCAAACATGTTGCATGTTCGTATGAATATAAGTACATTACAAAACATGATTTACTCACCACCAGTGAGTAAGCGCAGCTGCCCAAAACAAAGACGAAATAAAATGGAGACTCGCGCAGGCGTCCTCAGCTAAGGAGTCCAGCCAATCAGTGAGCTGGTTGGCCCGCTCACTGATTGGCTGGAGTCCAGGCCAATTAAATCAGTGAGCGGCAGGCTGGGCTGGCTTAAATTTGTAGGTAGCATAGAACAGAACGATGAGCCAGCCCAGCAGCTGATGGGCGGGAGCTGCGAGCGCCAAAAAAAGCGTGCCTTTTAAAAAAGCGGGCGGGACGCGGGAAAATGTATCAAAAAGCGGGGGTGTCCCGCCAAAAGCGGGACGTCTGGTCACCTTATCGTATGATTATCTCTTCTCAACATTTCCACTGTTGCTAGCACTCCCTAGAAGCTAGGAAGGTAAGAATTGAGGCTGTAGAAACTCATATCCTTACTATTTCTACAATAGCTACCTGTTCCTCTTCAGGATTTCAGTTTGGATCCTTTCCTGGCCTTTTTTAGAGTTGCCAGGAGCTGTAATAGGATTTTCTGCATGCTGAGGGGATATTTACACAGCTAGCATCCTTCTGTGGGAAGTTATTATCCAGCCCTCTCCCAGAAAAATGAAATATCCTAGGAAATATTGAAAAGGCAGAATATTTCTCTGGATGTGAAAAGAAGCATGTTTCAAAAGACAGAATAGTTGCCTGTAGCTTCCTGCCCATCACCAGCTAATGGGCCATTAAGAGGGCCAGGCTAGCCCACTTTACATAATAAAGACTTCTCCTCACTGCAGCTGTAGGGGGAAGGGATATTACTCAACTGACCACAAGGCATCTGAGAACTCATCACAGCCTAGAGAGTAGCCCCCTGCATGGCACCATGGGAGTCTGACAACCAGTCAGAATGCATTTCTTACACAGGAACAGGAAACAGAGAGGTGGGACTGAACAGGGTATAAAAAGCCTAGCAAGCCCCTTCCTCAGCCCTTCTCTCTTCTTCTCCATCAATATTGAAGCATGTGATCACCTTTTCTGTACAGGGCTCAAGCCATGTGGCCCTGTCCAACAATAAACCATCTTTCCAAGCAGCCTCCATGTCTCCAGTGTCTTCTTCCCCACTTGGAGCCGAACCCAGAAGGACATTTCTTTCAACACTTCCATGCTTCTAAAGCACTCCTACTGTTAACAATATTCATTCAGAAGTGTTTAGTCTTCTTCCTCAATATGTCGCTGTCTGAACCATACTAATATTACCCTTGGCTACAACACTGTGGGGGGGAAGCATGCTGCACCATTCAGAATATCTGGTGTTCTTCCCTGACCAATGATGCCCTCCAAAACCAATATTTCATTCTGTTGTATGGCTGGGGGTTTTGGGACGCTTTTCTAGGCGCACTCAAGAGGTGAATCACATGCTCAGGGGGAAACACAGAGACACAGCCCGAGAGCCAACAAATCTCTTGGTTCCTTGTTGCTAGGATTTTGACACAATAGCAGCCTTTTGTGGCACTGTTCATATTTGTCTTTTGCTTTGATTATACATATCAGGTAAACTCCACAAAGAATGAAAAGAAGTTGTCCAGTAGCTCTTTAAAGTCCCCTTCTTGGGGTTTTTGCATGCAGAAACTAAAGATTTGCATGCAGAACTAACGAGAAAGATTACCTAATACAAAGCTGCCCCTGAAATCCTTGGATGATCTCCCCAACACATTGTTACTACATTACTAGAGTATAACATAAAAAATAGGGGACATGTTAAAATGGGTTCCACCACAAATGCGCGCACAACAAAAGCGCGCCTGACTAAACCGCTGTGTCTAAAGCGCGGTGACAAAACCATGCGACGAATGAGCGACTAATTAGCCCTAAAGAGCGCCGACAGAAGCGCGCCGACAGAAGCGCGCTGTAACGTAACCCTAAACCTAACCCTGAACCTAACCCTAAACCTAACCCTAAACCTAACCCTAAACCTAACCCTAAACCTAACCCTAAACCTAACCCTAAACCTAACCCTAAACCTAACCCTAAACCTAACCCTAAACCTAACCCTAAACCTAACCCTAAACCTAACCCTAAACCTAACTCTAAACCTAACCCTAAACCTAACCCTAAACCTAACCCTAAACCTAACCCTAAACCTAACCCTAAACCTAACCCTAAACCTAACCCTAAACCTAAATGTAAATCTTACCTTAAATTAAATCGCGCTTCTGTCGGCGCGCTGTTGTCGGCGCGCTGTTGTCGGCGCGCTGTTGTCGGCGCGCTTTTGACATCGCGCTTTTAGCGCCGCGGTGTTGTCGGCGCGCTTATGACGTTCGCGCTTTTGTCGGGTCACGGTTAAAATATAGGCTTGGAAAGCGATCATGTGAACTAACTTAGATATCATTCAAATGAAATCATATATATATGGCCTTCCCCACATGTTTTTGGAGTGTGCCTCTGGCTGGACATTATAACATGAGTGCAGCCCTCAGCCTGAAACAAATTTCCCAATCCTGAAATTAACTAAGGCTCTAGAGCGTAGAGTCTTAGGGTTTAAGAAAAGGTCTCCTTTTTCTTTGCCAATTGTTGTTATGTGTATTGATTTTTAACAGTCTAAAGCAGTGTTTCTCAACCTTGGCAACTTGAAGATGTCCGGACTTCAACTCCCAGAATTCCCCAGCCAGCGAATGCTGGCTGGGGAATTCTGGGAGTTAAAGTCCGGACATCTTCAAGTCGCCAAGGTTGAGAAACACTGGTTCTAAAGTTTTGCCACTGTACCATAAGAGAGTTTATTTGGTGTTTGTGAAGTTTTTCCCTGAGAAACTGGCACACTCGAACAAGTCTGTTCTCAGTAAGACAGCATTTGATAGGCTGCTTTGTGGAACCTTTTATGAGTTTCTGGAAGAAATGAGGATGGTTCTAATGGGGGTTCCACCACAAAACCGCGGTAGACAAAAGCGCGCTCGACGAAAGTGCGTACGTGACGTCATCACAGCACGACGAAAACATCGCGCTGTGAGTGGTAAATGTAAAATTAAAGCGAAAACCTTACCCTAACCCCCCCAAACCTAACCCTAAACCTAACCCTAAACCTAACCCTTAACCTAACCCTAAACCTAACCCTTAACCTAACCCTAAACCTAACGCTAAACCTAACGCTAACCCTTAACCTAACGCTAAACGTAACCCTAACGCTTAACGTAACCCTAACCCTTAACCTAACCCTTACCTTTATGTGAATCAGCTTGCTTTAATTTTATTTTTATTTCGATTTTTAATTTTTTTCGTCGCGCTGCTGATGATGTCAGTACGCGCTTTCGTCAAGCGCGCTTTTGTCGACTGCGGTTTTGATGGGTCACGCTAATGGGAAGGAGGAAGGGAGGGGAAAGGAAGAAAACCCACTTTTCATAATGATTTCTCAGCAAATGTATAGATTTCAATTGCATTGCATGGGGAGAAACTTTTGACAAGATTGACTTAATTGTGCGTGAGAGAGAAAGAGGGCGGGAGGGAGAGAACTGTAACATTGGCACATTCTCTAATTGTGTTCTGTCTAAAGACTTCTTTCTCCTCGGCTGCCCATCTGTGTCAAGCAGCAGCTGAAGTTCCATAATCTCCGCCTTCCAGGCAACAAGCGACAATAGCTACAAAGGGATTTTCATGAAAGGCTGAGAATGCACTGATTTCACTTGCTCTCTGGGCAGCCAGTGCTGCGGAAAGATTTTGCTTCCCTTGCTGCTGGCGCTTCCTCCAGTTGCTCTTTTTTTCCGAAGGGGACAGGAGACAGGCTAATGGCAGCCTTCCTTGTCCCTTTGGATCATGCTAGGATTATAATCTCCTCACCCAGCTCCACATTCGTCTTGTGCAAAAGAGCATTCTTCACTTCAGCAAGGATTCTACAACTGTAAGTGCGCATTGCTGTTTGCCAGTATTCTTCCTGTGTGCATTTATCAGCAGTCATGTACTACTGATAAGAGTGGATATTTGAACATTATTCCATATTTGTTCAATAGTCTCACTGAAGTTATCATGTCAAAACCAATCTCCCATAGGTCTTTTCTGCTTGGTTATTACCAATAAATTTCAGTAAAGAAAGCTCTGGGTTTACCTGAATAGTGGTTTTTAAAATTCTTTGTATCATTATTATGCATGAGTCACTTTCCCCCTCCTTTTTCTCAAGTCTACCATCCGTGGTAAAATAGTCATTTCATGTCAAGTGGTTTGAGGGTCCCTGCTCGACACAGATTTTGATGAAATTTTGTGTGAACATGTAATGAAGATTGGTAAAGTGTTATGTGTGCCAATGCAATACTTGTGGAGATATAATCATTTGTTTATAAGTTATGAGTTATGAAAGTTTATTTATATGCCGCCCTTTTCCCTGGAGGGGACTCAGGGCGGCTTACAACTCGAAGGGAGGGGGGAAACAAACATTTAACACGTAAAACAATACATAATTAAAAGCACAACATTCATACCATTCGGGTGGGTTACAGTCATTAGCCCCAGGCCTGATGGGATAGCCAGATTTTAAGGGCTGTGCGGAAAGTCTGGAGGGTGGTGAGGGTACGAATCTCCACGGGGAGATCGTTCCATAGGGTCGGAGCTGCCACCGAGAAGGCTCTCCTCCGCGTAGTTGCCAGTCGGCATTGACCGGCAGATGGAACTCGGAGGAGGCCTAATCTATGGGATCTAATTGGTCGCGTGGAGGTAATTGGCAGTAGGCGGTCTCTCAAGTTTGACCTCATACCACAGCCTTCTACAGTATGAGTTTTTTTAAAGCACTTTTCTGAAATCAGAACCACTTGACATGAAATGACTAATTCCACATTTTCAACACTGATTAGAATACCTTTGCACACCTTGGATAATTTCTCTGGCACCATACATCATTTTGTAAGAGTTCTTCCTTAAATTGTAATAGTGTGAATTTTAGTCCTTTAACCACATTTTCCCCCATTGGTCCATCTGAACACTATAACCAAATTCTTAGCCCATTTTATCATCATTAACTTGTCCTTCCTCCATTTTAAGTCTTAGCAAAAGTTTGTAAAATGTTTGGGCTGAAATCAGTAAAGCCATTTCTGGGCACAGCTGGGGTCTGTATCTATTCCTTATTCATAGTATGGCATTTCTAACATAATGATTTTTAAGTCTACATTAACCTTGTCATGCAGTTAAAAAAAACATAGCATCCAAGCCTGAGATTGTGTCCTTCTAATTCTAACATAGACAAATGAGTTCGGATTTGCTTGATTGAAACACTCTGATCATGTTTCTGATGCCTTTGCTACATGTGCCAGAATCCTAGAATTCTCTGCATTCCACCCTATCCCTTCTCTGTTTTGCTCTCTTAACAAACATGGTACATCTAAGGGTGGGGTGGGGACTTCAGGGCAAACCTCAAAACTACCATATTTGCATAGTTTGGAAAGTACCTTTCAAGTTCCTTGTTGCTGCTCTCATAAGTTGGAGAGAGGACGTAGAAATAAATAATTTAAGACACCACTGGCATAATAGATTCATTTGAGCTTTAAAGGTGGCAAGTCAACACAAATGTTTGTCTTTGAAGATTACACAACTGAATTAACATATTAACTATGTGTTGAGCCATAACACATAGCAACTCAATCCCATGAACATAACAAAAAACTGTTCTCTATTCTGAGTTCCACTACCTCCAAGACTATTTCCTTATTTTCTCTTCAAATCTTTGGCTAAAGTCAATTTTGCTACAAGCAGATTTGTAAATCTATTAACTCAGAAGGGAATTTATTGACTTGATCTTTGGTTAAAGTCAGTTTCACCACATGCACAAGGGGATTGTGCTCAAATGAGGTGTATATTATATGTATATTAGAAGCTGTAGCATATACACACATACAGATAAGTGCATATAAACAAAAAACCTACAAAAAGATGGGATGCCATTCCTTGGGATGGGATGCCACTCAAGTCTTGAGTCTGCTGACCTAGATAAATCTTAGCCTTTCTGTGATGCAGTAGAGTGAGTGCATTCTGGGCCATGAAGTCCCAGACTCTAAAATTACTTCATTTAAAATGTGTTAATTGTTTAAAGAATTTAAATAAAATAATAATAATAAAGCCTCTATCCCTCAGATTCAAATTTTGCTTACATTGGAGGAAAATACAAAGCTGCAGTTTTTGCATCCTGTACCCGATGATATTTGCGAAGGCATATATCTTCTAGAGTCGCATTTCTTTATATTTTCTCTCTCCCTTCCCACTTTTAAAAATTATGGAAGACCCCAGAAGTAGTTTTCATTGTATGAGTTATATTTATCTGTATTTACCATAATTAAAAATAAAAATTGACTACTACTGCCACTTCTCATGATTTGATGTTTGGTGGGATTTTAATATTTTTATTTTTCAAGGTAGGTTGGCAAATGATTTTGATTCTGTGGACCCCCGAGAGGGTCTTGAGGGGCATTTTTAGAACAGCTGTTCTAAAGAGAAGGAAGACGGGGTTATATTTTGCTCCCCCTTTTCTTTAGAGTAATTCTGAATGAGCTATAGAAGAAGCTTTCCATTCATGTAGATAAAACTACAAGCAACTGTCATAGGGGGTGGTAGCCTCTGACAATTGCTTTTCTGTAGAAAATTAGCCAACTAGCAATGCCAACTCACTGTTGACCTGAAATGGAGTTTTACTTCTGGAAGATTTGAAAGTTGATAGACGGAAATGTTCTAGTGCCACAGGTCAAAAAAATATTTGGAAAGAGGGTTAAATGCAGAGGTGGGTTCCTACCAGTTCGCACCTATTCGGTAGAACCGGTTCGTCAAATCTACCGAACCGGTTAGAAGAGGTTCTACCAGTGGACCCGGAAAGCAGGCCACACCTACAGAAGAGGTTCCAAAAAATTTTGAAACCCACCACTGGTCCTTGGATATGATTATTCTACACTATCATGCTCGTATTTATAAAACTCAGTGCCTCTGTGAAAGGTAAGGATGACTACTGCGTCTGTGGTGCAATCAGAACATTGCGTGTGTTGAAGTTGTTTTAACGCAAACCAAAGATGCCTTTTAAAAAACAAGTTGCCATCCTGTTTCTCTTTATTTTCACTGTAAAAATAGGACAAGCTGAATATATTGACATATAGTAGAAAGACACCAAAGGGAGGAGTAGCGGGATAGAAGAAAGAGGGGGAGAGAGGGCGGGAGAGAGGATTGGAGGGAGGGTGAGAAGGAAAGGAGGGAGTGGACTGGGAGAGAGGAGTGGTAGAGAGGGAGGGGAAGTAGGGTAGAGGGGAATGATGGAGGGAAGATGGAAAGTTGGAGGGGGGGCGAAAGAAAGGTGTATGGAGGGTCGAAGTGGTATATTGGGTTTCTATTTTGGGGGGTATTGTTGACAAGAGGAATTGCTGTGTTTATTGTTTAATGTTGTATGGCCCCGGTTATGCACAGTATATATGTGACTGTATGAAAATGAAAAATGGAAAAATAAAACACATTTTACACACACACACACACACACACACACACACACACACACACACACACACAAAGAAAAAACAAGTTTGCATCATATTCTTATGCATGCCAGTGCTGTGTGTGAGGTAATCTAAGGTGGTTCTGACAAGTGTCGTCGGCATCTTCATATCCGGTCACATGGGTGGTAAGCCACTCCCATCCGGTCACATGGGCGGCAAGCCACTCCCACAAAGGAGGCCACACCCACAGAGTAGGTTCAAACAATTTTTGAAACCCACCACTGGTTAAATAATACATTTTTCTATTTCAGGATAACATTATCCCAAGGTAAAGAGCGACTGGAAGTGAAGTCCCCAGGATGGCCAATTACAGGTGTTTCTTCTTTCTTTTTAGGATAACCATCGATAGGTTTTTCTGCGGCCTTTTCAAATAAGCATGGCAGAGGGAGGAGCTTCAAGGCATTGGGAGGCAAAGAGACGTGACGTCAAGAGGGCAGAGGCCAGGCTCAGCCTGGGGCTGCGCAGCTTAGAAGAAGCCCGGCTCTACTATCTGAACACCATGAGCAGGGAACAGCAGCGACTCCAGCAGGAACTTCTAACGTTGCAGAAAAGTGAGGGTGCCTTTGCCTCTTTTCATCCAACATTTGGACATGAAATCTCTATTTTCTAGTTGCTTAGAAACGACAGAGTAGAATTGATTTGCAGGAGTTGAGAAATGTTGCCAAAGTTGTCTTAGAGAAAACTCCATGGTTAGAAATAGTCAGGGACGTGCAGTCACTAGAGGCAAGGGTGGCGGAGCCTCCCCAGTCTCCTGAGAGAAAGGAAAGAGTTTTAAATATTTTTTTTTTAATGAATTAAAGCCAGGATAGTTGCTACCAGATTTCAAGTCACAGTGGCTTGGTGTCTGCTCTCAATGTTAACTAGGAGGAGGCGAGAGAACTCGGGGCCTCTTTTGTTTAAGGAATTTTTTGCCTTTTAAAAGTTAACGAGGAGTTAAAAAGCAAAAGATTTAATATGCAAAAGAGGCACTGATTCTCCCGCCTCCTGATCTGGGAGCAGCGAATCATGTCTTGCACTTGAGCGACTGCGCAAGTGCAAGGGTGATTCTGGAGAGGTTTTTCTTTCACCAGCCGCCATTTCTTCTGTAGCCAGCCCAGCACCGAGCGGGGAGGACGAGGAGGAGGAGGAGGAGGAGTAGGAGGAGGAGGAGGAGGAGGAGGAGGAGGAGGAGGAGGAGGAGGAGGAGAGCGGTGAGCCCTTGTGGCTGGCTGGGGAGGGACTCACCGCTCTTCTCCCAGCCAGCCAGCCACTCACCCCCACCCGATCTGCTCCCTGCCTGGCCGGCCGGCCGGCACAAAAACTCACCGCTCTTCTCCTCCCAGCCAGCCAGCCAGCCACCCCCACCCGATCTGCTCCCTGCCTGGCCGGCCGGCCGGCACAAAGACTCACCGCTCTTCTCCTCCCAGCCAGCCAGCCACCCGACCTGCTCCCAAGAATGTCAGCGGGAACGGAGGAGGCGGGGGGGCGAGGCGGCAGAGCGCGGTAGCAGCGAGAAGCAACACCCCTGCCGCTGTGTCCGACAGGCATCTCGCGTTTATGTCCATCATAAACGAGAGACGCCTGTCGGACACAGCGGCGGGGACGTTGCTTCTCGCCGCTGCTGCGCTCTTGCCTCACCAACGGTATCCCTCACCGCACGTCACTGGAAATAGTGTAATTCAGCTTGGGAAGAAAATTCCACCTATACCAATCTACTTGCCCTAATCAAATACATTTAGGGTTTACTAGTTACATATGATTTGAATTCCAATTTAAACAAAGATGTTTAAGTTTGCTAATTTTTCTAGGAGCCAGTTTGGTGCCTTGATTAAAGAGGCTCTTCCTCTGTTCTCAAATTGGCACTCCTTGATGGCTTTTCACTGGAAAGAACACAGGGGAAAAATCAACAACATTCTCAAACAGTTCGTGTGTTCTCTTATTATTGTTTAGTTTGCCTTTAGAGATGAATCTGAATAGCAATTATTTCTTTTCCCCTTTCTTAGGCTGCTCCAAGCAGAAATTCACATTGGGCCCTGGACATATTCACTTTAAAGCAACATTTCCTCTACCTCCTTCTCTGGTTGCACAGAATTCTGGTGACTTCCATTATACAGGATTACGGTAAAAAAAAAAAAAATTGTCTCGTTTGAGGTTGTTCAGTTGTATAGGAGCTTTGGCTGTCTACATCAGCAAGTTCGAGAAGAGCCGAGGTGGCGCAGTGGTTAGAGTGCAGTACTGCAGGCCACTTCAGCTGACTGTTATCTGCAGTTCAGCGGTTCTAATCTCACGGGCTCAGGGTTGACTCAGCTTTCCATCCTTCTGAGGTGGGTGAAATGAGGACCCAGACTGTGGGGGCGATATGCTGACTCTGTAAACAGGTTAGAGAGGGCTGAAAGCCCTATGAAGCGGTATATAAGTCTAACTGCTATTGCTATTGCTAAGTTCCATTTTCTTATTACAGTAGTTGGCTGCCGTGGGCTTTGTAGCTTTAAATTGAAAGGGAAAAATGAGATCCCTCGAAGATGATACGATGTCAGTGTAACAGTAAGAAATAAGATGCAAGTAGTCCAGGTTTCAGAAGGACCAGGCCATAATTGAATTTAGTGAGCCCCTGGTATTCCTGATCAACACCTATTGTGTGACTCTTCAGTTTTTCCAGTAGTATTTCTACTAAGAGAAGAAAAAAAAATTGGAATAAGCCACGGTGGAGGGAGAGGTTACAGAGAGAAAAGCTTCTTACAATAGTCCTGACCTAATTGTGCAATTGCATTGCCTTACAATGGAAATCCTGCTCCCAATTGTAATTATGTTTGTAAGCTACCCAGAATCGTGGCACGACAAAACCGCACTCGACTAAAGCGCGCCCGATTAAACCGTGTCGCTGACGTCATCAACAGGGCGACAACAGCGAACGCGGAGAAAGAAAGGCGCTTTAAATAGCGCTTTGAAAGCAAGCCGATTCAAGTTAAAGTAAGGATTAGGTTTAGGGTTAGGTTAAGGGTTAGGGTTAGGGTTAGGGTTAGGGTTAGGGTTAGGATTAGGTTAAGGGTTAGGATTAGGTTTAGGGTTAGGTTAAGGGTTAGGTTTAGGGTTAGGTTAAGGGTTAGGTTTAGGGTTAGGTTTAGGATTAGGTTTAGGGGGGTTAGGGTTAGGTTTAGGGGTTAATTTTAGGTTTAGCGTTTACAGCGTGCTTTTTTCTCCGCGCTGTTGTCGCGCTATGATGTCAGCTACGCAGTTTCGTCGAGCGCCCTTTAGTCGAACGCGGTTTTGGGGTGGAACCACCCAGAATTACCCTACGGTAAGATGGATGGGGAATAGATTTTGCAAATAAATAAATAGTGGTTGTAAGCCAAGGACTACCAGTGAGGAGAAGAAAGTTGGAGGTGAGAAGCATTCCTTTTTCACCAGTGATATTAACAGGAACTATTTTAAAGACATGCAGGTGAGAAAAAGCTTTGTTTCCTATTAATTCTCTGTTCTCTCCTGAAGGGAGATACTGGAAGACAAGATAATGATCTCCAGAAGGATGGATTAGATATGTGTTTTCCATGCTTACATTAGAGACTACAATCCATTGATTACTTGTGAAAAGAATCCTAATGAAAGAAGAATAGCATTTCTCTCCTCCTTTTCTAGATCTCAAAGAAAAACATTGCCGAAGACTGGCGATGTTGCGTGGACAAAGCATCCTGCCATCCATCCATGGAAGCTCAGTGGAGATGTCTCCGGTTGTGAAGGAAAGAGAAAGGGACATTTGCCACCCTTGGAGGCCAAAGACGCAAGTGTTGCTGATGACAGAGATATGAGCAGCCTTAAAGACTCCATGGCTAAGCAGTTAAATATTTCAGCAGAGCCTGGGGACCAGACTGATATCATAGAAGAACAAGGAAAAGACTCAGTGAAAGAAGAGCCAAGGGATTCTCAAGCCAAAGGCACCATGGCCATCACCAAACCCGTGAATCTCCCTGGGAATCGAAGATCTTCTCTTGATCGTGAGAGGCTGATCATGGATCCTGAGGCCTATGCTGCTGATGGACGTCTCCGAACTATGTACAACAGGCCTGATTTCCTTAAGTCTTATGGTGAAGTTAGGAAAGCCCGCTATATTCGGCACAAGGGTATTCCAGCCTGGGAAAAGGAGCTCAACCTTCAAGATATATTTGGGCACAAAAAAACCATGGGGCATTCCTCCCAGGAAATGGTTGCTGCCAAGGCTAAACCCTAAGCAGGTAGAATGGGCAGATCTAGCAAATTAAAGCACCAAGAGGCCTCTGTTGCAAAAGGCTGCAGAGACAAGATCATTTCCCTACTTGCAACAGGCAAGCTAAATGCAGCCGGGTCTCAAGCAGGCAGCAAAAAAACCAGGTCTTTTATTGAGCTCTGGTGGGCTGCTGTACACAAGGACAAGGTGGGGAAGGAGGGGAGGGAAAGGCTCAGAGGTTCATTGAGAACATACAATTTGAGATCAGTGAATACTCGATGACTTAGTTTTATCAGAAGTAGTAATCAAGTCACTCACGGCTAAACCATACTGATATCGAGGTTCGAGGTTCATTTTATTTATATGCCGCCCTATTCCCAGCGGGACTCAGGGCAGCGCACAAACCCAAGGAGGGGGAAGGGAAAAACACAAAAACTACAAAAAGTACAGGGCATTTAAAATAACCAACAGCCACACGATTCGAGAGGGGAAGGGAACTCATCGACCCCAGGCCTGCCGACACAGCCAGGTTTTAACGGCTTTTCGGAAGGCCTGGAGAGAGGTGAGGGTCCGAATCTCTGCAGGGAGCTCGTTCCAAAGGGCCGGAGCCACCACAGAGAAGGCCCTCCCCCGGGTAGTGGCCAGATGACATTGGCTAGTAGACGGAACCCGGAGGAGGCCTAATCTGTGTGATCTAATGGGTCTTTGGGAGGTAATTGGCAGCAGGCGGTCTCTCAAGTACCCAGGTCCAATACCATGAAGGGCTTTATAAGTGACGACTAGCACCTTGAAGCGTATCCGGAGACCAATCGGTAACCAGTGCAGCTCGCGGAGGATAGGTGTAACGTGGGTGTACCGAGGTGCACCCACAATCGCTTGCGCGGCTGCATTCTGGACGAGCTGAAGTCTCCGAATGCTCTTCAAGGGCTGCCCCATGTAGAGCGCATTGCAGTAGTCCAGTCTTGAGGTCGCGAGGGCATGAGTGACTGTTGCGAGTGCCTCCCGGTTCAGGTAGGGACGCAATTGGTGCACCAGGCGAACCTGGGCAAATGCCCCCCTGGTCACAGCCGACAAATGATGTTCTAAGGTCAGATATGAAGGAGGAAGGGGTATAAACGATAAATGGACTGTGACAGTTCCTATTCCAATTTTTTTTCCTAGAAGAAATCGGTAATTATAAGTTCATTGTGTGCATTAGATTTCAATTGGTGCATTAGATTCCAATACTGTACTAAATATTCAAAGTAAATCAAAATAGGTAACACAGCAGGATGTTTTTTTAAAGCTGGGGTCTTTCGGGTCTTGGTTAACATATTTTGACATCATTTGAACTGATAACCATTTTAGCATTTTGGTATGTAAATCCCCCCCCCACCCACCCAGCTTGCCTTTTAGTTTTTAATGAGGGAGGGGGAGAAAATAGCTAGAGTGAATCTTCAATTCAGTTTAGCTCCTGGCGTCTATTTAGATGAGTCCCTGCAATTTTCCTAGCAAGTTTTCATAAGTGATTTGGCATTGCCTTCTTCCAGCAACATTATGTAATACCTTTATGAGGTATTGAGAGCCGAGGTGGCGCAGTGGTTAGGGTGCAGTACTGCAGGCCACTTCAGCTGATTGTTATCTGCAGTTCAGCGGTTCTAATCTCACCGGCTCAGGGTTGACTCAGCCTTCCATCCTTCTGAGGTGGGTGAAATGAGGACCCAGACTGTGGGGGCGATATGCTGACTCTGTAAACCGCTTAGAGAGGGCTGAAAGCCCTATGAAGCGGTATATAAGTCTAACTGCTATTGCTATTGCTATTGTTCTACATCCCCATGAGGCTTAATGAACAGAATGGGTCTATTTTCATTTCTGAACAAAAGGAAAATTAACCATGTATAAGTATTTAAAGAATTTGAAATAAATAGCAAAAATTGAAATACTTTTTTTAGCCAAGTTAGTTATACATGAATTAAGGGGTCCAGGCAAGTTTAGAATATTGAAATTTTACTATAAGGTTTTGGAACTAACTATATAAAATAGCCACTCAGAGCAGTGGTGGTTTTCCATTATTTTTATGACTGTTTTGCTCGTGGATATGCGTGTGCTTGCGCAAATGTCTGGGCGGGTCAGTGGAGCCTCCCATCACCACTACTACTGGTTTGCCCCAATCTGGGCTGAACCGGTAGCAACCCACCTCTGGCTGGGGAATTCTGGGAGTTGAAGTCCAGGCATCTTCAAGTTGACAAGGTTGAGAAACACTGAGTTCAGAGAACCGATTGTTGGAAGAAATCTCCTTTTGTTTTTTCCCACTTTACGGGGCTAATCATGTAAGGAAGGCAGGAAGGAAACATTCTAGTGTTGTTTCTAGCCTAATCTTTATTGACCTGCTTACAGAAACTGCCTCTCTGGTTAACCCTTATTACATTGTAACAGCTCAGGCGAAGCGCCCATCAATATGAGTGACATTGAGTTGGCCTTGGCCACCCAGTCACATGACCACTGAGCCCCACCTACCCAGCTGGTCATTAAGGCAGAGAACCGGTTATTAAATTATTTGAATCCCACCACTGAGCACAATCCACATGTTCCCCAACCTTGGTTAGAATTTTGTGCTAGTTTCTAAAACTCTTTTTTTTTTAGTCTGAATTATATCTATATATATGTACTTGGATTCACATATATATATATATATATATATATATATATATATATATATATATATATATATATATATATATATATATATATATATATATATATATATATATATATATATATATATATATATATATATATATATATATATATATAATTTTAAAAGAGAAAATACACTCCTCTACCTTGATACAGTTCTGAGCAATCCAGCCAGCGTGACCTTATCGCCCAGAAATTAAGACTTCCATTCCCCTTACTTAATAATGTTTGGTTAGGAGAATCAGCTCATTTAGTGCAAACTCATACTGGGAATGATAAAATCAGAGTTACTTAACTTAAATCTGGTTACCATTTCAATTTTATGTAATACAATTACTTTCCATCAGCATTTGGAAACTTGTGTTAGTATGTGTGGGCTTCCAAATATTAATAGTCTAGGAAATATAAATTTAGCATTTGTTATTAAAATGTTCTGGGAAATGGATGGTACTAATTGATTCAATCCGTATGCTATACTTTCTTTATTATGTAAGAGCCGAGGTGGCGCAGTGGTTAAATGCAGCACTGCAGGCTACTTCAGCTGACTGCAGTTCTGCAGTTCGGCTGTTCAAATCTCTTCGGCTCATGGTTGACTCAGCCTTCCATCCTTCCGAGGTGGGTAAAATGAGGACCCGGATTGTTGTTGGGGGCGATATGCTGACTCTGTAAACTGCTTAGAGAGGGCTGAAAGCCCTATGAAGCGGTATATAAGACTAACTGCTATTGCTAACTGCTATTGCTATTATTGAATATAGCTATGTATGTGATTATGGGTTTGAGCAATGATACATCCTCTTTTCTGAAACCAAGAAAGTCTTGATTGGGTGGGGGACCACTTGGAAATACTCCAATACCACATTTGATTTGCAAACTCTATTCAAATAAATATATCCTAAAGACACTTTAGGCTTCCCAAGGATCTTTTGTGCGTCCATTTTTCAGTAATCTAAAGAAGGGATCTTTTTGGCCTTTGCAAACCCTGGCAAGATTATTTATCTTTGCTGATGCATTGCAGTTATTACACATCTATTTGGTAGATTGTTTTGGCAGGGAGCATTTTTAAACAGGTCTGATAATCTGGTACTCTTTACAGTGCTTTGACCTAATTCTCTTGCCACTGGCTTTCTTGACTGGAGTTGAGGAATATTGGCATCCAGGATCCCTAGAAAATACCAAGCTGCCCGGATCTTCCTCAATAAATCCTTAATATTTATCAGAGACTCTCACTCAAGCTACAGTGAGTTTTGTATAGACATAAATAAGATTGTACTGTAACTTGCCTGCAATCGTTAGAAGAAAAAATTATTTCAAATAAAAACAGTGATGTAAAAAAACCTAGGATGTCAGACTTGAAGATCATCTTGCTGTTGAGATACAACTTATTCCAAAATAAGTTGTATCTCAACAGCAAAATAATGTCAACCACATACACGGTTATTCAGAGATAAATTCCATTTGCAAAATTGGAACATACTCAGTGGTTGAAAGAGATCTGCCAACAAAAAGACGAAGATCTTCATTCCAGCCACAGACTCGGTAAATATCCTTAGTTTTTTTTCAATAGTAGAAATTAAAACAAAAACTGAAGCTAGTGTTCCCTTGGACCTTGAGTTATGTGGTGAGAAACCTGGCTCTGCCATCGGAGGCAGATAGAATGACTCGTTGAAAGGAACACTATCTTGTTAGAGAAAAGAACAATTTTAAAGTAAAAGTAATCGTGTGAGCATTTTTAGATACAGAAATGTTCAACGCCGCTACCTTGATTATACAATCTTTTGAAAAACAGAAAGGATGTCATAGCGTGAGGTTATACATAGAGTGACAAAGTCAAGATGAGAAGTTCAGCTATGGGATCATAGCTGAACACCCCCACCCCCACCACAGATTTGGCATCCCAGAAAAGGATGCTTGGATTTTCTCTCATACAATTTAATGCCAGGACAGTGTTTGGGGGCCTAGCAAAAGTACCTGGAGCCCCAAGGCAGGGTTATTTGAGATCCCAACTAGGGGTGCCATATGTTGAATGAAAAAGCATCACCATTAGAGTGTTGGCCAAAAATATTCATTATAAAATACCTTTGGGAGGAGAAACCAGGTCGATCAATCAATCAGAATGGCGTCATGCTTCCAAATAATGATCCCAATCAATTCAGAACTATATAGCTTTTTTCAAAGATTTCCTTTATTAGATACATATCGGCACCTTCAGGTATGAATACAACCCTAATATTTCCAGTGGTTTGGTAGAATTAAAAATAGCTACTCCCCACCCCGCTGTGTCATAGATCATTTTGACCAAACAGGTAAGCGGCAGGCTGCTCAGTTGCTCCCCCTGGCTGTTACGAGCACTGAGATGACCTTGGTTCCCATGAGTCTATCACCGTTATGTCTGGCACATTAGAAAACATTTCACACTACATTGGTCCCCCTCCCCACACCATATGTATGGCAACTAAGAACGAAGAAAAAGAGAATATGGCTTCAGCTAAAATTGTCTTGAGAGTTGACAAATAGAGTTGGAAAGGACCTTGGAGGTCTTCTGGTCCAACCACCTCTTCAAGCAGGACACCTTATACCATTTCAGACAAGTGGCTGTCCACACTCTAGTCATACAATCCTCCACAGCAGTCCACTAGGAAAATCTGGTTTGCAAAGGCAAACAATAATAACAAAGAGTTTTCCAATTGGAAGAAACATTTTCCTGTGAAGGAAAATTTCCCTCTTGCTATTTTTTATCTGGGTGATCGTTGCTCCCTAAAACCTCCTTTTCTAATTCCAACAGGTTCTTGTACAGTTTTTCTGCCATGTCTTCATTAACATCCATCTGGAAATCAAAAAAGTTGTAATAATTAAATATGCACATACATTTAATAACTAAAATTAATAAATAAAGGGTGGGGAGAGTTAAAGGGTTAGCTCAGTTTCTGTCACTTATGCAAGATCTTTCTCTCCACCAAGTTGCCAAATTAAATTTGAAAGTATGGGAAATGCAAATCCAATGTCAGAAAACCTGAAGGGCAAGAAGTTAAATGAAGCCCTGCATGGCACAGTAGTTGAACCTTCTCCCAAAGAGGCGGGAATAGAAAAATCCCAGAAACTAGATTGGAGCGAGAAGAGACAAACTCAAAAATGCTGAGTTTGTGTATTTCTCAAGATCCAGTTTGGGAGATGCCTAAAGAATCCTGCTTCCACATCTGTCTGCCACGTCTCGACAAAGCGGTTATTAGTAAAATCAACTCACATATAATATTTAGAATGACAAAATGTGTACAAGTAGTCCTTGAGTCACGACTGTAATTGCACATTAAAGTCAGAAGTCAGGAGGACATTAAGTGATTCATGTTAAGTGAATGAGCCTCCAACTCATCTCTCCTCAATGCATTCGTTAAACAAGTGCATGGGTCAAATGCATGAGTTGTTAAGTGAGCATGGGGTGAATCAAGGGTGGGGAAGATGATTGGGGGGGGGAGAGTGCAGGAACAAGACCACCTGCCTCTGGCCTCCCAATGCTTTCCCCCATTGCGATATCTCATGTCCCGCTTCACTTCGGCCTCCTCTGTACCCAGCTCCTGCACCCACCACTGATCAATCACTCACTTATCTTTCAAAGATCTCAAGAGCTCAGGATGTCGGGGCAGGAAAGGAGGACAGGCTTTTTCTGAGACGCGGCCAAACCTCTTTGTTTCTGTCAAAGCTCTTTCCTTGCTACATGCTGCCTCTCTCTTCCAGCAAACACACATGGTCCCATGCTGACTCTTTCTCCCAGCAAGTGCAACCTCTTCTCTTACTGTGACTCTCCCTTTTTCTGCAGGCAAACATATGTTCTCCCAGGGAATGGATCAGTGGTGGGTTTCAATTTTTTTTTGAAGCTCTTCTGTAGGTGTGGCCTGCTTTGTGGGAGTGGCTTGCTAGCCATGTGACTGGGTGGGAGTGGCTTGCCAGCCATGTGACTGGGTGGGAGTGGCTTGCTAGCCATGTGACTGGGTGGGAGTGGCTTGCCAGCCATGTGACTGGGTGGGCATGGCCAGCTTGTAAAATGTGGTGAAACTCGCTTAACAACACTCTTGCTTAGCAACCAAAATGTTGGCTCAGAAACTCTGGCATTTGAAGCACGCAAGTCTTAAAGCTGTCAAGTTACAAGACCCTTGTACCCCTATAGTAAACTGTTACAAGAGGTTTGCATATATGATCTGAAACTAATCTACTATTTTTAAATAGATGTAGTAGAAGGTCCCAATTTGGTTGCACTTCTTTTCCTAGTAAATTATCATTTTCCATATTTTTCAAAAACATTGTTTAACATAATGTCCCATTGCCTTTGGGGACAGTAGCTCATGCATAGACCTTGAGACTCTTTAGAAGAAGAAAAAAACCCAGGGGTGTTCAAACTTGACAGCTTTAAGACTTGTGGACTTCAACTCCCAGAATTCCTCCTCTCGCTCTTCATCTTGATGATGTGCGGACGGGCAGGGGGAGGAAGCTGGAACCGGTTCTAAACAGCACTGTAGATTTGTGGAACCTCTTCTATAGAAGAGGTGACAACTGGCAGGAACCCACCTCTGGAATGGATGCACGAGGGGGGTAAACTATTCCCTGCTGCATGTGTGTGTTTTGTAGGAGAAAGGGGCGGGGTGGGTAGAATGCACTTGTAGGGAGAAAAGGGAGAATGATAGCAAGGGAAGAGATCGCCTTCGCTGGGAGAAAGAGGCAATATATGGTCATGTGCGTTTGCAGGAAGAGAGAGGCAGCATGTAGCAAGGGAATAGTTTTGCTAATAACACTCAAATCTCAGAAAGACTCTGCTTTTCTACTGCTTGGCTCCATAATGGAGTGGTTTGTCCTCTTTTCCTACCCCAACATCCTGAGCTCTGGAAAGGTAAGTGAGCAATCGGTGATGGGAGAATGGACAGTAGTGTATATAACTTGCAGGCTCAGTGCTTGTGGTGAACTGGGGCAGGATGGGGAGAAATAGGTGAGGGCGTGGGGAGATATGTTGCAGCATCTCTGCAATCAGTCCCGATCCAGCCATAAGGGCAAAAGACCACAAAGATGCTGCAACATACATAACTTCGCGGCTGGGCCATAAGTACTTTTTGGGTATATGTCATGTTTGAATTGCTGCTAAGTGTCCTATCATAACTTGAGGTCTATCTGTATGTGCCTAGGCTCTAACATAAGAAAATTGGGATAAAAAATTGGGATAGATGGGGATTATTGCAATGAGTGTGGCTTAGACAGAAATATCTCTTCAATTTCTAAAATTCCAGATTAGCAATAGCAATAGCAGTTAGACTTATATACTGCTTCATAGGGCTTTCAGCCCTCTCTAAGCGGTTTACAGAGTCAGCATATTGCCCCCAACAACAATTTCGGTCCTCATTTTACCCACCTCGGAAGGATGGAAGGCTGAGTCAACCTTGAGCCGGTGAGATTTGAACAGCCGAACTGCAGTCAGCTGAAGTAGCCTGAAGTGCTGCATTTGGTTCTACCACAAAACCGCGGACGACAAAATCGCAGTCGACGAAAGGGCGTATGTGACGTCATCACAGCGCGACAGAAAAGATCGAAAAATGTAAAAATAAAGCTAAAACCTTCCCCTAACCCCCCCAAACCTAACCCTAAACCTAACCCTTAACCTAACCCTAAACCTAACCCTAAACCTAACCCTTAACGTAACGAAAAACCTAACGCTAACCCTTAACCTAACGCTAAACGTAACGCTAACGCTCTAACCCTAACCCTAACCCTAACCCTTAACCTAACCCTAACCCTTAACCTAACCCTTACCTTTATGTGAATCGGCTTGCTGTAATTTAATTTTTATTTCAATTTTTCGATCTTTTTCGTCGCGTTGTGATGACGTCACATACGCGATTTCGTCGACCGCGCTTTTGTGGAACGCGCTTTTGACAGGTCACGCTGCATTTAACCACTGCGCCACCTCGGCTCTTCATTCACCACAGGATTCATTAACAGTTGCCTATGTGACTTTTTATAAGATGTGCTGGAAAGGATTTTTCTGGCAATCCTCAGTGGGAACCCTAATTTACACTCCCTGGTTGCAGAACTGTCCAGAAATGTATTGCACAGCCCGCTACATAAAGAGTGTTTATTGTATCACTTCCTCAAAAGAATTGACTTACCTTGCGGCTGTCACTATAATTCTTCCCCCAAATGTTAGTACAGCTGTGATATTTCACCAGGGGATCCAGCAACTCTGGCTTCTGCTTAAACAACCAAATCTAGAAGGGAACCCAAACATTTCTTATTCCAAGACACTTTACTTTACTTTTACTTTTGCCTTTATTTGTATGCCGCCCTTTTCCCTAAGGGGACTCAGGGCGGCTCACAATTCAAAAGGGAGGGGGAAGCAACAAACAATAAACAATACAGCATATTAAAAGAGAAAAAAACGCAACAATCACACCATTCGAGTGGGGCTATAATCTTAACCCCAGGCCAGCTGGGACAGCCAGATCTTTACAGCAGCGCGGAAGGATTGGAGGGTGGTGAGGGTCCGAATCTCCACGGGGAGTTCATTCCAAAGGGACGGAGCAGCCACCGAGAAGGCCCTCCTCCGGGTAGTTGCCATTTTGCACTGGCTAGAAGATGGGATTCGGAGGAGGCCTAATCGATGCGATCGAATCGGTCTGGTGGAGGTAATTGGCAGTAGGCGGTCTCTCAAGTACCCAGGCCCACTACCATGAAGGGCTTTATAGGTGATAAGTAGCACCTTGAAGCGCACCCGGAGATCAACAGGTAGCCAGCGCAGCTCGCGGAGGATAGGTGTTACGTGGGTGAACCGAGGTGCACCCACTATCGCTCACGCGGCCGCGTTCTGGACTAGCTGAAGTCACCGAATACTCTTCAAGGGCAGCCCCAGGTAGAGCACATTGCAATATTCCAGCCTAGAGGTCACAAGGGCACGAGTGACTGTTGTGAGGGCCTCCCGGTTCAGGTAGGGACACAACTGGTGTACCAGGCGAACCTGGGCAAATGCCCCCCTGGTCACAGCTGACAAATGATGTTCGAAGGTCAGCTGTGGGTCCAGGAGGACTCCACGACAGTGCTGAGAATATTTAACATCTCAGCACTGGGAGCCTCTTCACAGAAAACAAAGAACAGGGTGATCTATCTAAGGGATGGCAGGAGGAGGGAAAAACCTAAAGGAGATAATACACAGGTCAGCCCAGAGCACAAGCAATACCAATATGTTAAAAGAGATGGAAACACTGCTCAGGTTTTAAGAGAACTTGGCTGATTTCAGAGTGCATAGAAGCAAAGCCATCTCTCGAAGTCACTGCTGAGTTCTGCTTCCAATTTCTAACTACACGATCAGTCTTCAGCCCACATCTGTGAGAGAAAGAAATCTTGCACGTGTCATACACTGTTTCTATAGATAGACTATGTTCTGATCCCCTCCTCTGCCAAGTAATGAATGCCGAGACAAGCTTAACTGGAATGTACTTTAATAGCAAGACACCAACGCCTCGGTGTCTGAAAGTCAAGCATAACAAACAGATAAGGACCTTGGCAGCAACTCAGACAAACTCAGGCAGCAATAAACACAGATAACGCTTGGCAGCAAATCCAGCCTGTCAAGCTCACAGTACTGTCCTCCGACATTCAATTCCTGCGTTGACTTCTGCAAAGAGGGCCGTGTGCACAAGTAGCTTTTTATAGTTTGGAGAGGAGCCTAATGACCACCAGCTGAGTACAATCACCTCCTGTAATTGCGGAGTTGTTCCTGACGCCTAGTAGCTCTTCGATGGCGTGCATCCAGGAACAACTCACTACTGTCCTCCGGTTCACTCTCCCTTGTCTCCTCTCCACTGGTCCAAGGCTCAGATGCCTCCTGGTGGCCAACCAGCCTCTCTGCACCCTGCTCAGAGTCGGAACCCTGTCCAGGGTCCTCCACATCCTCCAGAGCCGACTCATAGGGCCCCTCGCTGTTGGAATCTGGTGGCAGCTTCAACGGCACCTGCTAGGCCACAACAGACTACTTGCCTATTTTTTTCATTATAAGGCAGGTGCTAGGCAAGCATGGCTAGAAGATCAAGCCCACAAGAGTTTTGCCTTATACCACAATAAAATAGCTATCAGCCTTGAGTCATGCAATCTATATAGGATAGGATAGAATGACCGCTCTGAGCCATGGATACGTTTAAGAGTATTTTACCTGTGCTTCTGCTCCATTGTACGGTGTCAGAGTGTACGTAGGGGTGTACAGGCGTAGCTGGTAGAGCAAAAAAAAGCGAAAAGGTTAGCTTTCTCTTCCCCCATGAAAACACATTGAACTAAAAAAAAATCTGTTTCAAATGAATCAGTTTTACAATTTCACTGAATATTCGCCATTGCAATATTCCTGTCAGAAAATTCTCAAATAGGATTTGCACCGTGGGTACTACAGGATACAATGGGTGGGCAACTTTTCTGAGCTAAGAACCTTGAATTCTAACATCATACAGTGGATGTACAGTTGAGGAGCCGAGGTGGCGCAGTGGTTAGGGTGCAGTACTGCAGGCCACTTCAGCTGACTGTTATCTGCAGTTCAGTGGTTCTAATCTCACCGGCTCAAGGTTGACTCAGCCTTCCATCCTTTCGAGGTGGGTGAAATGAGGACCCAGACCGTGGGGGTGATATGCTGACTTTGTAAACCGCTTAGAGATGGCTGAAAGCCCTATGAAGGAGTATATAAGTCTAACTGCTATTGCTATGTATTCACAAAATAGCCACCATAGGAACCTTGCTACAATGGACATAGCAAAACAAGAGTTTATCGGAAGGTAAGCCAGAAAGGTAGACTTGTTAATAAATATTATTCTAAGGACAAGTGGCTCCTTTGGCAGTATGCCAGCTTCTATTTAATAGCTTTGCAAACAATTCCTTTACAAAGTCAAATGGGCAGAGAATCTATTGGGCACTGGTGTTTAGGAACATACTGGCACCTACAGGTGTAACAAAGTAAGAGATACTTTCAGTACAAATTTGTATTTTTCACATTATGCTGAATCCTGAGGTACAAATTCAGTTTTCCTGATTCTTTATGAAACGGAATCAACCCTTCTCTCCCTCAATTGTGGTCCAATAATGCTTCAAAAGGCACTTACCAGCCATAATAAAGGGAAAAACAGCTTCCAGAAAAAAGGGGACAACATTTCATATGTCATATTGGTCATTACAACACCTGGACACATGACACTTGAAAATAAGCCCTAGTTGAGGAAAAAGGAGAGAGGGGAGCGATAAGAGGTCGAGAAACGTTCATCATATAAAATATAATCACACTACACATAGAGTCGTGCTCAGCTATGCCTCTTGACTAATACATACCCAAAAAAGGAAATAAATGTTTTTCTAAGCTTCCTTTTCCAAAATGGTCTCTTCTGCGTTCTATGAATATAAACAGCAGAGGACTAAAACTGTAGTACGTGGCCTTGAGGCCAATAGAAAGGGGCCTCCATAGAGTGAAATTGCTCTCCAAGCTTAGGGATCTTTTGGCAATGAGGTTGGCTGTTGTTGGCCAAATCTGACAATTCTCCCCCATGTCCTAGTGGGTCTTTCAAAATTATATCTTTGAAATTTAAGAGACCAGTCATTTAAATATTACAAGCTAAACTGCATAATGGGACAAGCAGAGAATAAACCGGCTGCAACTTTTATCTTAAAAGCAAACCCCATCTCTTAAGATTAGTGATGAGTCCCCTTCGGGGAAAAGGCCGGCATATAAATGTAATAAATCAAATCAAATTAAATCAAATTAGGGCATCTACAGCGACCAGAGATTACATGATGGAATTCAAAGTAGTCAGGAGAATGTTTGCTGTTTTTCTACATGGTAGCCTGGCTTTAACGCGCCAATTGCCTCCCAAATCTTGAATCTCAGCCCTTTCAGATTCAGATTCAGATTCAGATTTAATTTATTTGTATGCCGCCCTTCTCCGGGAGGGACTCAGGGCGGCGAACAACTCAAAAGGGGAAAAGGGGATACAAACACAATACATATAATTAAAATACACAAGAGTCATACGGCCATACAAGTCGAGAGGGGAGGGGAACTCATCAACCCCAGGCCTGCCGGCACAGCCAGGTTTTGACGGCTTTCCGGAAGGCCTGGAGAGAGGTGAGGGTCCGAATCTCCGCGGGGAGTTCATTCCAAAGGGCCGGAGCTGCAACAGAGAAGGCCCTCCCCCGGGTAGTAGCCAGATGGCATTGGCTGGTAGACGGAACCCGGAGGAGGCTGACCCTGTGCGATCTAACAGGTCTGTGGGAGGTAATTGGCAGAAGGCGGTCTCTCAAGTAATTCCTTTCGTTTGTCTTCTCTCCAAATCAGGCACCTGGCCCATGTAGGGAAAAATGGCAGTCAGAAGGACAAAAGATAGGAGAAAAGACAGGACGGGGGAGGTTAAGGCTATGTTCCACTTTGATAGTGACAATGTAATATATAGATAAATTATTTCTGGAATAATCAGACCGAGTCAGAACAATGGCAAATTCTAAATCTGCATCGATATGTATTTTTATCTGAAATGTATCTTTATCTGAAATATGCACATTTGGTAATTTATTTACAATCAGGATTGTCAAACCCACAGCCCGGATGCATCACGTGCTGCCCCCCCCCCTTTGCGTCTGATTTAGCGTAGGGGGGGGGGAAAGTCCTGATACATCACATGACGCTGCCATGACGACGCGGGTTTGACATCCCTGCCTTACTTGATTCCATTCCTTGCTATGAAGGTCAATTTAGAACAGTGGTAGTCAACCTGGTCCTTACCGCCCACTAGTGGGCGTTCCAGCTTTCGTGGTGGGCGGTAGGGGTTTGCTGTAACTCTGCTTTATAAATTTTATAAAGTAAAGTTACTTCCCTACTTTATAAATCACCATTACTGTGGAATCGGTGGGCGGTTAGAAAATTTTTACTACTAACAGAGGTACAAAAGTGGGCGGTAGGTATGAAAAGGTTGACTACCCCTGATTTAGGAGATATTGAAATCTATAAAAAGCTGCCCTTTCTCTGTCTTTGAAGCTTTAGAAATCTCAGCTGTGCATTATTTACAAACTTTGAAGTTTTATCTTTCCGGCCACCTGGACAGCATACTTGTTCTTTGGTGTTCCTGCTGCAGCCCCCTCAAAACCAAAAGTTCTGAGGCTCACCTGCTTGTTGAAACGCTTGTTTAAAGCCACACTTGTAAGGTCAGTGCAGTATTTAGAGGAACTGTAGGACTCTTTGCCCTGCTTGTGCTGGATGTCCTCAAGGCTGAAGTTAGACTTCTGGGCGCTGATTGAAGAAGTCCAGATGAGCTGGGAAGGATTTTCAAGGCAGCAGAGCAGAGGCTCCAGCTGACGGATCTGAAAGTAAACAAACCAAGGTTTACTAAGATTTCAAGCCTGTAGAATTGGGAAACACAGCAGCTTTACAATTGGGTTTTGGATTTGGATTTGATACAATTTGTAGGCCGCCCTATTCCCCGAAGGGACTCAGGGCGGCTGAACAAAGCCAAGGGAGGGGAAATTACAAAAAGTGAAATAAAGACAAACAGACAATACAAACAGTTTAAAAGCACAACAGACACAGCAAATTTGAGTAGCGGGGGGGGGGGGTCTTCACGGCCGTCTGGATGGCCTGGAGAGGGTCCGAATCTCCACGGGGATTCCAAAGGGCCGGGGCAGCCACAGAGAAGGCCCTCCTCCGAGTAGTTGCCAGCCGACATTGGCTGGCAGATGGAATACGGAGGAGGCCTAATCTGTGGGATCGAACGGGTCTGTGGGAGGTAATCGGCAGAAGGCAGTCTCTCAAGTACCCAGGTCAAATACCATGTAGGGCTTTATAAGTAATAACTAGCACCCTGAAGCGTATCCGGAGACCAATAGGTAGCCAGTGCAGCTCGCGGAGGATAGGTATAACGTGGGTGTACCGGGGTGCACCCACAATCGCTCGCGCGGCTGCATTCTGGACCAGCTGGAGTCTCCGAACACTCTTCAAGGGCTGCCCCATGTAGAGCGCATTACAATATCAATGCTATGATGCCATGCCTATTTTCAGAAGTCGAAACTACGAGGCATACATGCATTTGCTCAAAATTTCCCTACCAATACAAAATGTCCGAAGAAATTGGTTGCAAAGACTTCCTGCAGGCCATCTGGATTGACCCTGTCCTGCTGGGTCATCAGTCCCTCCGCGGTGGTGAGCATTCGAAATACGTTGCTGAAAAGAAGATAAGACATTACATTTAATTTTACCAAGGAAAGGACTGGAACCTTTCATTATTACCCAAAATATCATTTCCTTGCCATTAAGCATTTGTATAGAGGTCCAATTTTTCAGTTCACCAACAAAACCGCGAAGCCCTTATCCACGCTGACATAAGCGCGGAGGGCAAATCCGCGCCATCCGAAGCGCTAAGGAAAAAGGCGACCCTAGCGTGACGACATAACCGCGGAGGGCAAATCCGTGCCTTCCGAAGCACTCAGCACCCTAACCCTAAACCAAACCCCTAAACCTAATCCTAACCCTTACCTTAATTTAAATCGGCTTTCTGCCGCCGCGCTGTTTTAAAGAGCCCTTCTGTTGCCGCGCTGTTGTCGCCGCGGTGATGACGTCGCGGTGATGATGTCGCGGCTGTAGCGACGCGGTTTTATCGCCGCTATTTTGATGAGCGCGGTTTTATCGGGCCACGAATTTTTCTTTTAGTTATTGTGAGAATTGACAGAATCCTTAGCTTGAAACCATAGTACTCTAGAATTCTTAAATTTGACCATCAGCAAACTCCAGTAAAGTTTTAGATGTTCTCTAAGACCTCATTGAAAATAACATAAAGCAAACCATGGGTTCTAGTATTTTTCTGTAGCATACAATTGGCTAGTGTCCTCTATTGAAATCGTGGTTGAAAAGGAGCACTTTATTATGTTCCGTTTGATAATATAAATGGTTGATCCTGACCACTTTCTCTTAAACCTATGTAAAAAGCAGTGCCTCTATACATTTTTCAACTTTAAGGTGATCCAAACCTCCCAGTTCTTTTTCCTGAAGCACGGCTAATTTGGTTGAAAATATTTGGCACTGGCATATAGATGCAGTGTTTGTTTTCATTCTGAAGCCTCTTTGTCCAAAGCCTAGTTTGGACTGATGTGACAAACTTCAGCCAGACTTATCTCGCAACAATGGTCACCCTGACAATTGAAACTGGAAGGAAGCCACAGGGTGTGTGATGTGAAGAACAAAACAGATAGTAATCTTGGGCTGTCAGCATTACTTCATTCAGTAATCAGGAAAGAAAACCACAGGACTCCATTTGTATTGAAATCAAGTGTACTTTTACTAATGATAAATGAACAGTTGCAAGGCTAAGCTGAGTCTGGCTAATTAGGCGCGAAAGCTAATAATATAATGTATAATTCATTCCCCTCCCCTTGGCATCCCCGTGCACAGTCCAATCATATTTCCCCCAAATGTCAGGTGTGAGATAACTTCGAAAGGCATCACCAGGATGGAATGCTGGACCGTTGGCCTTGGCGGGAAACACCCCTCCTCCACATGCACAGTAAGGTGGTCAGTTCAGCGTCTAGAAACTTCTCTAGCACATCAATGATCCCCCTCCCAAATACCATGCTCCCCCCCCCCCCGTTTCAATGGCAGCCGAAGCAGCAGCAAAGCAGAGGCTGACATGGGCTTTTTCTAAGTCAAGGCTTTTAAATTTCTGCCACCAGCATATAAGCAAATTTCATAATTATTGTGTGGGTTTAATGTTTTTAACACAGGAATAAGTTTGCATGGGTGAAGGGTAAAGCCGGCTCCAACCTTGGTTAATTTATCTGTTTGCTACCTTTTACTGGAATATCCATTGTATCCATTCCTCCATTTTATATGGCACACGTAACACCACTTTTATGAGAGCTGCACTGATTACTGATATGCTTCTGGCTGCAATTCAAGGGGCTGCTTGTCACCTTTAAAGCCCTACATGTCTTGGGGTAGCTAAGGGATTGCTTTTTTCCCCAAGAGCCTCTATCCTTCAACTCAATCTAGCACAGTGTTTCTCAACCTTGGCAACTTGAAGATGACTGGACTTCAATTCCCAGAATTCCCCAGCCAGCGAATGCCTCTACCCTCCAACTCAATCTAGCACAGTGTTTCTCAACCTTGGCAACTTGAAGATGTCCGGACTTCAACTCCCAGAATTCCCCAGCCAGCAAATCCAGCCTAGAGGTCACAAGGGCACGAGTGACTGTTGTGAGAGCCTCCCAGTTCAGGTAGGGACGCAACTGGTGCACCAGGCGAACCTGGGCAAATGCCCCCCTGGTCACAGCTGACAAATGATGTTCAAAAGTCAGCTGTGGGTCCAGGAGGACTCCCAAGTTGCGGACCCTATCTGAGGGGCGTAGTATTTGACCCCCCCAGCCTGAGAGATGGAACACTTGGCCAATTAGTGGGAGGGAAGCACAGCAGCCACTCGGTCTTATCTGGATTGAGTACAAGCTTGTTAACCCCCATCCAGTCTCTAACAGCCTCAAGGCCCTGGCTCATCACGTCCATCGCTTCATTGAGTTGGCACGGGGCGGACAGATACAACTGTGTATCGTCCGCATACTGGTGGTATTTTATCCCATGCCGTCGAATGATCTCGCCCAGCGGTTTCATGTAGATATTAAAAAGAAGGGGGGACAGGACCGAACCCTGCAGCACCCCATATGTTAGGGGCCTAGGGGTCGATCTCTGCCCTCCGACTAACACCGACTGCGACCTGTCCGAGAGGTAAAAGGAGAACCACCGTAAGACAGTGCCTCCCACCCCCACCTCCCGCAGTCGTCGCAGAAGGATACCATGGTCGATGGTATCGAAAGCCGCAGAGAGGTCAAGGAGTACCAGGATGGAGGCATGGCCTCCATCCCTGGCTCTCCAGAGATCATCGGTCAATGCGACCAAAGCGGTTTCTGTGTTGTAGCCAGGCCTGAAGCCTGACTGGAATGGATCAAGATAACTGGCTTCCTCCAAGGACCGCTGGAGCTGAAAGGCCACCACCTTCTCAACAACCTTCCCCACAAAGGGGAGGTTGGAGACTGGACGATAGTTGTTTAGAACGGCTGGATCCAAAGATGGTTTCTTCAGGAGGGGTCTCACCACCACCGCCTTTAAAGCGGGGGGAAAGACCCCCTCCCGTAGGGAGTCGGCAACAACCGCCTGGATCCAGCCCCGTGTCACCTCCCTGCTGTTAACAACCAGCCAGGAGGGGCACGGGTCCAGCACGCATGTGGAGGCACCTACAGCTCTCATAGCCTTGTCCACTTCCTCAGGGGTAACAGCTTGAAAATCAATCCAGCGATGACCTACCAGATTATCCCTTAGTGCCTCAGCTGGTTCTGCAGGATTGGAGTCCAGGTCTGCCCGAAACCGAGCAACTTTATCCGCGAGGAATTGGACGTAGTCCTCAGCCCTGCCCTGCAAAGGATCACCCGTATCCCTCCTATTTTAAATACAATTTTACAATTTTAAATTGTAAGCTGTGATGGATGGCTATAGAAAAGGAAGGAAGGAAGGAAGGAAGGAAGGAAGGAAGGAAGGAAGGAAAATTTCTGACACTCACTGTCCATTTCCCACAAGGAAACGTAATGGGAAGTTGGAAGTCACTCCCACTGATTTAAAAAAAAAACATCTATGATCATTCTGTTTCTCTGTTTAGGTAAGGAAATATCTTTGAAATGGTGGCAAGGAATTTTTCAGAGTTATGCAGAAAAAGAACAATTACCCCAGCTTATATAACATACCTGGAGAAGAGGCCACGCAAAAATGCCCAGAAACTAATACGTGGATTGACCATGATGCCAGCATTCAAGAAGAGATAATCCAATCTCTGAAATCTATATAATGAAGAAAACATCCGGTTATCGCAAGAAGAAGCAGGTACAAAATGACCTGCCAAAAACAAAAACCTACTTAGCTGGTTAATTAAACTTCAAAGGCTTTAAATGCATAACTAATCTAGAAATGTAATAGATCAACGTGTAATAATTAATAACACTCTATCTTCTTGCAAGAGGTAGTTCTGGGCTAAATGTTCATGTTTATGTCTAAGTGAATTGTTTCACGGAGAAACCAGAAGTCTTAGAATGACCTCACAGTGAGCAGGAAGACAAAAAAAAAATTGCCTTGTATTCACATTTAGGAAAATTACTTTTCTTCTCTTAACAGTGTGTGTGCGCGTGTGTCTGTCTATCTATCTGTTTATCTGTTGTGGTTCAGCAGGAGCCGTTGGAGCTGCCACCAGACTCCGACAGCAAGGTGCCCTATGAGTCGGCTCTGGAGGATGTGGAGGACCCTGGACAGGGTTCCGACAGAGCAGGGCGCAGAGAGGCTGGTTGGCCACCAGTAGGCGCCTGAGCCTTGGATCAGTGGGGAGGAGACAAGGGAGTGTGATCCGGACGTCAGCAGTGAGTTGTTCCTGGATGCCCAGTACCGAAGACCTAATAGGCGTAAGGAACAATTACGCAACTACAGGAGGTAATTGCACTCAGTTGGTGGTCATTAGGCTCCTCTCCAGACTATAAAAGGAATGCTTTTGCACATGCCCCTTTTGCAGAAGTCAACGCATTAACTAATATTGGATGAACAGTACTGTGAGCTTGGCAGGCTGGATTGCTGCCAGGGCTTATCTGTACCGGTTTGCTGCCAAGGACCTGTCTGTCGGTGAATAAATTCTGTAAAGTATCTTTGGCTTGGAGTGTTTTGGTGTGGGACGAGGGGGGTCAGAACACTGTCTGTCTGTCTGTCTGTCTGTCTGAAGAGGAAGACTCCAGAAAAAGTTTTACTACTTGATTCTACCAACTGTGCAAGGCCACATTTAGCCATGAAGCAGTGGGACTACGATTCTTACGATACCTTACCAATTAGATGTTCTTATTGGCATTGATGGGTATGAACTTCAACATTTATGAAGGATACCCAAATGATCGATTTACTCACATACTACATAAACACAATGATCTTTGTTATTGGTCCAATACGATTAAGAAAAGCTTGGATTAATAACTCTGCAGTTATTTTAGGGCACCAATTTGTCAATGTTCCATAATTCATACTGCATAAGAAAAACATCCCAGGTCAGTGTTGAGGAGAAAAATCAACACCAGTCATTTTACATTAGAACAAACTACAGCTAAAGCAGTGTTTCTCAACCTGGGAGTTGAAGTCCAGACATCTTCAAGTTGCCAAGGTTGAGAAACACTGAGCTAAAGCCTAGATCAGTGATGGTGCACCTTTTCAGCAAGGGAGCGTGCATGTGGGCGTGGGCGCATCTGCTCATCTGGGCTGCAGCCTGAAAGACGAGCTGCCCAGGGGACATGTGCGCATTGGAAAATGATCTTCTGGTTTCCAGTGCACACATAAGCTCCAGCCAGGTAGTCTTCCAGTTACTAGCGCGCATGCGCGCATGACGATCGGCTGGCTGGTGGGCATCCTTATGCCAGCAAATGGAAGACCAGCTCTTCCAGTTTCCGTCACTGCCGCGCGCACGGAGACTAGCTGATCGTCGCACGCAAATGCACGCCAGAAACCCGGAAGAGGAACGGGTGACGACACATGTGCCAGGTGACATGGCTCCGTGTGCCACTTCAGACAGGCGTGCCATAGGTTGGCCATCATGGGCCTAGACTAGTGGTAGTCAACCTTTTTCTACCTACCGCCCACTAATGGATCTTTCTTGATGGAAAAATTTCCTTACCGCCCACCACTTTTTGCGCAAGTGTGGAATATTTTTTAGAAAGGAGGGTGTTTTTTTTTAAAAAAAGAGAAATGTACGCACATTTATCTTTTTGTTTTATTTGTGCTGATAAATAAATAAAGGGAGACTAGCATAGATCTATTTCAAGCTATTTAGCTCTCATCAGCTAGCCATACCCTTACTGGGATTCGAACCTGTTAGCTTCGTCCCATAATTGGGGCATACCAGGGGTTGTGACTTTAAATATTTATCTTTTTATTTCTACTTTATGCATGTTCATAATGTTTTTAACTTTATAAAGTTTAATTAGAAAACAATAAAGTAAATTGAAATTAGCTTTACTAGTGATTAATGAGATCTTTGAGGCTGATGCTGCGAGACTAAATATTTGATATCTGGTTCGATTTTCGTAACAACTAAGGTCTCCTCTTTCGGTGATATTCCGACGGTTTCTCTGTTTCCTCATAATATGATTAACAGCACTAAAGCCTGATTCTACACGATACGTGGTAGCTTCTGCCTGTCCCTGCTATCAGTTTCCACTCCTCCCCTTCCTCTTCCCACGTGTTTGCTTGTTTGCGTGCACGCGCACATTGGTTTATTGATGTGTGCGCTCACGCCTGCCCACTCGCTCAAAAGGAGGTTTTAACCTCCAAAGTCCCTACCGCCCACCTGGAATCCCGAAACGCCCACTAGAGCGCCGAAGTGGCGCAGTGGTTTGAGTGCAGTACTGCAGGCCACTTCAGCTGACTGCTATCTGCAGTTGAGCGGTTCAAATCTCACCGGCTCAAGGTTGACTCAGCCTTCCATCCTTCCGAGGTGGGTGAAATGAGGACCCAGACTGTGGGGGCGATATGCTGACTCTGTAAACCGCTTAGAGAGGGCTGAAAGCCCTATGAAGCAGTATATAAGTCTAACTGCTATTGCTATTGCTATTCTAAGCTTTTAGAAATCTGTGTACATATAGAAATAGCTTTTCCTTTATCAAACTGCAACCTAAATAACTAACTTTGATTTTATACACACACACACATAACACACATACACACACACACACACACCCTTATCTACAGGAAAATTCTTATAAAAAAATAAATAACTTTAAAAAGTTTTTTCTGTTGCTCATATAAAATGTATTGACATGCATTTTAGTGGCAAAATATTTTCAACCACAGTACGGTTTAGTGATCCCAGCTCAAGGTTGACTCAGCCTTCCATCCTTCCGAGGTGGGTGAAATGAGGACCCAGACTGTGAGGGCGATATGCTGACTCTGTAAACCGCTTAGAGAGGGCTGAAAGCCCTATGAAGCGGTATATAAGTCTAACTGCTATTGCTATTGCTAGTGGGTGGTAGGGACCAGGTTTACGACCCATGGCCTAGACCATAAAAGTAAAATTAGAAGTAATTGCCACTGCAGGGACCAGCAAAAAGCATGCTTTGGAGCTATGCCCTCCCCTCACACTGCCTTTCTTCCCATCTTTCTATTGCTTTTTTGCTAGACAAAGATTCTCAGTTGTTTGCAGAAGAAATAGTTCAAGGACTCCTTTCACTGTTGTTCAGCTATCTGGCTTGTTTCAGCTATCAGATGTTTTGGTCTGCTTTGAAAAAAAAAGATTAGTGCTACCTCTTGGAAAAAGTATTCAAGATTAACTTATTGTAGAAACATGCAATAGGGGTATGTCTTAGAAATCCATCCTGGAGAACTGATTGAACAGAACGTCCTGAACGTCCCATCTTCTAGCCAGTGCAAACTGGCAACTACCCGGAGGAGGGCCTTCTCGGTGGCTGCTCTGTCCCTTTGGAACGAACTCCCCGTGGAGATTCGGACCCTCACCACCCTCCAGTCCTTCCGCGCCGCTGTAAAGATCTGGCTGTCCCGGCTGGCCTGGGGTTAAGATTGTAGCCCCACTCGAATGGTGCGATTGTTGTGTTCTTTTTAACATGCTGTATTGTCTATTGTTTGTCTTTTCCCCCTCCCTTTTTGAATTGTGAGCCGCCCTGAGTCCCCTCAGGGAAAAGGGCGGCATACAAATAAAGGCAAAACCAAAACCAAAAACCAAGCTACACATAGGAACAATTCTTTCCAATAGACTGCTTCTAGCTACTCATCCGATTGCCCTTCTCCTCCCCTTACCTCATCTTTATTTCTTGAGCTGCGTGTAGGACAGATTCCAGCCTCCCCACATCTATTTTAACAATGCTGATATGTGCACGTGGGAAGGAAGATAATAAGTTGTCACGGGTGGCATTGGCTTTGTCCATGTTTCTGCAGGCTAAACAAATATGGATGTTGTCATCTTCCTGGAGCAGACGTTCACACAGCGCAGAACCAATCCCACTGCAAGAGTAACAACATATAGTTAAGGTCTGGCATAGAGTATCACTAGCAACGCTCTATGAAGTTCATTATTCAACAGTTGAGAAAATACGTATATTCCCTAGCGTGACCCGACAAAAGCGCGCATGACAAAAGCGCGCCGACACAACCGCGTCGCTAAAACCGCGACGTCATCACCGCACAGACAAAAGCGCGGCGACAGAAGGGCGCTTTATAACAGCGCGGCGACAGAAAGCCGATTTAAGTTAAGGTAAGGGTTAGGTTTAGGGTTAGGTTTAGGGCTTAGGTTTAGGGTTAGGGTTAGGTTTAGGGTTAGGTTTAGGGTTAGGTTTAGGGTTAGGTTTAGGGTTAGGTTTAGGGTTAGCGTTATGTTTAGGGTTAGGGTTAGGTTTAGGGTTAGGTTTAGGGTTAGCTTTTGAGCGCTAGTAAAAGCATTTTGCTGAGCGCTTTGGAAGGCGCGGATTTGCCCTCCGCGGTTATGTCGGCGCGCTAGGGTCGCATTTTGCTTAGCGCTTCGAATGGCGTGGATTTGCCCTCCGCAGTTATGTCGGCACTGAAAAGTGCTTCACGGTTTTGTCGGTGAACCATTCCCTAGTATCTCTCTGTAAATGTATGCATTCCATAAATACCAAAGTGACTTTCCTGTAGATGTTAAAAGAGGTTTTATAAAATAATTGTTCTGAGATACACTAGAAAAGTGATGGTTAACCTTTTTGGCACTGAGTGCCAAAACTGGAGCATGCGCCTGAACACTGGAACCTGGAAGAGAGCAGCTGGCTGGTGCGCATGCGTGCGGTGTCCAGCTGCACTTCCGGGTTCCGGTGCGCATGTGCAGCTGCTCTCTTCTGGGTTCTGGCATGTGCATGCGCGACAGCCAGCTGGTATTTTATGCGAAGACCAGCTGGCCGGTGCATACAGAAGAGAGGAGCTGACTGGTGTGTATGCAAACTGGACCAGCTGTCCGGCATTCATGCGCATGACAGAACCCGGAAAAGCAGCTAGCGATGGTGTGTGTGCCCACAGAGAGGGCTCTGTGTGCCACCTCTGGCCTGCATGCCATAGGTTTGCTATCACTGCACTCATTAATAAAATGAAATGAAATGAATGAAACGCACTAGAATAAAAACAGTGATCCAGCAGACCCTGAAACATGTCTTCACTGGTGGACCGAAAGTGACTTTGCTTTGTCTTTAATGACTTCATTTAGCATGCTGAAGAGGAAGGGATCCAACTTATATTGCATCCCTGTTCTCCTTTCATATGACAAATATTCTCACTACCACTAATTGTGTAGCTATGATGCATGTGAATGTTGGGAAAGTAGGACATCATTATAATGAAGAAAAAAACTTATTAATAAGGGATCACCTGATTCTTTGAGTACAGATCCAACAGACTTGCCAAAAAGATTTATATATTTGATAGAAGATAATTGGTTCATTATCGAAACAACTGGATATTATTAGAAATATAGATAGATGCAATAGTAACAAGCATATAGATAGTTGTTAGAGCTATAAAGTATTTGTATTTGTATTTGTATTTTATTATTTGTATGCCGCCCTTCTCCGGGAGGACTCAGGGCGGCGAACAATTCAAGGGGGGAAAAAAAGGGGAACATAAAAGACAAAATACAAATAATAAAAGTGGACAACAGTCGCACAACCATACATGTCAAGAGGGGAGGGAACTCATCACCCCCAGGCCTGCCGGCAAAGCCAGGTTTTGACGGCTTTTCCGAAGGCCTGGAGAGAGGTGAGGGTCCGAATCCCTGCGGGGAGTTCATTCCACAGAGAAGCGGAGCTGCCACAGAGAAGGCCCTCCCCCGGGTAGTAGCCAGATGGCATTGGCTGGTCGATGGCACCCGGAGGAGGCCAACCCTGTGAGATCTAATGGGTCTGTGGGAGGTAATTGGCAGCAGGCGGTCTCTCAAGTAAAGGAATTAAGTTGTGGGCGTATTAGTACCAATAGTCCCAAAATAGCTTTTTTTCCAAAAGGCAATTGGTCTTCGAAAACATTTCCTTCTTACCTAATAAGCTTCTTCAGTTTTAACTTTAGAAGTGAACCTAATAACCTGGATGATTCAGAATCTACACTGACAATTAGCACCAGTAACATTCAAGAAATATAGCTGTGTCATTCCAGAAGCAAAAAAAAAAGTTTCGGAAGGAGGATGCTAAAATCCAAATAGTCCAAGATCAACTTGTTCCACATGTACAGTCAATGGAACTTCCTTGCCAAAGAGACTACAATGGAAAAAGCAAATCACCCATACGTATTAGACTGACGTGAATGAGATAAGGGGTTTATGGTGGTTCTGGAAAAGAGAATCTGGAATGAAGAGTTTTCAGAAAGATCTGCTTTCTTGCTACCCACAGGTCTTACCTCCCTTAGACCGATCAGATCTCACAGGTTAGATCTCCTCCGGATTCCATCCGCCAGCCAATGTCGGCTGGCGACCCCCCCGGGGCAGAGCCTTCTCTGTTGCAGCTCCAGCCCTCTGGGATGATCTCCCTGTCGAGATCCGGACCCTTACTACCCTCCCGGCCTTCCGCAAAGCCACCAAGTCCTGGCTGCTCCAGCAGGCCGGGGGGTCTGTGAAACACCCAGCCCCGCGGAAACTGTGAATGTTGCGGTTTTGTTTTTAAAGTGTTGTCTTTGTCTAGTTTTCCCCCTTCCCTTGTCTATTGTGAGCCGCCCGGAGTCCTTCGGGAGTGGGCGGCATACAAGACAAATAAATACAAATACAAATACTCCTTAGGCAAAATGGCTTCAAAACCTGGGGCAGAAGCCTTATTGGTTATGAAGTCTTCTAACAACGCATCTTCAGTCTATGGACTCATCCCTGCACTTAGGAAAATTTTCCCTTCTCCAAAGTAGCCTGCATTTATAGAATAACTTGCGATCATTCTGCCTTGCCTAATTTCAAACCTAAAATTGCAAAGGCTGAAAAATATTGCCCTCTAAAGCAGGAACAGATTTCTTTTACAGGTAATGTACTGTATCCTCCTACCCCCCCCCCCCAAGAGATCTCAGTGAGACTTTTAAGTGCATCCTGGGAAAGGGGACTCTTCCTCTGAATCCTTAGTTTCACTAGCTGTCTAGGTCAGTGGTTCCCAAACTTGGCAACTTTAAGACTTGTGGACTTCAACTCCCAGAATTCTCCAGCCAGAGCTGGCTGGAGAATTCTGGGAATTGAAGTCCACAAGTCTTAAAGTTGCCAAGTTTGGGAACCACTGGTCTAGGTGGTGGCAAATATGATAATTGAGTTATGCACTTTGAAAAAATATAAAATATTTCATTTTATTGGCCTTAAATCTTTTGTTACTCTACTTAATTTGGCGACTCCAAGTTACAGTATTAAGTTTCTTTTTACCCAGTTTAAAAAAAGAAGTTATCATCTAGATCAGTGGTAGTCAACCTGGTCCCTACCACCCACTAGTGGACGTTTCAGCTTTCGTGGTGGGCGGTAGGGGCTTGCTGTAACTCTGCTTTATCAATTTTATAAAGAAAAGTTACTTCCCTACTTTATAAATCACCATTACTGTGGAACCAGTGGGTGGTTAGAAAATGTTACTACTAACAGAGATACAAAAGTGGGCGGTAGGTATAAAAAGGTTGACTACCCCTGATGTAGAAAAACACCCAGATACTTTAATGTTTCTTCACAAAATTGCAACTGTTTGATCCCTTCTTTTAAGATCCAGTTATTTACCAAGCTTGACTTCTTTTTACTGACCGACAGCTAGAACAGGAAATTCGTGTTCCTTGCCTTCCCAAAAATGAAAGGGCTTTTCGTTAAGGGATGCAAAGACATTAGGCTAGTTGACAAAAGTCCAGTCTTTTTTTTAATTATTATTATTTTATTTTATCAATTTCATATATACATTCACAATTATATGATCTCATCACTGTTATTAATAATATGTATTTATAACAATTTTTTCCCTACAGTTGACAATATACTTGAAAATTGCTTTCTTACCATCCCATAGATCCATCTTATCTTACAACGGTCCTACTTCTTCTTCCCTCCCTCCCTCTTTCCTTCCCTTGTTTCTTCTCTCCTACTCTCCTTCCTTCCCTCCTTTCTTCCCTCCCTCCTTCCCCCTTCCCTCCCTCCTTTCTTCTCTCCTTCCTTCCTTCCCTCCTTCCTTCTCTCCTTCTCTCCTTCCTTTCCCCTTTCCTTTCCTCCTTCCTTCCCCCTTTCCTTCTCTCCTACATTCCCTCCTTCCTTCCCTCCTTTCTTCTCTCCTTCCTTCCCTCCTTTCTTCTCTCCTTCCTTCCCTCCTTGCTTCCCTCCCTCCTTCCCTCCTCCTTCCTCCCCCTCTTTCTTCTTTCTTCTCTCCTTCCTTCCTTCCTCCTCTCCTTTCCCTTCTCTCCTTCCCCTTCCTCCCCTTTACCCTTCCCCTCTTCTTCCCATTCCTCCCCTCTTTCCTTCTCTTACATTCCCTCCCATTCTTCCTCTGCCTTTCCCTTTCTCCTACTCCTCTCCTTTCTCCTCTCCTTCCTATCTTTCCTTCTACTCCTCCCTCCATCCACTCTATCCGTTGTTGTGTTTACATATTCTCCTCTTCAGGGGATGACCTGGTTCTCTCTTTTTTTTTCCTTATTTGAAAGTTATATATAAAAAAGGCAAGATTTACAAAATACAAGATACAAAAACAGTCCAGTCTTAAGTAGAACTAGCAAGGCATCCTTTAATTTACTATATTGACATATACCATGTAATTCTCTTTCCCTTGTCCTGCAGAGCCCCTTCAACTTTACCCAGCTTTCAAGATAATGGTGAGCATCAAGCGGCTTGTTCTTAAAAGCCAGCCAACAAAAATTAAAACATTGATTTTTAATGTTTAATTAAATTTAATTTTTAAGAATGTAAAAAAAAAAAACGTAGCCTGGGCACAATTCAACAGAGTTAAAGTATTTTCAAGTTCCCACCGGATCCTACGCTCTTTACCCACATGGTTCATCATGCCACCGGCTCTAAGCATGCTACTCCCCGTTATGGGACCGGCACATCTTTGCAAATTAACTGCATTAAACCGATTACATCTCCCCTTTTCCCGGGCTTTAAACCTCAGCGATCCGCTCTCACCTGGTGGCGCCGGTGACTACAGCTACCCTTTGCATAGCTGCACGAAGAACCAGGTCGTGCAACGGGTCGGTCGAAAATGAAGGGGAGGCGGCGGGAGCGGCTATTTAAATCAGGGGTCTGCGCCGCCTCCAAGAATCCGCGGCGCTTCCTTCTGGGCGATCCCAGCTAGCCAGGCGCCGCCCCTGATCAACTCCTCGCCGGCCCAGCTTGCCCGTCGCCTCTCCATCCCCAGTCCCGCAAAAGCCAACGGGGCGGTGGCGTGACAGTAGCCCGACGACGGGAAGGCGGGACCTGGGGAAACTCAGCCATTTAGGTGAGTCGCCGGCATTGGGACGGCGTGGTTGTGAGCTTGTCATTGGTTGGAGGCAATGAAATATGAATATGCAAATAGCCATGGTTCCGTTCCGCTCTAAGAAGGCACCGGAGGCAGGTGGGGTAAAGCAGTGTTTCTCAACCTTGTCAACTTGAAGATGTCTGGACTTCAACTCCCAGCATTCCCCAGCCAGCGATCGCTGGCTGGGGAATGCTGGGAGTTGAAGTCCAGACATCTTCAAGTTGACAAGGTTGAGAAACACTGGGCTAAAGGGTGAAGCTGATGCGTAGCAGCTATTAATGAGCTATTAATTAATTAATGAGCTGTTAATGAGCAGAATAAGTCGAAACTTACCCGCTTGTTCCTAGACTTCGGCTTTTCCCATGTTTGGAAGAAATGTCCTTCTGGGTTCGGCTCCAAGTGGGGAAAAAAGACACTGGAGACATGGAGGCTGCTTGGAAAGATGGTTTTAATGGTGGACAGGACCACATGGCTTGAGTCCTGAACAGAAAATGTGATCACATGCTTCAATGTTGGTGGAGAAGCTGGTTTGGTTGAGTTCTCAGATGCCATGTGGCCAGTTGGGTAAAAGGCCAATATTATCATGCCTTAATCCCATTACTCTGGAGCTGAAGGGGAGAACTCTTTATTATGTAAAGTGGACTAGCTCAGGCTTTAATGGCTCTTTTTTTCATAGGAATTTTTTTTATTTTCCATTTTCATAGCATATAATCACATCTATACTATTACATAGTCAATATCATGTTGTATTAAGTAATTACATCAATTCATCTTACCATCAACTACCAAAGGAAAAAAAAAACCCAGTTATTGGCTCTTCTGCTCTCCATACACCATATTTATACCTTATCCGACACTTTCTTCCGCCTCTCTCCTCCCCCTTTCTACATCCTTTCTTTCCTCCATCATTTTCTACTCTACTTCCCCTTCCTTTCTCCTTCTCCTCTCTCCCCTTACCACTCCTCCTTATACACCTCACCTTCCCCCCTCACCCTCTCTCCTGTCCCTCTCTTCCTATCTTTCTTCTCTCCTCTGCTTCCCACTCTTCCTCTAATTCACTTGGTGTATTTCAGCTTCTGAGCAAACTCCCTTTTGTATTGATGGTATTTATAATTCCATTTCAATATACATAAAAAAAGAAAAAATAGCAGTATACATGTACAATCATAATACCTTAAAATCCAACACCCCTCCTCCAACTTAGTAAACTCCACTCCCTCCCCCCCAACCTTCCCCCCCCACTTCCCAGAACCAATACAAGGTGTAAATCTTGAACAAAAACAGTTCAAAATATACTTAAAGAAAAAGTAGAAAATTAATAACGTCTTTGAATTGAGCTTAGCTCCTCCTTGCTAGGCTAACTATAAACAATTTGTATCGTTTCTAATCCTAATCATAAACTATCTGAAATTTCCTAAACCCATATTTATTTTGAATATAGTCAATCCATTTTTCAATCTCGTTTATATCTCTCGTTTGAATAGTCCTTAAGATATGCAGATATTTTAGCCATCTCTGCAAAGTTTGTGACTTTCAATGTCCATTCTTGGATAGTAGGCAAATCTTCCTTCTTCCAGTATTGCTCCACCAACAATCTAGCTGCAGTTATCAAGCGCAAAATCAAGTTAATCTCTACTGCTGTACAGTCAGTAATTATACCTAACAAAAATAGCTGGGGGGGTAAACTTTATCCTTTTTTTGAGAACATTTTGCATAATCCACCATATTTTTATCCAGAATGCCTTAACCTTTTTGCAAGTCCACCATATATGAAAATATGTAGCGTCCATACAATCACATCTCCAGCATTTAGGCTGTAAATTCAAATACATAGAAGCCATTTTTGGGGGGATCTAGATGCCATCTGTAAAACATCTTATAAAAATTTTCTCTCAAGTTTTGGGCCTGTGTAAATTTTACATTTCATTAATGGCTCATTGACAAAGTGGGGATGGGCAGGAAGCTGCAGGCAGCTATTCTGTCTTTTAAAACATGTTTCTTCCTTTTCACATCCAGGGAAATATTCTGCCTTTTCAATATTTCCTAGCATATTTCATTTTTCTGGGAGAGGGCTGGGTGATAACTTCCTACACCCAGATCCATTGAGAGAGCTGATAAGATCTTGACAGTCAATTTAGAAGGCTTCAAATACAGACCCGAGTAGACGTATCTACTCAGAAATTAATACCTTTTAATTCAATGAAAATCACAGAATTGGATGATAGCTTTAAAAAGGGGGCGAAGGAATTCATGCATCGAGGCATGAAGTTAAAGATAGCCTCCCAGTTTGGAAGGACCATGTCTCCAAATACCACTTACAAGATGCGCCAATAAAAGTAAAAGGTAGAAGCTTTTCACAGACAGCTGTAAAGCTAATTGAAAGATGGTTAAACATTTTAGACTGCCCAGTTGCCAAATTCTCTCTGCAGTTTACAATAAAACACAATAAAAGATCACTCCTTTGACTTGTTAGCCTGGCTATTTTGGGACATAGGTCTCCCCCCCTTCCCTCCCGTATCAATAAGAAGCAGCCCTTCCTAGTTCACACTGTAGAACAAGGCGGTTCCACCACAAAACCGCGTTCGACTAAAGGGCGCTCGACGAAACCGCGTAGCTGACGTCATCACAGGGCGACAACAGCGCGGAGACAGAAGCACGCTGTAAACGCTAAACCTAAAATTAACCCCTAAACCTAAACCTAACCCCCCTAAACCTAATCCTAAACCTAACCCTTAACCTAACCCTAAACCTAACCCTAACCCTAACCCTAAACCTAATCCTAACCCTTAACCTAACCCTAAACCTAACCCTTATCCTAACCCTAAACCTAACCCTAACTCTTAACCTAACCCTAAACCTAACCCTAAACCTAACCCTAAACCTAACCCTTAACTTAACTTGAATCGGCTTGCTTTCAAAGCGCTATTTAAAGCGCCCTTCTTTCTCCGCGCTCGCTGTTGTCGCCCTGTTGATGACGTCAGCGACGCGGTTTAATCGGGCGCGCTTTAGTCGAGCGCGGTTTTGTCGTGCCACGGAACAAGGCATCTCTGTCCAATTTGAGGCAAGTCTTTGGCCTTGTGATATTAGTTGCTAGAGTCAAGACTGACTTGACTTACACAAAAATATACCTCAAAATGTTGATTTATGATGCCTGACTTTACCATTCTATTAACAAACTTGAGAAGCTCAATAAATCAATGTTGAATAATTCCACAAAGTCTAAGTATTTATAAAATGCACGGGCATTCGAGACTATTGATAATTTCAATAGGTGGCTTGAGAATGGCAATGGGAAAGCAGCAGTCATAACTACTTTCTGTTGTTCATGTGCTGCATTTATTTTGCAACGTTCGTGGGAGTTACTGAAGGCAAGGGTATGCTCATTGCCAGAGAAACTTTGTTCCACTGCTTCAAAATATGAAGGAAATAGGAACTATTTTTCCATTAAGATATCAGGGCAATATCATTTTAAAAGGAAAAGAAAAATCTTCCCTCGGTTCCAATTTAGTTAATGCTATAGGACATTTGGGAAGCATAGGGCCACTATCTCACCCATTCTGCCCCCCTCATCTTCCCTTGAATGCCAGGCAATTCTTTATTTTATCTCCCCCAGTCACAGCCTTGGTTCTCCTGAACTCTGCGGTTTCTCTTAGCGATTATCATTCAAGGGCAAGTTCTTCCTCCTATTCCAGTGGAGGAGAAAAGTCAGACACAGCTTTCTTAAAAGTGTCTCTTTAATCAACAGAAGAAGAACAACAACAAAAATGGAATTCAGGACAGAAGGAACAAACAGTTTTGTTTACAATTCAATGATTCGAGAGCAAAACCATTCAATAGAACTTTCCAGAGAATAAAAGAAAAAAACCTATACAATTACGATTAGGCATTTAAAAAAAAATACTGATTTTTTTGAATTGAGGATAAATGTCTATTATCTACCATTATCAGCCTAGATTAAGCATGATACCTGTACTTCCTAGAAATGAAGGGATTATACATAATTGTATATATAGTATATCCTTCCCTAGCTTCCACCCTGTAGAAAATAATTACCCTTGAGCTGCGGTTGGCACCACACCTCTTGTTCCTCCAAAAGACCTTTAAAATGTGGTTTTGTCAACTAGTTTGGGGATCCCATGATAAAACAGAGCCTACAGAAGGTGTGCGTGTGAAAGAGAGAGAGATGGGCAAATGGGATTAAGTAAATAATAAAATGTCATCAAATAAATAATATTTACATGATATTCTCATTTAAATCAATGGGGCTGGTTTCACAGGATTTGACTACAAAATTGTCTCAGTAAGACTGATGTTCTGCATATTCAAGACAGTAGCAATAGCAGTTAGATTTATATACCGCTTCATAGGGCTTTCAGGCCTCTCTAAGCAGTTTACAGAGTCAGCATATTGCCCCCACAGTCTGGGTCCTCATTTCACCTACCTTGGAAGGATGGAAGGCTGAGTCAACCTTGAGCCGGTGAGATTTGAACTGCCAAACTGCAGATAGCAGTCAGCTGAAGTGGCCTGCAGTACTGCAGTGCTGCATTTAACCACTGCGCCACCTCGGCTCTTTAGACAAAGATCAATATCCAAAGAACTGCATCCCTTGTCTCAGCTAAGGGGAGATTTGAGTTTCCTTATATAGGTAGGCCCCAAGACTTGCTATCTGCGTGACCTGACAAAAGCGCTAACGTCATAAGCACGCCGACAACACCGCGGCGCTAAAACCACGATGTCAAAAGCGCGCCGACAACAGCGCGCCGACAACAGCGCGCCGACAGAAGCGTGATTTAATTTAAGGTAAGATTTACATTTAGGTTTAGGGTTAGGTTTAGGGTTAGGTTTAGGGTTATGTTACAGCGCACTTCTGTCGGCGCGCTTTTGTCGGCGCGCTTTAGGGCTAATTAGTCGCTCATTCGTCGCGCGGTTTTGTCACCGCGCTTTAGACACCGCGGTTTAGTCAGGCGCACTTTTGTTGTGCGCGCATTTATGGTGGAACCGCTACCTGACCCTATCCCCTAAAACAAGGGCTCTATGGAGAAAGGAGACCTAACGGAGGGAAACTGCAACTGGTGGTATACCAGCTAATGGGAATCAGCTCTCCTCCACCCACCCTCCAGAGCTCCAGGCTCTCAAATCACAAAAGAGAAATGTTGTCGTGAATTTTTGGCAAGTGAACTGGACAAAAGTTATTTTGATAGCTCAATAAAGAGATTAGCAGGGGAAACCTGGGGCCAGATCCCTATGTCAAGTTGCCCATGATAAAACTTCCAAGGCCGTAATAACCTTGTCAAAATGTACAGTATAGTAAATGGCCTCATGAATCTAAATCTAATCATGCCATTTCAAAATAAGTAATATAGACTTGAGAAAAGTATGTATTTGACAAAAGCAGGAACCCGGGCATCCCATCAGATGTAACACATTGTGAAATTTTAGCTGTTTTAATTTCTAATCAATTTAACACTGGGATCTGCAGAAGATAAAGAGACATGTCATATTGTCCACAAGCATCACACAGGCTGATCCCTGACTTATCTAGTAACCTTGAAAAAGCTTTCGGTGATGCTGTAGTGACTTGTGTAAAGGAAAACACTGAAAACCAGTCCTCTATATCATCTTTATTTAAAAACCATTGTTCCTGAACAGTTCCTGAACTTTATGTGCATAAAGTTACTGAACTTTAACAAAATATTGAAAGAATGAATTCCCATTTCCCCTGGAAGTGTAACAGTTTGGCTTGTGTTTTGATGATAAATACAAATGATAAAATACAAGTATCTCTGAAATTTCACTGACTTGTCTAGAAATTACAATACTGTGCCCTAATATGTAATCCATGGCCATATTGTAAACTCAGTGACTACTATAATCTATTCATTAATTTGTTTCAGCAAGATAATAATTGTAAATGTAAGGGGGGGGGAATCAGCCGAGACTCTCTTGTAGTTGTAGAATTCACTGAGCTGTCCACAGCCTTTTCCACGGGGTGAGTAGCCTTCTCAGTTTGTAAATTGCATTTTTAAGAAGGCTTCTATAGCTTTTATAGGAATAGGTATGGGAGGCCTGGAATTTCTTTTAAAAAATAAAGAAAGACAATAAAATAAACACATCAAGTCTAATTTAGGCTTAATTTATTTACCTGGATTATTATTATTTTAAAAAAATACTATTTAAAACTATGCTACCATAATTTGGGAAAAGCCCAGATGTCATTAAAAAAAAAGGATGGTAGATGCTTCAGTTTATAGATTACTGACCTATGCTTCAAGATCTAGTTTGATACTTTATAGAATTTAGAATTTAGAATTTAGAATTCCAAAATTCTAAAATTCTAAATTCTAAATTCTAAAATTCTACTTTACAGAAAGTTTGCAAATGAATATTTTTTTAAAAAATAGGTAGAACGCTGCATTTACAAGCTACTGTAGGTACTTATACAAACTACTGCTTATTTTAAGGTTCTACAATTTGTATTTGCCCATTTTTATTTGTACTGCACTGCAAATATGACTTAAATACAGCTTTATAGATTAATTTATTAAAATGTGCTCCTATATTGAGGGCTCAGGGAAAGGGATGACTTATAAAGCTTCAGCTTGATTGCCCATAAAGGATTGTTTCTTGCCTTACTCTCCTATCTGTGAGCAATGTGAATTTATTGGCATTGTATTTCTTGAAGAGATAAGTAAAGGACTGATTATTATTGCTTGCAACCCAATTAGAGGTTCAAGCCCAGCTTCTAATTAGAAGCTCAAGCATAGCTAGAAGCTCTAGTCAATTCATCTTTAGGTTAGGAGAGATAAATAATATCCATTTTTCAAAGGAGAAGTGTGGGGTGAGGAATATGTGTGGCCAGGACATGAAGATCATTCTCTTCCTACGTTTAACAGTTCAAATTCCATTTCATTCCTAGCCTTGTTCTGATTCCACAAGTGAGTTATTTCCGTATGGTTTATGAGGCACAAAATAAGTACAAGGGGAAGAATTTGCGATGGCTGCATCCCAAATGAGCAATCAAAAAGAAGAAATGCTATTGAATTAATAATGTAAAATTTGCAGAAAAGCCAGGTTTAGGTGCAGGACTTTCTATCTACAGTATAAGAGTACAGTATTAATGAGTAAAACAGAAAAGCAGAAGCTGGAATACATGAGTCTCCCACGACATTAAAGATAAAAGAACCTAGCCAGTAACTGCACTTTTCCTGTCCTTGACCAATGATCAAAGAAAAGGTAGACAAGCTGACCATAAAGACTCACAAAGCTTGATTTAAGGTTCTTTTGTAGATGAATACCAAGAAAACAGATAAATTCCATTTGTGCAGTATGTGATAACACTGTGTAGCAAACACACTTTCTCATCTCAGTCAAAACATGTCAAGCCAGACCAGCTTTGAAGTTTCAGGAAACAATTTCTCCTCTGCCTACTCCTTTACCTCCAAAGAAGCTTACTTATTTCTAAACTATACTATTATAATTTTGTGGCACCCAGATCAGGCGTGAAATTCTGGAGAACCGGTAGAGGAAATTTTGAATAGTTTGGAGAACCGACAAATACCACCTCTGGCTGGCCCCAGAATGGGTTGGGAGTAGAAATTTTGCAGTATCCTTCCCCTGCCATGCCCAAAAAAATCACTACAGAACCAGTAGTAATTTTCTTTTTAATTTCACCACTGACCCAGATGGTTTTCAATGTCATTGAGACAATCTGGTCTTTGTTCTGGGTCTACTGATCCCACAATCTGTAAAAGAAGCAACTCGCTCATTAATTCCTTATTATGCTCTAGATTTTCTAGCAATTAACTGATGGTTCCAAGTCGTATCTACAGATCACAACACCATGGTGTTCTGTCACCAAACAAATAAGGAGCCACTGATTTCATACAAAAGCTATAGCATTAAAAGATTTGCACGTCCAAACTTTGGAAAATATCAGTCTTATATTCACAATGAAAAAATCCAAGACATTTGATTGCAAGAAGCACAAACCAACCTATTGTTAATATGGTTCATAATCTAATGTGAAGTATAACAATTGAAATACCAGTCAATCTATGTCAACTGTCAGTTGATAGCCTCTCTCTCACAGATTCCACATATGAAAGAAAAGTATAAGAAATCTACTTTAACTGCACTTCACAGTGATTTTTGAGGTTTGATCTAGCAGCAATCCTGTATCAATGTTCTTGCTTTTTGTTTAAATGGAAATCCTAACGGTATCCATTTTTTTAACCCCCATACTATGCATGATTTAATAATGACCATTTTTAAAGCCCATGGCCTGCTTGTGATTCATCAAGATCCAAATTGCATGCCCTAGCATCCTGAAACTATATTGCCAAATGCCAATGGTTGTTTTTTTTTTAATGATAAAAACAGGAACATGAGAATCTTTGGGCATTTTTTTTCTCCTACTGTATTTCCATATCTCAAACCTTCAAACTAACCTGAAATTGCTTGTTTAGGAATTTGGGTAATTGAGAGTAGAAGGTATCTCCCCACAAATACACATGCAAAAAATTTGAAATGTGCTCCAGAGGAAGCTATTTAGACTTTCTCCGTGTTGGTGAGGAGGAGCGGTTTGCCTCTTGGAGGTATCCTGCTTCACCAGCATCCCCAAAACTTTGAAAAAAATGCAAAAATAAAAATAGCTAAAACAAATTTAGTCCCTTCCCTTACATCATCAAAAGGTTTCTTATAGTCCACTGGAAGGTCAGGAGCTAAACTGCAGTCTTGACTGGTTTGTCCCACTCTGTCCTGAAATAAAGAGCATCACATATGCTAGCTTATCCTCATATACTCCGTTCCTTTGGTCATTCTGATTGCATTCTAAAGCCCATAAAAGAGAACATCTAGGGCATAAAAAAAATGACTATAAAGCCACGTGTATTACAGCTGTAATATACCAGCTAAAAGCAAATCCATCTTTGTGACTGTGAACTATCTGCTATAAGCTAAAAACAAAGTCAGATATTCAAAACAGGGATCCAGAAGCTACAAGGGGAAGTAAGCAAGATATGCTTAAATGTTACGGTAATTGCAGCACAGCACAGAAGGAATTGACTAATTTTTCCAATACCTAAGTTCAGAACAAAAGACATGTATCTGAATCTACCTATCATCAAGTTTGTGTATATGACGAAGGGAAGGGAAGGGAATTGCTTCCATCTCTGGGCCAGTCTTTACCCAATGCCCTACCAAATGCCTTGGCCTAGCCTGGTTGACTGGTGAGATGGCATGTGCAAATGGAGTATGGACTATACTTTACATAAGAAAACCAACAGCTTTATTGCTACTCTGCTTTTACTCAGGAACTGCACATCTGTATTTAGAGGACTTTTAGTTGATCTTCAAGATGTCTGCACCTGTCCCAAAGGTGCTTTTCTTGAAGAAATCTTTTGGATGAGAAGTGAAACATTTTCAAGGAAAAAAACCAAGAAAGTCCAGTTGCCTTTTAGAAAAGCATCTTTGGGATAACCATGACCTGGATGATTGAGAATCTCCATAGATATAATGTCTGCTACCCATTGATAGTGTGAATGCGCCTATGAATGTCGCCTTATTGTAACTTTCCATCTGTACATCAGGATTAGGGTATCCCTTCTCTTCTGGCAACACTCAGATTAAGAGCCAAGGAGAGAGGCCAAGGCACTCGGTTCTCTACAGTAGGGGGTCTCCAACCTTGGCCATTTGAAGACTTATGGACTTCAACTCCCAGAATTCCTCAGCTTTGTTGGCTGAGGAATTCTGGGAGTTGAAGTCCACAAGTCTTCAAGTGACCAAGGTTGGAGCCCCCTGCTCTACAGGGCAGTGAGTGAAATGTGTAGACTATAAGTGGGACATAGTCTTTAACATCCAACTTTTTTGTAACACACAAACATTCTGCTCAGAGCAATCTAGATTCCACCCCAAATTAATTACATTTTGCAAAGTCTGCATAAGTGTTTAATTGATACAAAATTGCACACTTTATCTTAAGTTTACCCAACCCATTCTGTTATTAGCAAACCCTGTCCTAAATCACAGGAAATCTATTTCAGTACCTTCTTTGGCTTTTGAGATTTCAGCAACCATTGTCCAAGCCACAGTCTGTGTCCAGTATGACATTCTGCTCTTTTACTGCCTCTTACACAATTACAGCTCTTGCACACAGCAGTGGCATAAAACACTACTGTACTAATTGCTTCAGTACTTTCCAAGTCCATGTGCCTATTTCCAGGTCAATTCCATTTTCAAGCTTTTTTTTCATATCCTTTTTTTCCGGGAAAAAGAATATATTTTCTTCTCTTTCATAGACAAACTCCATTTAAAAAAAAACACACACACACAACCTAGAACATTTACAAGATAAATAACTTTTTCAGTCTTTACCAGTCCAAAACACAGCACCATGAATGAGGTTATGTAGCAGACCTGGTCAGATCCCCATTTCTCTCTCATCTGTCCTTTGATGGTTGATTTGAGTCCAGCTGTGTTATTGAAGGAAAGGTGAAGTGGCTTCAGTTCTGGGTATAACTTGGAGAGGGGTAATGTGACAGGGGAAAGGGGTAGTCTATAGCATTTGAAGGCATCACTATGAAGTGGTTGCTTCTTGAAGAAAGCAGTGGATTTCTTGGAAGGAAGGGCGAGCTTTAGTATCTCGTCTCCAACAGTTGAGCATTAGCTTATATACAGGATCAGGGCAAAATGAAGGCTGTGGAAGGTAAGTCTGAAAGGGAAGAGAGAGATAAAAGCGAGTATTGAAGGAAGGCAAAACAATTCCTTCTTAAAAAACATTAAAACTTCTTCTGTCCATATTCTGCTCTGTTCATTTATGGGACGTTAGTTGCAGAATGTGATTCATAGTAGATAATCTCATTTATTTTCTGTTGGTGATTTATTTAGCACATCCGCATCCCTTTTCCACAGAGTTCAGTTAGTTTGTAAGATAGCAATAGCAATAGCAATAGCAATTAGACTTATATACCGCTTCATAGGGCTTTCAGCCCTCTCTAAGCGGTTTACAGAGTCAGCATATTGCCCCTAACAATCTGGGTCCTCATTTTACCCACCTCGGAAGGATGGAAGGCTGAGTCAACCTTGAGCCGGTGAGATTTGAACAGCCGAACTGCCGAACTAGCAGTCAGCTGAAGTAGCCTGCAGTGCTGCACTCTAACCACTGCGTCACCTCGGCTCTACTGCTATCTCTCTCTATTCTTGAAACAATACAGTGAAGTAAACTTAGGTTAAAAGTGATTTTATCAACACACTGCCCAGTAATATTTCTTTTTCTGAGTTAAATACTGGTCTGCTCTGCAGAATCAAGCTTGAGCAAGACACTATTTCTTGAAAGCAGGAATGCATGATGTTACTATCTACCCAACCTGAGCCAACGCAGAAGGAAACTTTCACCTCTCAATCCCTACTGTTATACATCAAAAGTAGTGTGTTTGACTAGCACTAGCAAAAGTGGTACTATCTGGTTTTCCTATTGTGCTTCGTTACATTGCAGGCAAACACTCCCATCCATTGTCACTGCTTTCTTTACATGGCCCATTTTTAAAGAACATTTTCAAATGGTAAAAAGCTGGACTTTTGTTGTTGTTATTAACTCCTCAATGAAAGATGGTCAGTTTTTCCTTTCTTTTTAACCTTAGGGATTTGACAAGTGTTGTGCTAGTTTTCCTTTCTAGCTCAGGTGTCAGGAAGAGTGGTAAAATTGGTGAGTTCCCCCCTCTTTTTAACCAGTCAGTGAATGCAACATGAGGGGGGGGGGGCAAAGCATTCCTATTCAAGCAAATAGCAATAGCAATAGCAGTTAGACTTATATACCGCTTCATAGGGCTTTCAGCCCTCTCTAAGCGGTTTACAGAGTCAGCATATCGCCCCCAACAATCCAGGTCCTCATTTTACCCACCTCGGAAGGATGGAAGGCTGAGTCAACCCTGAGCCGGTGAGATTTGAACCGCTGAACTGCAGATAGCAGTCAGCTGAAGTGGCCTGCAGTACTGCACTCTACCCACTGCGCCACCTCGGCTCTAAAGTGAACAGAAATTATTCCTAGCTAGATACTGAACTGCATATTAAAACACTATAGATTTTTGAAGTACCGGATGTCCTCACTTTATGCCAACTCACTCAGCACCCGATCATTACTACAACATTGCAGCATCCTCCGGTTACATGCTCATCATTTACAACCTTCACTGCCATCTTCCAACAAGAAAAACAGGTGGAGAAGTCAGCATGAGGATGCCAAGGGTGATCACGAGATGTCGTGCTTAACAACATCACATCATTCCTTAACTATTGTAATCATAAAGAACTAGAACTGCTGTTGCTAAATGGGATGGTCATGTCACATCAGGCTTCGTGATCACATCACTTAGCAATGGAAATTCTGGTCCCGATTACCCTTGTTAAATAAGGATTACCTGTATAGTTTCCTCAATAGGTCAAAATAATGTTTCCATTTTCTGAATCTGCAAAGATCTATCTATCTAAAGCAGTGGTAGTCAACCTGGTCCCTACCGCCCACTAGTGTGCGTTCCAGCTTTCATGGTGCGTGGTACGAGTTTTGTCTGATATTGAAGCATTTTCCTTTTTAAAATTTAATTGACTTCCCTACTTTATAAATCATCATGAATGTGGAACCAGTGGGCGGTTAATTTTTTTTACTACTAACAGAGATACAAAAGTGGGCGGTAGGTATAAAAAGGTTGACTACCCCTGATCTAAAGTATTCATATATTTTCATACCTGTCGTCCCTGATTTCTGAAAAATTCTCCGGTGTTCTCAATTACTTGCTCATCAGATAGTTGAGAATATGGTTGCTCTCGGCAAAATGTGAAGGTTTCCCAGAGTGTAACACCAAAAGCCCACACATCACTGGCAGTTGTGAATTTTCCCTGGTTGGAGGAACAGAGGGGAGAAAATCAAAATGATTTATATATACAATACAATACAATGCAATAGCAGAGTTGGAAGGGACCTTGGAGATCTTCTAGTCCAACCCCCTGCCTAGGCAGGAAACCCTACACCGTTTCAGACAAATGGATATCCAACATCTTCTTAAAGATTTCCAGTGTTGGGGCATTCACAACTTCTGGAGGCAATTTCTGTTCCACTGATTAATTGTTCTAACTGTCAGGAAATTTCTCCTCAGTTCTAAGTTGCTTCTCTCCTTGATTAGTTTCCACCCATTGCTTCTCTTATATAACTAACCAGAGATTCGTGGTTTCCATAAAAACTAAGCAGCTCCAAGGAGAAAAACTGCCTATAGGAAAATAAAAATGTATGAATCATATAGATCTGTATGTTTCTGGAAATTGGAATAGATCTATTCATGTTTCAGTCTTCACCTGGTGCTGAAACTTTTCAAAGAAGCTGCTGCGTAGAAAAGACACAGGAAGGAAGGTAAGAGGAAAGGAGGGAGGAAAGGAAGGAACAGGGAGGGAGGAGAGAAGAACAAAGAATGAGGGAGGGAAGGAAGGGAATGAAGGAAGGAAAATTTCTGACATTCACTACCCATTTCCCACAAGGAAACCTTGGAAGTTGGAAGTCACTCCCAGTGATTTTTAATTTTTAATGCCCATGATCATTCTGTTTCTTTGTTTAGGTAAGGAAATATCTTTGAAATTGTGGCCCAACAAATCATGGGTGGTCTAGTCCAGAGGTGGGTTGCTCTTGGTTTGGCCTCGATTGGGCAAACCGGTAGTAGCAGCGGCAGGAGGCTCCGCCCACCTGTCTGGACACTTCTGCGCATGTGCAGAACCATCGTGCGTGCCAATGGTGGGTTCCGGATCTCATTGCAATCGGTACGGTGCAATGGGGCCCGGCTTCCACCACATGAATGCGCGCAGCACACCTGGGACGCTCCAGTTGCTCGGCAGAGCATCACACAGGCGCCGTATGCTCTGTGTGCATGCGCAGAAGCGCCGAAGAGCTCAAATACAGGTAAGGATGGCGGGCAGGTGGGCCCTCCAAAGCACCATACCGGAACGGTACCCAGTGCTCCCAGCAGGCACCAGTACACCCGTACCGGGGCGTACCACCTGCAACCCACTACTGGTGCATGTGCATGAGCACACATGCACGCACGAGCAAACCAATAGTAAAAAAAATGGAAACCCACCACTGGTCTAGACCATGATTAAATGTGCATTAGGATAAAAGTGAAATGATACTTTAATACTGGCACAGATAAATATGGAATAAAGATATCTCATGCATGTGCTGGGGATGAGATAAAGGCAATATCATGAGATCACAGCAGAATAAAAGGAGGATGCTTGGTGTGATTAAGTGAAAGTAAGGGTAGGCCCAGGGGTGGGTTCCTGCCAGTTCTAACCTCTTCTATAGAAGAGGTTCCACAAATCTACCATGCCGTTTAGAACCGGTTCCAGCTCCTTCCCCCTGCCCGTCTGCACCATGCTTACCCCGCCTGCCGCTCACTGATTGGCTGGCTCACCAATCGCCCCACCCGTCTCTAAGAGTCCTATCTAAACCTTAAAGTCTTAAAGCTGTCAAGTTTGAACATCCCTGGAGTTTTTTTTCTAAAGGGTTAGGGATGCAAGGGTCTTGTAACTTGACAGCTTTAAGACTTGCGTGCTTCAAATGCCAGAGTTTCTGAGCCAACATTTTGGTTGCTAAGCAAGAGTGTTGTTAAGTGAGTTTCACCACATTTTACAAGCTGGCCACGCCCACCCAATCACATGGCTGGCAAGCCACTCCCACTCGGTCACATGGCTGGCAAGCCACACCCACAAAGCAGGCCACACCTACAGAAGAGGTTCTAAAAATTTTTGAAACCCACCATTGGGTTGGCCCTATTGTTAGATTAAATGGGCAATTAGTCTGCAGTTATCCCTAAAAATTTCCACTGACCTCTGTAGTCATAATAGCAGAGGTGGTTCCTACCAGTTCGCACCTATTCGGTAGAACCAGTTCGTCAAATCTACCGAACCGGTTAGAAGAGGTTCCACCAGTGGACCCGGAAAGCAGGCCATACCTACAGAAGAGGTTCCAAAATTTTTTGAAACCCACCACTGATCCTTGGATATGATTATTCTACACTATCATGCTCATATTTATCAAACTCAGTGCCTCTGTGAAAGGTAAGGATGACTACTGCGTTTGTGGTGCAATCAGAACATTGCGTGTGTTGAAGTTGTTTTAACGCAAACCAAAGATGCCTTTTAAAAAACAAGTTTACATCATCTTCTTATGCATGCCAGTGCTGTGTGTGAGGTAATTTAAGGTGGTTCTGACAAGTGTCGTCGGCATCTTCATATCCGGTCACATGGGCGGCAAGCCACTCCCATCCGGTCACATGGGCGGCAAGCCACTCCCACGAAGGAGGCCACACCCACAGAGTAGGTTCGAACAATTTTTGAAACCCACCACTGCATAATAGCAAGTGCAACATGCTCACCAAAAGAATGCTTTCCCAGGACATCCAGCGAATAGGAAGCACTGCCCGGCCCTGGATTCTGTAGTAGTCCCCACTGTAGAGGTTGCGGCTCATGCCAAAATCTGCTATCTTGATAGTGTAATTCTTCCCCACCAGACAGTTGCGGGTAGCCAAGTCTCGGTGAACAAAATTCAGGGAGGAAAGATACTTCATGCCAGAGGCAATCTGGATAGCTATTAATTTCAGGTTGGCATAACTGAATGACAGAAGAAAAAGAAACAAAAATGGATCCTTTAGTAGTTGTCCGCAGTCTTAAAGAGCAAACATGCCATACATTCCATCAGCTACCCAGGACAAAAGAGAAGGATTTCCACTTAGAAGGTTTATCAAATCTTCTACAGGTTAAAGTAGATGATGCGTAAATTGTGCGGTATTCTGTTCAAGTTCAACTTGTGTGTTTTTAAATAAATTGCAGTCCAATCAAGATCAGAACCATCACAATTGGGGAAGAAAGAATCATTCCCACCGGGCCCTTTACTATATCCCTACAATCATGATTGCCTTTAAAAACTTTCATGGACGCACAGGTAGTGCTTGACTTATGACCACAATTGAGCCCGAATTTTGTGTTGCTAAAATACATTTGTTAATTGAGCTTTGACCCATTTTATGACCTTTCTTGCCACAGTTGTTAAGTAGCAATAGCAATAGCAATAGCAGTTAGACTTATATACCGCTTCATAGGGCTTTCAGCCCTCTCTAAGCGGTTTACAGAGTCAGCATATTGCCCCCAACAACAATCCGGGTCCTCATTTCACCCACCTCGGAAGGATGGAAGGCTGAGTCAACCTTGAGCCAGTGAGATTAGAACCGCTGAACTGCAGATAGCAGTCAGCTGACGTGGCCTGGAGTACTGCACCCTAACCACTGCGCCACCTCAGCTCACCTCGGTGAATCACTGCAGTTGTTAAGTTGGCAGCATGGTTATTAAATGGCTCTGGCTTGCCGCCCTGAGTCCTTGGGAGAAGGGCGGCATATAAATCGAATAAACCTATTGGCTTTGCTTTTCAGAAGGCCACACAAGGTGATCGTGTGACTCCAGGACGCAGCAACAGTCATTGACCAGTCGCCAAGCACCCAAATTTTGATCACACGACCATGGAGATGCTTCAATGGTTGCAAGTGTGAAAAACAGTCATAAAGCACTTTTTCAGTGCCTTTGAAATTTTAAATGGTCACTAAGAGAATAGAGCCGAGGTGGCGCAATGGTTAGGGTGCAGTACTGCAGGCCACTTCAGCTGACTGCTATCTGCAGTTCAGCGGTTCTAATCTCACCGGCTCAAGGTTGACTCAGCCTTCCATCCTTCCGAGGTGGGTGAAATGAGGACCCAGACTGTGGGGGCGATATGCTGACTCTGTAAACCGCTTAGAGAGGGGCTGAAAGCCCTATGAAGCGGTATATGAATCTAACTTCTATTGCTAATAGCTGTAAGTTGAGGGCTACTTGTAATTTTTTTTAAAAACGAATAGAAATCTCTCATGGCTAGGGGTGAAATTTTAATTATACAATAAGAAATTTAAGGAAGCTTGAGGTTTCTTAGGCCTGAGGATTCCCAGACAGATCGCGCACTATGTATTTAGCAACAAAGTGAATTAAAACTTGAGTAGAACAGCATGGTGCACAATTAACATATTATCTAGTTTAATTCTGGGTGCTATGTTTCCACCATGCTTAGCAGTGCAATTTTTCTTTTGAAAGGCAAACAGCCATCTTGATAAGGATTTGCAATCAAACCATAAGGAACAATCTGTGAAAACTGACTCCCTTTCATCGCATCAACTTCTAACTCGCAGTTTGCCAAACAGAAATAGGAGGCGGGTTAGTAAATTCCTAGGCGGGGTGGGAGAGGACTACGGAATGCATGAGAGCCTTCTGCTGCTGGAGAGGAGATACGCACCAAGGCCAAGTTCTCGGAGCTACCAGCCAACTCAAAATGTTTTCCCAATACAAAAGTACTGAGTGTAATTGGTGGGCGATGTACTATGGATGGCCCAGGGGTGAAATGGGAGTTTTACCTATGTGGGATTTCATGGGAAAACCTCAGAGCTGACTTTGCTTCTGCTGTGCCTAAATGGAACTTTCAATAGTTTTACTCTTCGTAGTTCCTACATGCCAGGAGTTTCTTTTTTGGATGTGCCAAATGGGACGATTGGCACAATCTTCCTTTCCTCTGACTATTAGCAGAGGTCAAAGAAGAAGAGGGTGAATAAATTTTGAAGAAAGTCTTCTAATCTATTATATAGAGCCGAGGTGGCGCAGTGGTTAGGGTGCAGAACTGCAGGCCACTTTAGCTGATTGTGATCTGCAGTTCAGCGGTTCAAATCTCACCGGCTCAAGGTCGACTCAGCCTTCCATCCTTCCGAGGTGGGTGAAATGAGGACCCAGACTGTGGGGGCAATATGCTGACTCAATTTGCTAAAAAAAATCTGTAAACCGCTTAGGGAGGGCTGAAAGCCCTATGAAGCGGTATATAAGTCTAATAAATAAATAAATAAATAATCTTCCCAAAGCCAAGAGATAATTACATTTTTGGCTCTAACTAAAGCCTCAAAAAAACCTTGCAACATTCCTATCATACACATATATTCTCAGACTAGTTTAGTTTAGTTTTAGTTTTATTATTATTTATAGGCCGCCCTTTCCCTGAGGGGACTCAGGGCGGCTTACAAAATATAGGAAGGGGGGTACAAAACAGTAAACATAAAACAATACATAAGTAAAAATAGTACACAACATTCATTCATCATTCGGGTGGGGACAGATTACGATCTTTATCCCCAGGCCTGACGGGATAGCCAGGTCTTGAGGGCTGTGCGGAAGGTCTGGACGGTGGTGAAGGTACGAATCTCCACGGGGAGATCGTTCCAAAGGGTCGGAGCTACTACTGAAAAGGCTCTCCTTCGTGTGGTTGCCAGTCGACACTGACTGGCGGATGGAACTCGGAGGAGGCCTAATCTATGCGATCTAATAGGTCGCAAGGAGGTAATTGGCAGGAGGCGGTCTCTCAACTAAGATAGGTGTCCAACTGAAAAATGGAACAGGCCTACCTCACAAGAAAAACTGTACAGGCTAGAATTGAGGGAGTCCTTATTTTCTACCTGACAGGAGGAGTAGAGCTCTCTGTTAAGTTTTGAGGTTCCTGACGAGACAGAAACTGGTTGAGATCACCATTTTCCATGTACTCAGTAATCATGCAGAGAGGATCATCAGTGATGCACACAGCCAGCAAACGGATTATATTGGGGTCCTTCAGCTTGGACATAATCTTAATCTCCTTGAGGAAGTCATTCCTGCCAGAAACAAAAGCCATGTAAAAGTGAAATTAGTGAGCTATGTTGTTTTCAAGAAAACCTGTTAGTATGGGGTAGAACCCAACAACCTGTTGTAAATATATGTGAGATGTTTGAACATTCAAAAGCATTATGCACAAGCTACCGGTATGTGTATTATTTTAATATATGGCATTAGATTACTGGGTCAGATTACCAACAATTTATTCTTTAACTTGGACTGGCAACAAGCTGTTAGAATCCCTTTGACTTCCCTCTTTGCCCAGGTTGTTTAGGTAGCAGGAAACAAAAAATTCAAACAGCAGCTGAAACCCCAACATGAATATTAATTAACGAAGTACACAATGTACCAAGGCGGCTTCCAGCATAAGTGCCTCTGAAATGAAGGAAGTGGCGAAACCTTTGCAATACATCGATTCTTATGACAATTATGCTATACATTATATTTGCCTTAATTGATAATAAAATCAGGAACAGGGGGAATTGAAAATTAATGCCCCCCAATCTCTTAAAATGATTGTACCTTTGGTAGTAACGCTGTAGAAAATCAGTTGGAGATAGTGATGTGGACCATTTTTTTCCTTACATGCATAGAACCCTATATTCCCATGTAATGACTGAGTATGCAGTACAGAATTGAGTATTTAATTTAACCATTAGAAACAGTGGTGGGTTTCAAAAAATTTTCGAACCTGCTCTGTGGGTGTGGCCTACTTTGTGGGAGTGGCTTGCTGGCCATGTGACCTGGTGGGAGTGGCTTGCTGGCCATGTGTTTTCTCTCTCTCTCTCTCTCTCCTTCCGTTTGTCTCTGTCCCTTTTCCCTTTTTTTCTTTCATCTCTCTCTCACTTTTTCTTTCTTTTTTCTTTCTTTCTTTCTTCCTTTCTTTCTCTTTCTCTTTCTCTCTCTGTGTGAGTCTGTGTGTGTGTGTGTGTGTGTCAGTGATGGGTTTCAAAAAATTTTGGAACCTCTTCTGTAGGTGTGGCCTGCTTTCCGGGTCCACTTGTGGAACCTCTTCTAACCGGTTTGGTAGATTTGACGAACCGGTTCTACCGAACTGGTGCGAACTGGTAGGAACCCACCTCTGATTAGAAACCTATACTCTGTTTTTGACCTGTCTTTGGTCTAGAACACCTGGGTAGAGGGAATGCTCTTTCTCATGTTCAATACACTTTAACCTTGGGATAGTCTCATCTTTGGCAAGATTAGGTACGTCAAGAAAAATAAGATAAATGTATCATAATTGCCCTTGGCGAAATCAAGCTGGCAGCCCACTCGCCATCCATGTTTTGAAGTTCCCTGGCAAGCAGAAGAGTTACAGAGTCTTTTTTCCCCCCTGCATTTCAGAATGCCATAACCTTATTTTATCTCCGTGCATTGGAATAAAGCCCTAAATACTCACACTTACGGGGTTACTACCTTATCTTTGAATTGAATTGAATTCCTTTGAATTTCCTTTATTTGTATGCCGCTCTTTTCCCTGGGGGGGACTCAGGGCGGCTCACAATTCAAAAAGGGAGGGGGGGGAAGACAAACAGTATTCCAATATGGAAACAATACAACATATTAAAAGAGAGCACAACAGTCACACAATTCGGGTGGGGTTGGAATCTTAACCCCAGGCCAGCCGGGACAGCCAGATCTTCAAAGCGGCGCGGAAGGATTGGAGGGTGGTGAGGGTCCGAATCTCCACAGGGAGTTCGTTCCAGAGGGTCGGAGCAGCCACCGAGAAGGCTCTCCTCCGGGTAGTTGCCAGTTTGCACTGGCTAGTAGATGGAATTCGGAGGAGGCCTAATCGATGCGATCGTATCGGTCTAGTGGAGGTAATTGGCAGTAGGCGGTCTCTCAAATACCCAGGCCCACTACCATGAAGGGCTTTATAGGTGATAAGTAGCACCTTGAAGCTACATCTTTGGAGAAACCCAATCTGAAGGGTTAGTTTTGAACATTTTATCTAATTTTTGCCATGAAATAATAAACATTTTTAACATGAAGATTTAGAAATGTCCTGTGCCAGTTTACTATATTTGAAATGTAATCCATTGTGTGACTTTTTTTTACTTTTCGGTCAGTTCCGTATAACAACGAAAATGCTTATGCCCATTGACTGATGCTCTGTGAGCTTGATTGTTTCCTTGCTGACTTTTCATTATGTGACCTCAGTAACATCTAATGATATCTAGTCAGGTAATGAAACATCTCTGGGAAAACAGCCAAGCTCTCAGAAGACCAAGGACTCCACCGTTTAACCCTGAGAACCGCAGCTGTATTCAGCCTCTTCTTCTTCTGTTTGTTCCAAGCACCTAGCATTCTTGTTGGCATCAGCTCTCAGCATTTTCACAGCTAGTAGGACAGGCTGGGTGACACTACCATCCAGAAAAGCATCCTGGTCCACAGATTTCTCCATTCCCTCCACTTCACAGAGGTGAACCTAGAGGAAAAAGCAACAGGCTTAAGTGGTTTGACAGGTCACCCTTGCTTACATAGACAGAAGGTCTTGATTTTAACAAAAAGCCCCATAAGATCTCATTTCTTACTCTCTGTGAAGAGTAGGAATGCATCCAAAATGCTATTAATTTCAGGGTCAAATATACTTGGGAATGTTAAGATCATCTGTTTTTTCATTCCAATGTGTTTATCCTTTATCCAAAGACACACAGACAAAACAATTATTATCTTCAAGGGTTTTAAACAGAGAAGTCTCACAGACAAAACAATTATTATCTTCAAGGATATTAAACAGAAAAGGGCAACTTGACCGCCTAGAAAAATCTGATCGGTGCCATTCTATATCTCAGAGATTAATGATTAATCCTTGACTTTTGTGAGCAACATAAATGATCCTGTGTCTTTAGTTATCTAACTGCAGTATTAAATAATAAAGGTAAAGGTTCCCCTCACATATATGTGCTAGTCGTTCCCGACTCTAGGGGACAGTGCTCATCTCCGTTTCATAGCCGAAGAGCCAGCGCTGCCCGAAGACGTCTCCGTGATCATGTGGCCAGCATGACTAGACGCCAAAGGTGCACGGAACGCTATTACCTTCTCATCAAAGTGGTCCCTATTTTTCTACTTGCGTTTTTACATGCTTTCGAACTGCTAGGTTGGCAGAAGCTGGGACAAGTAATGGGAGCTCTAGGGATTTGAACCGCCAAACTGCCGACCTTTCTGATCAACAAGCTCAGTGTCTTAGCCACTGAGCCAACACATCCCTTATTGAATAATGTTATCCCTTAAAACTGAAGAAACATCAGCAGATATATCTGGTTCAAATCAAAACTTTATCCTTAAATTGTTTAATAGCTGCTGGTATGTGATTGTTGCTATGTTGTCTTGAATATTTAATATTTGCTTTGGGGGCTCTTACAAGCCCCCAAAGAAGCTCCATTGCTTCATTGCTCAAACAAAATAGAGGATTGAAAGTGAGTATCTAATAGTCATAACATGGTCAATAAATCTGTCATTTGATCATCCACTTAATCATGGAGTTGGGGCACTTTCTGAAAAATATTTGGATCCTTCTTTTAGAGCAATTAATATCAAGATGTTTCCTATGACAATACAAATATATATTTTTTTCAGAATATACTTTTTTTATTTTCCATTTTCATAACGTACAATCACATGTATACTATTACATAGCCAGTATCCTATTGTATTAAGTGGTAATTACATCAATTCCTCTTGTCATCAACACCCAAGAAGATAAAAACCCATTATTAGCTCTTCTGCTCTCCGTACACCTCTTTCTTCTACCTCTCTCCTACCTCCTTTCTTCCCTCCAGCATCCTTTCCTACTCTACTTCCCCTTCCTTTCTCCTTCTCCTCTCTCTACATTCCACACCTCCTTATCCTCCTCATCTTCCCCCCTTACCCTCTCTTATCCCTCTCTTCCCATCTTTCTTCTCCCTTCTGTTTCCCACTCTTCCTCTCCTTGGTATATTTCCGCTTCTGAGCAAACTCCAATCTATGTTGATGGTATTTATACTTCCATAACAATATACTTAACATATCCTAGTTCTAAAGAAAAAAATAAGAGAAGACAGTATACATGTGCAATCATATTACATTAAAATTTAACACCCCTCATCAAACCTCACTCCTTCCCACCTTCCCCCCAACCCCCGCCCCAACCTTCCCTCCCCCGACTTCCCAGAACCCGTACACGGTATAAATCTTTAACAAAAACAGTCTAAAATATATTGGAAAAAAAGAATAGAAAATTGATAACATCTTTACATTGAGCTTAGCTCCTCCTTGCTAAGCTAACTTTAAATAGTTTATATCATTCCTGATCTTAATCATAAGCTATCTGGAATTTCTTAGTCCCGTATTTACGTTCTTGAATTATAGGCAAGTCTTCCTTCTTCCAGTATTGTGCCACCGACAATCTAACTACAGTTATTAAGTGCAAAATCAAATTAATCTCTACAGCTGCACAATCAGTAATTATACCTTACAAAAATAACTGAGGAGTAAACTTTATCCTTTTTCATGTAGCTACGATGGAAATAAAACTTAAGGAGGATATATGTGTTGCGCATAAAGAACTGTCTGATAAACTTGAGACTCAGGTTCAGAAGATCAGGGATGATATGTTGGGGGTTGTTAATTTGTTAACAGAATATGTCTTGGAAATTGAAGACAGATTAGAAGATCTTAATGATGCCAATACTAATTTGGTATTGAAAATTGACGTGGTGCAACAAAAAGTTGGAAATGCTGATAAAGAAATTATTATGCTATAGTATAGACAAATGGAGTTTGCACTAAGAATAAGAGGTTTGTGTGAAAACAATCAGGAGAATTTGAAACAGATTCTTTTAGAAGCTTTAGATAATCTGTTGGGAAGGCCAGGGGGAAATTATGATTGGCAAATTGATAAGGTTTATCGTGCTAACTTCTGGCTGGCGAAACAGAAGCAGCTCCCACGGGACTGTGATTTACTTTACTACAAGAGACATGAGGAATATGATATTGCAAGAGTCCTATAAAACTAAGCTTCAAATTGGGGGTCAGGAAGTGATTGTTCTGAAAGAGATACCACCTCAAATGCTAAGATCCAGGAAAGACTATGCTTTTTTAGTTGAAGAGCTTAAAGATCGTCAACTACAGTTCAGATGGGAGGCACCAGTTGGACTATCATTCATCTTTGAGGGGCAAAGATACCGTCTTAAATCAGTATGGAAAGCTCGAGACTTTTACCATAATATCTTGAAGGCCGGACATCCTGCCTCACCTGGACCTAGCGAAAGAGAACAAGAAGGACAAGATAGACAGCAAACTACACAAAGCTTCTTGGGCAGCCATGTTGCCATGCTGCAGCCCCTGCTCCGATTCAGAGGGCAAATCTCTGCTCTGCGAGGGACCTATTGGCCCCCGCTGGGTCTGATGAGACGCTGCCCCTTCTTCGCCACCCCCCTCCAGGAGGAGGTTCTGATTCAAAAGGGATCTTGGAATAGGTTTGTGAGACAGGGTTCATGTGAGGCTTTTGAAAGGTCACTCCCACACACACATCTGTTCAGCTGGAGAACTTCCGGTCAACTCAGAGTGAACTAATTTTTGAGGTTAGAAGTAGTCTCATGTTAGATTATACAAGTTTGCCCCTCATCAAACCTAAATAGGATTCTGAACTCAAGCAGGTATTTTAAAAAAACGGAAAGAAGGAGGGAGGGATAATGAAGGGGTAGAAACGGTGGGAAATAAAAAGCAAACAAAATCTCAATTGGGTTTGGCAGTGGTATAGAGAAAATTGAAAAGGGGGGATGTGTCCCAACAAAAGGAAATAAAAAGCAGACAAAAGATGTTTCAGAGGCTGACAGTGGCATAAGGAAAACTGAAGAAGGAGGTTACACCCTAACAAAGGGAAATATAAAAGATTTCTTTGATGGTGGCTTGGGGAAAATTGAAGAGGGTAGACGTGTCAAAACAAAGAAAAGGAAGAAGACAGGAATAGAGAAGTGGGACAAAAGACTTATTAGGAAAAATATCAGACACCTAGAAATAGTTATATGGGAAAATATAAAGCTGAGATAAGGGGTTTACTCCTAAATATGAGAATAAAATTGAGTTGCTAACTGATTGAATATGATAATGGAAAGATAATTAAATAAAGGTTAAAATATATGGAATATGGACAAATATGAAACTGATATGGGGAGATTGTAAAGCAGAGGTTTGTGATTCACTTTTATACATGATAATTCTAATTGATTGAATATGACAATAGAAGGACAATTAAGCATGGGTTAAAATATACAAAACATGGACATATATAGAACTTCTAAGATGAACTAAGTGAGATGTTTACCGCTTGTTATTCTACATAATAGATTAAGGGAATTGTAATGAACATTGAACAGTAAGGATGGCTATTTATAGACAATTAAGGGTAACCTAAACCAAGATATGGAAAAATGGAGAGGGAACATGAAATATACTTACAATGGGAAACTATTGAGATTTAAAGACAGAATTACAAAGTGGGGGTGTGTAAGGATGCGTAAGTATATAACTTTAATGATGAGAATAGCTGAGAATTGTAACCAGGTTTACATCTTGGCCAAAATTAGGCTGGGCACAATGACTATATATGTATACATTTTTTTTCTCTTTTTTTAAAAAAAGGAGGAAGATATATGTTAAAATTAAATATGTTTATTGAAAAGGAATTATAAATACCATCAACATAAAATGGAGCTCACTCAGAAGCTGAAATACACCAAATAAATGAGATGAAGAGTGTGACGTAGAAGAGAGAGGTAAGGGGAGAAAAGAGGGATAGGAGAGAGGACAGGAGGGGGGAAGAGGAGGAGAGAAAGAAGGAGTGGAAAGGGGAGAGAGGAGAAGGAGAGAGGAAGGAAAAGTAGAGAAGGACGACAGAGGGAAGAAAGGAAGTAGGGAGGGAGAGGAGAGAAGGAGAAGTAAGTGATGGATAAGGTACAAATATGGTATATGGAGAGCAGAAGAGCCAATAATTGTTTTTGGGAGTTGATGGTAAGACGAATTGATGTAAACATTTAATAATACAATACAATGTTGGCTATGTAATAGTATACATGTCCTTATATGTTATGAAAATGAAAAACTATAAAAATAGTTCACTCTCTGGGTCACCAGGAATTGATCCATTGATCCATTGAGGATTTTCAAATCAAGAAAATATTACTATATTTACTTTTTGTTACCTAGATTCTTGTTAAGTGAGTTTTGCCCTATTTTACGACTTTTCCTGCCACATTTGTTAAGTGAATCACTACAGCTGTCTAATTATAGTAAGATGGTTGTTAATGAATCTTGTTTCCCCATGGACCTTGCTTGTCAGAGGATTGCAAAAGGGGATACACATAGCTCCAGGATACTGCAACCATCGTAATATGTCAGTTGTCAAGCATCCAGATGTCAATCGTGTGACCATGGGGATGCTGCAATGCTCATAAATGTCAAAAATGATGATGTGTCGCTTTTTTTCAGTGCTGTTGTAACTTCAAGCTGTCAGTAAGTAAACTGCTGTAAGTCAAGGACTACCTGCATACACTGATTGAAAGCAAAGAAATCATGAATTGCTGTAGCATAAATTTTACAGCAATTTTATGATTTATTTCCACCCAGATTTTGAAGATATATCTACTGTATTGTGTAAATGTGTTTTATTTTCCATTTTCATTTTCGTACAGTCACACATATACTGTACAGAACCGGGGCCATATAACATTAAACAATAAACACAGCCATTCCTCTTGTCAATAATACCCCCCAAAATAGAAACCCAATGTACCTCTTCGACCCTCCATACATCCTTTCTTTCTCCCCCCTCCAACTTTCCATCTTCCCTCCATACTTCCCCTCCCCCTCTACCACACCTCTCTCCCAATACACTCCCTCCCTTCCTTCTCCCCCTCCCTCCAGTCCTCTCTCCCACCCTCTCTACCCCTCTTTCTTCTATCCCTCTACTCCTCCCTTCGGTGTATTTCTACTATCTATTAATATATTCAGCTTGTCCTATTTTTACACTGGAATTAAAGAGCAACAGTATACACGTGCAATCGTGTTACTTTAAAGATATAGCAATAGCAGTAGACTTATATACCGCTTCATAGGGCTTTCAGCCCTCTCTAAGCGGTTTACAGAGAGTCAGCATATTGCCCCCAACAATCTGGGTCCTCATTTTACCCACCTCGGAAGGATGGAAGGCTGAGTCAACCCTGAGCCAGTGAGATTTGAACCGCTGAACTGCTGATCTAGCAGTAGCCTGCAGTGCTGCATTTAACCACTGCGCCACCTTGGCTCTACTGTAAAGAACCAGGGGAGCAAGCTCTTACCTCCCCAAACTGCCCTTCTCCCAATTTCTCCTTGAAAGTCAGCAGCTTCCTAGGGAACTCAGCCACAGCCACCTCTTTGCCGTAGAGCAAGTCCATGGTGATTGCAGGTACAGAATAGGTGTTGCTGCCGGTCACTCCCTGCAAGTTCACAATGTCTGCTTCTGCGTAATGGGGAACCCCTTCGGCTCCGTTTGGTTGGGTTGGCTTGGTGATCCCACTGCAGCCTATGAGGAGAGAAGATTAGACACAAGAAAAATCTCAATGAAGAAGATCCTGAGCTTTGATGGCTGGTAACTTTGATGGCTGGCCCCTAACATATGGGGTGCCGCAGGGTTCGGTCCTGTCCCCCCTTCTTTTTAATATCTACATGAAACCGCTGGGCGAGATCATTCGACGGCACGGGATAAAATACCACCAATATGCGGACGATACACAGTTGTATCTGTCCGCCCCGTGCCAACTCAATGAAGTGATGGACGTGATGAGCCAGGGCCTTGAAGCTGTTAGAGACTGGATGGGGGTTAACAAGCTTGTTCTCAATCCAGATAAGACCAAGTGGCTGCTGTGCTTCCCTCCCACTAATTGGCCAAGTGTTCCATCTCTCAGGCTGGGGGGTCAAATACTACACCCCTCAGATAGGGTACGCAACTTGGGAGTCCTCCTGGACCCACAGCTGACTTTTGAACATCATTTGTCAGCTGTGACCAGGGGGGCATTTGCCCAGGTTCGCCTGGTGCACCAGTTGCGTCCCTACCTGAACCGGGAGGCTCTCACAACAGTCACTCGTGCCCTTATGACCTCTAGGCTGGAGTACTGCAATGTGCTCTACATGGGGCTGCCCTTGAAGAGTATTCGGCGGCTTCAGCTGGTCCAGAATGCAGCTGCGCGAGCGATCGTGGGTGCACCACGTTTCACCCACGTAACACCTATCCTCCGCGAGCTGCACTGGCTGCCTGTTGATCTCCGGGTGCGCTTCAAGGTGCTAGTTGTCACCTACAAAGCCCTTCATGGTATTGGATCTGGGTACTTGAGAGACCGCCTACTGCCAATTACCTCCACTAGGCCAATAAGATCCCATAGATTAGGCCTCCTCCGAATCCCATCAGCCGGCCAATGTCGACTGGCAACCACCCGGAGGAGAGCCTTCTCGGTGGCTGCTCTGACCCTTTGGAACGAACTCCCCGTGGAGATTCGTACCCTCACCACCCTCCAGACCTTCCGCGTAGCCCTTAAAACCTGGCTGTCCCGACAGGCCTGGGGCTAAAGACTTCAACCCCACTCGAATAGTATGACTGTTGCGCTTTTTAACAATGTATTGTCTTCATGTTTGTAACTTGTTTGTCCTTCCCTTCCCTTGAATTGTGAGCCGCCCTGAGTCCCCTCAGGGAAAAGGGCAGCATACAAATAAAGTAATCTAATCTAATCTAATCTATAAAGCCTCTGGAGCCTGGGGAGGGTGAAAAATGGCTTTATAAGAGGCTGAACTCAGCTGGGCATACGCGCTGGCCAGCTTACAAGGCAACGCCTCGCATGCCCTGACAAATTGCTCCACGTGCCACCAGTGTCATGCGTGCCATGTGTTTGCCATCCCGGGCCTATACAATCAAGGAACTTTCACTAACCTGAACTTGTATATTATTTACATAGATAGAATATAATATTCCTCTATTGCAGCTGAGAATTTCATCTTTGACCTCAGCAAAAAAAATGCTGATTTTTAAAATTTATCACATTTGTGATAAGTTTGATCTGAGAGCAACATGGATGATATTATCCCAATGTATCCTTTCCACAATCCATACAGATGTTTACATAGAATAGGGGTCCCTAACCCCTGGGCTGTGGACCGGTACCAGTCTGTGGCCCTTTAGGCTGCGCAAGTAGTGGGTGAGTATACAAAGCTTTAATTGCACATGCATGGGATCTAGATGACACATGTGAAACCAAACACACACACACCGCCACCATTGCTGCTCTGTGGAGCTAGAAAGGTTGGGGAACACTGACATATAGCAATGATTATCAATTTACCAAAGTTTGTACACCGTTCTATTCCTAAGAGCCAAATTACTGTGCATAAAGGAATAAGAGAGTCCGTTATTGCTAGAATCAGCAACTAGTCCTTCCCTCATTTCCACTGAATTTACCTCATCAAGTGGCAAGCACATAGATAATTAAAATTAAGCCACACTTTCTGGTTCTAGGTCAGTGTTTCTCAACCTTGGCCACTTGAGGTCCACAGGACTTCAAGTTGGCCAAGGTTGAGAAACACTGTTCTAGGTTATTCTAGTAGAAGTGGGAATTTGTTCACAGTCTCTTTACACCTCTTGGGCAATCTGACCTGCCTCGTCTTCCCCTGGGATGAATTCAGGAAGCTTGCGGATCAATCGCGATGGCTCTTGATAGTCAGCTCCAAGGGGGAATATGCAAGCATAAGTGGAGTTTGATTCTTGTTCACTGGATGGTGTGGAGCTGTTGTGGTGGAACATATTGGATTCGCTGGGTAGAGAGAGACTCACAGTCATTTCATCATCCAGCATCCGTCGAGAGGCCTAGAAATCAAAAGAAAACACATATTACACCTATCCTCCGCGAGCTGCACTGGCTTCCTATTGGTCTCCGGACGCGCTTCAAGGTGCTAGTCGTTACTTATAAAGCCCTTCATGGTTTAGGACCTGGCTACCTAAGAGACCGCCTCCTGCCACTTACCTCCCAACGACCAACAAGATCACACAGGTTGGGCCTCCTCCAGGTGCCGTCAACCGGACAATGCTGGCTGGCGACTCCCCGGGGGAGGGCCTTCTCTGTTGCTGTGCCGGCCTTGTGGAACGATCTACCTGCAGAGATCCAGACCCTTACCACTCTCCCGGTCTTCCATAAAGCCATTAAGACCTGGCTGTTCCGGCAGGCCCGGGGCTGTTGATTGATATCCAGCCCCGCTTAGATGGAATGGGTGATCTGAATTTTAAACATTGTATTTTTATTTTATTCTGTTTTTAAATTTAAATGTTTCTTGTCTGTTGTGAGCTGCTCAGAGTCCCCTGGGAGTGGGCGGCATACAAATTCTAATAAACTTGAAACTTGAATAAACTAAACATATGATGTTCATAGTCACTATAAATTGATAATGATAGAGTATATTATAGAGCAGATTCCAACGTAAGGTGGCATCTCTGTTCAAATAATATTTATGTAAAACAACTTAGAAGCTTTCCATGGTACAGAGTTTTTAATGGGCCAGGTTTCATATTTGCGTACTCTTCTGTTCAAAAAATGATTTCATGGATCACTGAGCAGTGACTCAATCAGTCATAATTATATCAAGATTCTTTGGGTGCATGAGGAACTTATGTCTACATAAAAAATATGCATGCACCCACATTTATTTCCCAATTTTTATTAATGACCTTTAGACCAGAAGTTAATTTCATTAGCCAATGTCAATAATATATATTTATGATGAGCATTCCTAGCATCTGCCTGTCCTCTTACCTTTTCTAACATCTTCTGCCAAAACTGCCTCCAGAGAATGATGACAATGATAGCCACAAGGATAAAGATGATGGCCACTAAGCAGCCAATTAAGATGCGAGTGTTGCTGTCATCTAATTTGAGAGTAGGATCTGTTAGAAGAGACGAGGATAATTGTGTATCATACGTTGTAGGTGAAATGATGAAAACGAAAACAGGAAAGCCAATTAGTTGCCAACCCTTGTGGGATTCCATTCCTCTCTTCCTACACATTACCACTTGTTGTTTACCACACATTTCAAAGTGCAATAAATATGTATTAGTAAACAGGAATCCAGATGTAGAGCCGAGGTGGCGCAGTGGTTAAATGCAGCACTGCAGGCTACTTCAGCTGACTGCAGTTCTGCAGTTGGGCTGTTCAAATCTCACCGGCTCAAGGTTGACTCAGCCTTCCATCCTTCCGAGGTGGGTAAAATGAGGACCCGGATTGTTGGGGGCAATATGCTGACTCTGTAAACCGCTTAGAGAGGGCTGAAAGCCCTATGAAGCGGCATATAAGTCGAACTGCTATTGCTATTGCTATGTCTATTTTGAAGCAAGTCTTTCTGTCATAAGGATATTGCAATTTCTCATCAGTCCTTGATAACATTTCCCTTTCATGGGAGGTGGATGGATATACAATTATACAATTTTATAATATAAAATTAAATAAATTAAATAAATAATAGCAATTATCACTGAGACCTACAGTATATACTGCCTTGCAGCCCTCTCTAAGTGGTTTACAGAGCCAGCATATTGCCCCCAACAATCCTGGCTCCTCGTTTTACCAACCTTGGAAGGATGGAAGGCTGAGTCAACCTTGATCCTGGTAAGACTCAAACTGCTTGCAATTTGGAATTCTAACCACTGCACCACCACGTAATAATAATATATAATAAATAAATTATTAATTGGATAGATACAATTTTCTCTTACCATGATAACAGTTTTTTTAATGTGAATTTTTGAATTAAATACATGACAATTATTGTTCCCAATCTATCACATAAGTAAAAGCTGGATAAGCCACCAAGAATAAAGAGACTTTCCATTATTAATAACTAAACTAGTCTAAGCATGCTAACACAATGCTGGCGTTAATGAACAGTTGAAAACAGAACAGTATCTTTCAAAACATTCATTTGTATGTTCATTGTTTGAAGCATAATTTCAGATACAATTTTTAATTTTTTAATCCAGAAGCAATTGCGGCCAAGATAGTCATTTGCCAGAATCTCCTTCCTAGGGCTGAGAGAAAATGATTGGCCCAAGGTCATGCAACTGGTTTTGTGCTTAAGATGGGATTAGAATTCACAATCTCCTGATGCTGTAAATATTGCACCAGTCTGGTTCCCAAGATAATGTCTGGAGACTCTTATTTGGCGATTAGATTTTGAAGATATGACAGTGATCACTGCAGTTAAAAGCCTTGATGTTTTAGTTTAGCACTGGAAGACTTTCCCTCAAGGATTGAACATTTACTATTCTATTGGCACCAAAAATATCTCTTATTATTAAATTTTAAAATCCTTTATTTGTTACCTATGCTTTACTGTATTTGTTAAAAAAATTTTTGGAACAATTCTATCTTCCAGGAATAAAATGGAGCTATATAAAGGAGCTGTATGAGTATCACATGGCTGTCCTTCTCAATTTCAATCGTGGGAAAAGACGCTTGTGGTTGACAGGGATTATGTATGTGCCCACATTCTCTCTGAAGTACCTTCCTGCTTTCAAATTGAAACTGCTCCATAATTACTGCTTACTCAATAAATCACCTTATTCCATTTTGTTTCAGATTCTTTTCTCAGCAATTAACTCATTTGTCATGCTGGAGACAGGCCGAGAGGGCATGGAGAAAGTTAGTCTCTCCATAGTCCTAGGAATTTATGATATCACAATTGAATGGAACAGATTGGTAACCTATCTTTTTTAACATTGTGTTGTCTCTTGACGTTTAATTTGTTAAGCATTTGATATTTTACTTACCTCTCAATAGTAGAAAACCTCTGTCTAAGGGCTATAAACCTTTCACTGCAGGAATGGTTCTCAAAAGAAAGATGGATTTCCTTACAGAGGTGTGGAGAGTAACTACTGAAGGCATCAGAAATAGTAAAGAACAGAAACAAAAGAGAAGTGAAAGACTGAAGGTGCTAAAGAAAAAGGTTTTGAGAACCTAAATGACAAGGACTTAAAGTTGGAATCAGGCAATGAGAATTAGAAGTTCCTTTTTTGATAACAGAATCCCTACAATATCTTGTAAATGTGTATGTTTTCATATCTGTATTTCTTTAATACATGGACATTGTTCTATTTTCCCTTTATTAAGCTATTTTTCTGGTTTTATAAATATTATCCTTTTACTCTTTATACACAAACATGCATACCAGTGGTGGGTTTCAAAATTTTTTGGAACCTCTTCTATAGGTGTGGCCTGCTTTCCGGGTCCACTGGTGGAACCTCTTCTAACTGGTTCGGTAGATTTGATGAACCGGTTCTACCAAACTGGTGCGAACCGGTAGGAACCCACCTCTGATGCATACTAAATGATTCCACCTTCATATCCAAAAACACTGATTCTTGGGATTTCTCTTAAGTATTATTGAAAAGATAGCCTGTACAACTAATTATTTTTCCCATGATATTGTACATTTCAAGTTAACACAAGAGAGGTGAACAGCTTTGGAGACCGGTATTGAATGTTGGGAATGTAAGTAAGTAAATTTATTGTTATAACCACAAGTTATGCCATATAGCAATGACGGTAAACCTTTTTTGGCTGCTGTGCCAAAAGCAGTGGGAGCACAGGGGGGTTGTGTGCCGGCACGCCACACCCATAATGCTATGCATGCACGTGCATGCAGACAATTAGCAACAAACACCCCTCCCTGCTTTTGCTGTGGTTTTTTTTCACCTTCTCCAGGCTCCAGAAGCTTTCTGGAGGGCAAAAACCAGCCCTATGAGCAAACCGGAAGTGACTTCCAGTTCGTCCATAGAGCCAATTTTTGACCTCCGGAGCCTTCAGGGGACTTCAGGAGGCTTCCCTGAAGGCTCCGGAGGGCAAAAAAACGAGCAAACCAGAAATGTGCTCCTGAATTTTCGGTTTGCCCGTAGGGCTGGTTTTTCGCACTTTGCAAACTTCAGGGAAGCCTCCGGAGGACGAAAAACAGCCTCAAAAGAAGGCCGAAGTCAGCATGTGTGCTGGCCAGCTGACGGCATCGCCTCGCGTGCCCTGACAAGTGGCTCTACGTGCCACCTGTGGCACGCATGCCATGCATTCGCCATCACGGCCATATAGCATACCATATATTAAGAAAGTGCTATGCTTCTGAAAAAGGGCTGCAAATAAGAACCTAGTAAATTTCAAAGCTCCAATTTAGGTAAATATTTCCTTTCACCTCCAATAGCATCCACTCTTGCCAGAAGAATCCTGCTTATGGGGGGGGGGGTATCCTGATATAAACACACACATACAAATTTTGTGGTGCTAAATAAAAATACATTTATGAATATTTTCCCCGACATAGCAAAGTACATACCATAGGTAGTCGGAATCACTGAAGACTCAGGAAGGGCTCCAGAATTGTTGTACATCGCTGTATCTAAGAAAAAAATGAAAAGGAAAAAAGAAAACATTACTCATATTCATAACAGAGTAGAGACAATTGTAAACTTTTGCTTTAAAAACAGTGAACCCGTTTGAATGCGCTCAAGTATGTTGGCAATCACATCCAAAGATGCCTGTTTCAACTGCATTTGCATTGGATATGCTTGTCAAAAAAACAAGGCATAATAATATAAGTGCATTGGATATAAATCTAATGTTCTCTTCAGGGACAAGAAAGGACTATGCATTATTGCTGATAACAATATCCCACTTTTCTAAGTATTTGCTAACTGAAGAGAATATGCAATCAAATCAAATAAATCTAGCAAACTCATTTCAAATATAATCCATACAAATTTATAATGAACATAGAATATCTTATCAGACAATGAGAAGCTGAATCTGGCAGCAACATTGTGAACCAAATCTTCTTGACTGATTGCAAGAGTAACCTCACATAAAGTAAATTATGATAAACCATTCAGAAGTACCAAAGTAATTACAGGTCACATCTAGGTCTGACTTCCCCAGTTGCAATAGAAAATAATCAAAGATACATAGCTGGTAGGAGGAATGCAGAGGTGGGTTCCTACCAGTTCGCACCAGTTCGGTAGAACCGGTTCATCAAATCTACCGAACCGGTTAGAAGAGGTTCCACCAGTGGACCCGGAAAGCAGGCCATACCTACAGAAGAGGTTCCAGAAAATTTTGAAACCCACTACTGACACACACACACAAAGACAGACTCACACAGAGAGAGAAAGAGAAAGAAATGAAGAAATAAATAAATAAATAAATAAATAAATAAATAAATTAGGATTAGGATTAGGATTTATTTCATTTATATGCCGCCCTTTTCCCCGAAGGGGACTCAGGGCGGCTCACAACTCAATCAGGGAAAGGAGGTACAAACAGGGGATAAAAAGACAAACAAACAATACACAATTTAAAAACACACAACAATCATACCATTCGAGAAGGGGGGCAGAAGCTCTTTAGCCTGTCGGAATAGCCAGGTTTTAAGGGCTTTGCGGAAGGCCTGGAGGGTGGTGAGGGTTCGAATCTCCACGGGGAGTTCGTTCCAGAGGGTCGGAGCAGCCACAGAGAAGGCTCATACCATAAAGTACATACCATACTTATTAATAAATAAATAAATAAATAAATAAATAAATAAAGAAAGAAAGAAAGAAAGAAAGAAAGAAAGAAAGAAAGAAAGAAAGAAAGAAAGAAAAAGTGAGAGAGAGATGAAAGAAAAAAAGGAAAAAGGGACAAAGAGACAAAAGGAAGGAGAGAGAGAGAGAGAGAGAACACACGGCCGGCAAGCCACTCCCACCAGGTCACATGGCCAGCAAGCCACTCCCACAAAGGAGGCCACACCCACAGAGTAGGTTCGAAAAATTTTTGAAACCCACCACTGGAGGAATGCCTCACCAATTGGATGATTCTCCCTTCATAGAGAAATATAGGTGTCAAAGCTCTCCTATTTAGACCTTACAACAAATGCATACAGGGCAAAGGAAGTGGGTAGACCATCCCTGCACATACTTTGCACTGCTATAAATAAATAGACCTAAAGAGTATAACCTGCATTCTGCAACCTGGCCACAACCTGTGAGGCATTTATCTGAGTCCATCATAAATGAGCCAAAGATATAGGGGGGGTGGGGTGTTAATATAATTGAAATACAATGATTGCCAGTTCAAAGCCTGGTGTGAATTTAGAAAGGATCTCTTGCAAAACTAAAAAAAAAACCAACTGCTTCAGAGTCTTTTGATATTTGTGATCATCATTAAGGTTCCAAATTCTGACAGACTGGAACCAGCATTACAGTTCTCAAATTAAATTGAACTAAATTAAACTAAAAAAGAAAGAAAGAAAGAAAGAAAGAAAGAAAGAAAGAGGGAGGGAGGGAGGGAGGGAGGGAGGGAGGAAGGAAGGAAGGAGGGAGGGAGGGAGATTGGTTTAAGGGTTTTTTCAGTGGAAGATTCTTTTCTTTTCCAAAGATTCTTTTCTTTTCCAAAAAGGGGGACAGGTTCCTTTCCCAATAAGTTTATTTTAAATGCCTTAATCTTAGAACTTTAGAATTTAATTTGCTTTAGTTGCAGTCTAAAACAGAATCACCTCAATGTGTTTTTATTCACAACTCAGTAGTCAGACTATATAAATTTTATTACACTGAAGATTTATGCTGGACTTTAAACTAAAAAATGTGTGTCAAATATTTTCTATCATATTAGTTAATATTTTCTGTAATATTACACTAAAAAGAAAATATTACATTTATGAGGAAGCAAATAAATTATTTTAATAATATTAATAATGAACAGCATCTAGGCAATCTCTGTTACTTATTTTGCTAAGTATGACAATTATTTACCCACATCTATTGCTTACTATCAACAGTCTAATAAAGATGGGGAACTTTTGATCCACAGACTGCATGCAATTCTGTAGCCCACCCAAAATATCTCAAGACAACTGACCAAAATTTGTCAGCAAAATGGCCACATTTCCGTGGTGCAATTTTAGCTCATTGTTCAGAATGTTAGGAGAATTTCATCATGCGGATTGGAGCGTCTTGCCACCCTAATGAGACTTACTCTTATTCCTATTATTTAAAATCTCAGATCGAAGAAGAAATATGAGGCTGAAAGGCTGAGTTGTGGTCTCTCATACTTTTAACATTTGTCTACCACTCCCCGAAAAGGTGGGGCTGTAACTGGGAAGGGAGACTTCTGCTCCAATGTTTATTTTTGGGTCTGTCTAGGTAAGATCAAAAGTTGCATAACAGGGAAGAGAAGTTTAGATAAGGTTTTCCTCAGGGGTGGGTTTCAAAAAATTTCGGAACCTCTTCTGTAGGTGTGGCCTGCTTTCCGGGTCCACTGGTGGAATCTCTTCTAACCGGTTCGGTAGATTTGACGAACCGGTTCTACCGAATAGGTGCGAACTGGTAGGAACCCACCTCTGGTTTTCCTCCTCTGAGGTCATCTACAGAGAACCCCCTCCCCCTTCTCAGTGTTGGCCCCCCTTCTATGCATCAGCTTACTTCCAAGTATCCACTCCACCATCTTATTAAACTACAAAGACTGTTCAGGAAAACATGTGGGGAAGTGAAGGTTCAGTCTACCTTTATGGATGGTACTGTTATAGTATGCTGATTGGGAATATTTTGTGGAACTAGTTTTTTAAAACTCTCTGTTATGGCTTTGTTTTCCCAATTGCTCAGAGCCTGTGGGAGTTAAGCGATATAGAAGCCTCATCAAGAAAAAAATATACAGTAAATCTCCTATCAACATTGATAAAAACAGCGACTGCTCTCTATGGAAGCCTAGCAAGTGTGAGACATGTCAGACCGACCTGCATGCATTAGAACAAATTCAGAAAATTCTTTGTACAACTCAAAAGAAAAAAACAGTTTTAGTCTATACTATTTACTAAAACATTTTCCTGTTTTGTCTCCTTTGGAGGGCCAAAGATCTTGGGGAGAAATGCTGATGGCAAGGCATTTAGTAGTAGCATTGTAACAAGCCCTAATTCATAAAATCCAATATAAAATCCATCATTGTTGTCTGTGAACCACCCAGAGTCATGTAGATCAGGGGTCTCCAACCTTGCAGGGGTGGGTTTCAACTGGTTCGCGGCGGTCCCCGCGAACCGGTTGGTCGGCGAACCCGGAAGTAAGTAACTTCCGGGAACGGCGAAGGGCGCACCCGCCCGCCCACGCTCCTTACCCAGTTTTGATGAGTTCTGCGCTTCCATGCATGCGCAGGATGCATACAGCGCCTGCGCGATCCTCCAGGAGCAGCTGGAGCATCGCACAGACGCTAGTACGCATGCGTGCACTGCGCACGTGCACGAGGACGCCGCCGGCCCCGTTCCAACCAAACCGGTTGGAACGGGGCGAGAAACCCACCCCTGCAACCTTGTCAACTTTAAGCCTGGTGGACTTCAACTCCCAGAATTCCTTGACAAGGCTGGAGACCCCTGATGTAGATGATATAGAAATTTGATAAATAAATAATCTGTAACTTTATCTCCAGAATTTATTTATAAGTAACATCTTAGATGCGGCTCTCTCTGTCCCATTCATGTATTAATATATCAGTGATTTCAGTATATTGCATTTCTTTTAACACCCTGAATTCCCTTCATCATACCTGACTGGAAGGTAATCTCACTGAACATCATCCAGGTATCAGCAAAGTAAAACTGGCATTTGATGGCATTAGCCATCCGATGGAAAAGGGGAACAGTAACAAAGCGGGCGCTGGGATTGGCATCATCTAGTACCAGTAGCGAGGAGACGGTATTTGGTTCCCATTCATTTGCATCAGAGCGGAAGTAACACTGCACCTCCTTGAAAATCTTTACGTCTTTGGCAAACATATTGTTGCAGTGAACCTGTGTAATAGAGATAGATGTTCTATAAACTGGTCATGTTTATTTACCTCTGAAACCATGATGGGTCCCAATCAGTGTGGCTGCTTTGTGTGCAAGTATAATATATGATGAAATAGTACGGTGTGTCCCTACTTACCAGTCTGTGAAATTGCAAATGAGGAGAGCAAATTTATATAACCCGAGAGTTTCAATCCATCTCTATTCCAGCTTGGTATTCATGCTTATATGAACACATTAATATGCCAATGATTCATGGGATATTCCTGAATTCAGAGGAGTGTCTCCAGGGTGAGCAAATTCATAATTTTCTGTTTTCATTTCTTTTAATTGCACATAAACAAAATTCACCATACAGACATAAGTTAACAGCAATAGCAATAGCAATAGCAATTAGACTTATATACCGCTTCATAGGGCTTTCAGCCCTCTCTAAGCGGTTTACAGAGTCAGCATATCGCCCCCACAGTCTGGGTCCTCATTTCACCCACCTCGGAAGGATGGAAGGCTGAGTCAACCTTGAGCCAGTGAGATTAGAACCGCTGAACTGCAGATAACAGTCAGCTGAAGTGGCCTGCAGTACTGCACCCTAACCACTGCGCCACCTCGGCTCTTGTATGAAAAAGATAGGTACCATTTTTGTATAGAGAGGATCCCTCAACTCTCCCCGTACTCTAAATCAGGGACGTGCAGTCACTAGAGGCAGTCATGAGGAAAAGGAAAGAATTTTAAAGAATTTTTAAAAAATAATTAATGCCAAGGTAGTTGCTACCAGATTCACAGTGACTTGGAACAGTGCTTAGTGTTAACTATAGGAGGAGGCCAGAGAAATATGGGCCTCCTGTGCATAAGCAATTTTTTGCCTTTTAAGAGTTAAGCAAGGGTTAACAAGCAAAACATTTCGTATGCAAAGGAGGCACGTGTTCTCTCGCCTCCTGTAGAGGGCATTTTTAGAGGCTTTTTAGAGTTCTCTGGGAGCAACTAGCTCAGTCTGACTCAGAGCTCTGGCCTTTCAAGAGGGCAGGGCAGGCAGAAGCAGAGTTGAAATCATCTCTGAAACAGCTGGAAAAGGTGTGTGTGTGGGGAGGGGGAAGGAATTCAAAAAGTTTGATTGGAAGGCAGCAGGGGAAGTGGGGGGGGGTATGACAGAGGAGCTGCTTTCAAGCCTTTGGAAAATATATCCAATCCAACTTCTGTGTTTGTGTTTGTTTCAGAGTGAGTGTGTGAGTGAGAGAGGGATCCAATTTCTCTGTGTGCGTGTGTTTGTTTGAGAGAGGGGAGAGGGAGGGAGAGAGGGAGGAAGGAGGGGGAGGGAGAAGAAAAAAAATGGGAAAACTTATTTTGCAAGGGGGAAAAATGCTGTCACTTTAAATCAGAATTGAGCATGCCTGGCTGTGGAATTCTGGGAGTTGAAGTCCACAAGTCTAAAAAGTGCCTCACCAGCTATAAAGCTGACCGCACGTCACTGCTCTAAATAGTATTTAGTTGGCAACCTGAAAGGAATTCTGACTGAAGCTTCAATTTTGACAACTAACCTTCATGGTGGTGAAATTTCTGATTCGGTCAAATTCAAAGGTGATTTCCACATGTCCATTTGTGGTGCTCTCATTACTCCAACCAACATAATCATAACCAGGCCATACATGATATTCGTGGCTCTGGCTGAAATCATCCAAGCCAGAAACCCCATCTGTTAGCTGTCCTAATCCTTCTGTCATGCTGATGGCAGACATATGAGAAGGAAAAGAAAAGGACAAGATTAGCATTTCCTTACTGAATTTCAACAAAACCAGTTTGTCCAAAACTGGTACCGTGTTTCTCCAAAAATAAGACAGGATTTTATTTTCTTTTGACCCCCGAAATAAGCGCTTGACCTTATTTTTGGGGAGGTCTTATTATTTTTGAGGTGCAGGCAGTGCCGGATTTTCCTATAGGCTAACTAGGCTTCAGCCTAGGGCCTCAAGATCAAGAGGGGCCTACATTCAAATTGTTAGCAAAATTAAAATTACACTATTCTAAAAACAGTGAACACTAAAACACTGAACCGAAAATAAGGAGAAATTCTACGCATGTGACTAATAAACAAACATAAAAATGTATTGGTTAAGATCGTTCCAGCGCCGCGGCAGTTGGGGAGCCCGCCCACGTTCCCAGCACCGGCGGTCAGGCGAGAGGCGTGGCCGCTCCCAGTAGCCGCCCTGTCAACACGGAGCCTACCAGCGGCCAGGCAGGTGAGGGCGAGGGGGCTGAGCCAGGCAGCTGAGCGCAGCAGGGGAGGCATCTGGCCTCGCTGCCATTGCCACAGAGCAGAGCCGCCCTCCGTCGGGAGGCCAGCTATATATATTGATATATATTGATATATATCACAGTAATTATGTATTTTATTGTCTCTCATGTAATTTACAAACTTAAAAATGGGAGGTGAAAGGGCCTCATAAGTGGAATAGCCTAGGGCCTCTTTTCATCTGTAATCCGGCCCTGGGTGCAGGAGGCGGCGAGCATAGTCACCTCAAGGCTGCTGCTGTGTTGCAATAATTTTGGGGAGGGATTATTTTCAGGGGAGGGATTATTTTAGCTCATGCGCTCAAAAGCCTGATTGGGCTCATTATCTGGGGAGCCTTATTTTCAGGGAAACAGGGTAGCGAAAGTGGATTTTTTTCCAAACAGAATTAAAATAGGATGGAATTGTAGGCTTATTTAGCAGAAGCAGAAGTTGAAATGTGGAATCCTTAGTGGAAAGTCCATTTGGATAAAGACAGAGGGAGCCAATTTCCTGGTCAGTTCTGAGACTCTCCTAGCAGAGGTGATTGCCATGAGAAATGCCACCTTAAGGGTTAGAAAACGTAACGTGGCTGTCCGTAAAGGCTTGAAAGGAGATCCGGTGAGTGAGTTTAAAACCTTAGACAGATCCCAGGTAGGGTACCAGTGCACCTGTGACCCGTCAAAACCGCGGAGGACAAAATCGTGCTCGACGAAAGTGTGCATGTGACGTCATCACAGCGCGATGAAAAAAATTAAAAATTGAAATAAAATTAAAATTAAAGCAAGCCGATTCACATAAAGGTAAGGGTTAGGTTTAGGGTTAGGGTTAGGGTTAGGTTAAGGGTTAGGGTTAGGTTTAGAGCGTTAGGGTTACGTTTAGCGTTAGGTTAAGGGTTAGCGTTAGGTTTAGCGTTACGTTAACGGTTAGGTTTAGGGTTAGATTTAGGGTTAGGTTAAGGGTTAGGTTTAGGGTTAGGTTTGGGGGGTTAGGGTAAGGTTTTCGCTTTATTTTTACATTTTTCGATCACAGCGCGATGTTTTCGTCGCGCTGTGATGACGTCAAATGTGCGCTTTCGTCGAGCGCGATTTTGTCCTCCGCGGTTTTGTGGTGGAACCCAGTGCACCACTGATAGTCTCCGGTTAAAAGCCCCCTTCAAGGTACGACGCACCGTGGGGTGTTGAGTTAAGGACTGCAGTCCCCCAGTACCAACGCTAGTGCAGCTACCTGCCTCCTGATGGAATTTGGAGACAGACCCCTATCAAGGCCGTCCTGGAGAAAATCATTTAGCTTCATTTGGCTTTGAAGTCTTTAAAGATTTTGTTGTTGTTTTCTTAGCAGTTCAGTATTCGCACCTATATTGTATTTGACTTTTTCTTGTTTTCCTTTTATGTTGTACATTTTGATATAAATTTTTATACAAATCTGTTTAGCAATGGTAATAAATGGCATTGATAGGGGGGGGGTTATTATTTATCAAGTTAATCACAGTGATATAGGAACAGAATAAAATATTCCTTTTAGCTAGGGCTGATTATCTTCTTTTATTCTAAAAGCAATTTATGGAAGAAAAGGTTTTGGAGGCCACTCTAGAGATTCATAGACGCTTGTAGATAGCATTTGCAAAAGAGCCTTATGTCCCCTTGTGACTCCTACATACAGGTAATCCTTGACTTACCATTGTAATTAAGCCCAGAATTATGGCTATAAGTCATGCTAGTTGTTAATGACTCATAATGTGAGTCATTATGTCACCGTGAACGATTTTATGACCTTTTTTTGCAGTGGTCACTTAGTAAAGAGATCTGACGGGTCCCAAAGACCCGTCAGATCTCACAGGGTCGGCCTCCTCCGGGTTCCGTCCACCAGCCAATGCCATCTGGCTACTACCCGGGGGAGGGCCTTCTCTGTAGCAGCTCCGGCCCTTTGGAATGAACTCCCCGCGGAGATCCGGACCCTCACCTCTCTCCAGGCCTTCCGGAAAGCCGTCAAAACCTGGCTGTGCCGGCAGGCCTGGGGTTGATGAGTTCCCCTCCCCTCTCGACTGGTATGGCTGTGTGATTTTCGTGTATTTTAATTATGTGTACTGTTGTTTATGTTCCCTTTCCCCCCCTGAGTTGTTCGCCGCCCTGAGTCCCTCCTGGAGAAGGGCAGCATACAAATAAACCAAATAAAAAAAAATAAAAAAATAAAAAATAAGTGAAGCAAACCTATTCCTCCCAAAGGGTATTTTTTTGCTAGAAACCAGAATTTTTCTGGCAAAAAAATAATAATGTTGTAAATCATGGTCACGTAACTGCTGGGTGCTGCAAATGAGTATAAATGTAGGCTCCTCATAACATTTTTTTCAAATGCATATTTTATGTTTATCAGATTTATAATGGAATACAAGTATGGCAGGTTGTTGTTGTTGTTTTACAAATATATGAGTTTTAGCCTACATACTATTGCTCACATAAGATGCACATTTGGAAATAAGGATGGTTGCACTGAACACAAGATCTCCCCCTAATCATCAAAATTATATGAAGGTGTCAGACAGCCAAAATCTTCTGTAAAATACTGTAGTTATAGTTTATATTTTACTTCTATTGTTTGCATTTGAACACTGGACGATTTTGCTCAAACATTAAAAGTTTTTCCTCTCCTTCATTGGACATATGAATAGACAACTCACCTATAACCATCATAGATTGAATCATTCAAGTAAACCACGTTGCCATCAGGTAAAACTAATTGCTGTCCAGCTGGAGCATTATATGAAACCAACCCATCTGTAGAGGAATAGAAATAGAGTTACTTTTCTTGTTTCTTTTTTACAACGTTTTATTAAAAGGCATAAGCATTACAGCTTAGTTCTTTAGATGCATAGAATGGCTAGACTGATGTAAGTTTAAATTGGATGGGGGAAGGAAGGGAAAATAGGTTGGTTATGAAATATAGGTTAGATGCGAGACAGATTATAAGTACCGGTAACTTTCAATTAATGTTTAATTAACTTAATGCTTAACTTAATCCTTCAGCTGCCTGAATTATTTTTAATAGTAATTTTATTAAAAATTGTAATTACAATGCTAAAAACTAACACAATTCTTCAAAAATATCATTCAGTATACCCAGCTGAAATATTTTGCTTCATGTTTTAATTGTAAACTAAATGTTAATCTCCTCTCATTGTAATCTTTAGTTCCCTCTAGTGTCCAATTTTAAAAATCTTTTCATGTGGAGTTTTCCTATGGGAAGGATTCTTTACAATTAATTCCAAAATCTTATTTCAAATTTATCTGGACCTTCTTCCTTTTCGTATAATTTAATAAATCCAGCCTCTGCACAGAGATAATGCATTTGTTTTTTGTCTTTTAAATTGTTTCCATTTCACATACTTCCTTAGCACTGAAAACGCTTCCTGGATGAGAAGCAAAATGTTTTTTTTTTAAAAAAAAAACAACCCAATAAAGTCCCGTTGTCAAAGCACCATTGGGACTAATATAGAAGAATTAGGATTTGGGCACTAACAAAATAGTGTGTCAACCAATCACTGCTATGATGATCAAACATTAATATAGACTAGATCAGTGGTTCCCAAACTTGGCAACTTTAAGACTTGTGGACTTCAACTCCCAGAGTTCTCCAGCCAGAAGAGCTAGCTGGAGAATTCTGGGAGTTGAAGTCCACAAGTCTTAAAGTTGCCAAGTTTGGGAACCACTGGACTAGATATTACTACAGTGATAGAGTGGTGTTACAATGTTCTAGCACAAAATCTTCAATTTGAATTTTTCCTGTACCAATCCAATTAACATTTGCAGGACACTTAATAGCAAAAAGAAAAAAAGAAAAAAAAAAGAAACCTTTCCTAAGAACCTGGTGTTGGTCAATACTCTGTTATCAATGATTAAGAGACACATCACATAAAAAAATGGGCATCATAGTATATTTCCTGGCAAATGTGAGTCCAATTTCATTCCACAGCTCCAACATGCATTATGTTGTTAGAATATCCGGGGGTGGCAACAGCATCTCTCCCTCCCTCCCTCCCTCCTTCCCTCCTTCCTTCCCTCCCTCCGTGTGTGTGTGTGTGTGTGTGTGTGTGTGTGTGTGTGTGTGTCTCGTTCTGCATGGGCAAATCAAGACTATCTGTAAAAATCAGCTTCTGTTTCAGCTTATAGAACAATATTTTCTTGTGCTTATCTCTGCACAGGAAGGTTTCATTTGCATTCCACACAGTCAGAGAGCAGGCTTGATTTTCTAGGTCAGTGTTTCTCAACCTGAGCAACCTTAAGATGTGTGGACCTCAGTGGAGAGATAACACCCACACATCTTGAAGTTTGTTGAGGCAGAGAAGCACTACGCGATTAGAGATACATCACCACAAACATCAACCTTTCATCCTATTGACAATTTGGGCCTTGGGACTTCTCCTTTCTCCATCTGCTGTTCCCTGACTGAAGTATTCTTTCAGCATGAATCCTCTTCAAAGGTTGTTGTGCTTACCCAACCAAACACAACCGTACAGCTCGACTCTGAGACACACATTTGTAGAGTGATCAGTCACAGGGATGAAACGAATGAATCGCCCAATAATAGGTGGCTCCAGGTCCTTGAGGACAATGTCGTACGGATTAGTGTTTCCTTCAAGTACCTGAGGAGAAGGAAAGCAAATGAAAGACAGAGGAGGAGGTTATTGGCGAACGAGCGGGAACAGAAGCAATTTAGTCATGCTAGCTTATCAAGTGCCATCTAAATATGTACACAGATAACGTAGCATATTTCCATTTGGTTCAAATCAGGGCATTTCCACATGAGCAGCTGCTACCAATCATACAATATTAGCTAGTTTTAAACGAATTGAGCTTTTTTTGTTTTATTTTGCCACAATTTATTTGAAACTAGAGCAAAGCATTTTATTTTTTTTAATCAAACTGTGACTTTGTTGTGTCAGCTCTGCCAAAGCTTATAAAAACCGGGACAGCCAATACACCTTCATCCAACCATTCAGAAGGTACTATACATTCTGAACCATTCCAGAAGGCTAGAAAGGAAGATGTAAGATTAAACCTTAACTAACCTTTGCTAACTATTTTGACCAGTAGTCGATGGGCTCCTGTAGAACTCCTCTATCATCTGGCCAAGCCTCCATGATATACACTACAGTTCCCTTGTAGCTGTGATGGCGAACCTATGGCACGCGTGTCAGGCGGCACGCAGAACCATTTGTTAGTGCACGCGAGGTGTTGCCCTGTCAGGTCCAGCGCACATGTGCATGCTGACCAGTTGACTTCAGCTTTCTTTTGAGGCCATTTTTCACCCTCCAGAGGCTTCAAGACTCCGGAGTGCAAAAAAACCAGCCCTACAAGCAAACCGGCCTACCTCCAGAGGGCCTCCAGGGGGGCAGAGGAGTCTGTTTTCACCCTCGCCAGGCTCCTAGAAAGCCTCTGGAGCCTGGGAAGATAGCAAAAAGGCATGTCAAAAGCAGGGGGGGGGTCACATTGGTTGCGTGCGCATGCACGGGGGGTCGCACACATGTGCGCTGGGGTCACATGCATAGCATTATAGGTGTGGCACACCCGCACACAACCCCTCTTCCCTCCCCGCGCTTTTGGCACGGGAGCCAAAAAAGGTTAGCCATCACTACCCTAACATAGTGGCCCTGATTTTTATATACCAATATAGAGTAAGTGTGTGTGTATAAAACAGTGGTGGGTTGCAGGCGGTACGCCCCGGTACAGGCATACCGGAACCTGCCCGGAGCACCGAGTACCATTCCAGTACAGTGCTCCGGAGGGTGCATCCACCTGCCCAAGCTTTTTACCTGTCCTTTAAAGCCTTCGGCACTTCCATGCACGGGCACCTGCGTGATGCTCCACCAAGCAGCTGGAGCATCGCGGAGGCTTGTGGAGCCATTGCGGGCACCTACGACGCATGCGCGTGCTGCACGCGTCCATGTGGACGACCGGTTGGAACGGGATCTGGAACCCACCACTGGTATAAAAATATAGCTGGATTATGTGCAAGCAAATTGGTGCTGATTCAGTTTCCACATTGATTGACCTCCTCCAAAACAATATGTCCCCAAACCAGGCTCTTCAGATGCTTCCTACAGAGCATCCATCACCGCTGTAATTGAGACCACCAGTCTTGAGGCTGGTAGTCAGCTGTCTTTCTCTCGCAAGATTATGGCCCTCTTAAGGGAGCCATTCTTTTGCATAAGGTATCCCAAATATAGAGGAGTTACTATGACTTTTTCAGAAGCATAGATTAAATAAATATTTTCTTAGCATTACCTATGAACTGGATCAGTTTCCAGTTTTGGGAATTTTTATCAGCTTTGTCAGAATGTTGAAAATCCATTATAACTTGGTCTTGCCATGCTGAAAGACCACATTAGGAGATCCATGATTAATCTGAATATTTTTTTTAAACTACAGATACTACAGGAGATTGGATGATTAATAAAATCCTCACTCCACAATATTTTCTTTAACTCCAGTGCTCTGCAAGAACTTGGTGCTCATGAGATACTTAGACCTCATTTCCCATTGTTCATAGTGATCGCATTTGATGAGAGTTGAAATCTAAAATGCCCAGAGAACACTAGATTATCTGCTTCTGTCCTGCACCATTTTCCTAAATCTAATATACTGTCCGTTTGATAGTGTTCTATGGTTTCTTCCATTATGAAGGAAACAGGAGCTAAAACGTAACTTGGATCAAAGACATTGTGGAGAACAGCCTGCATCTTCTCTATTAAGCATTTAATGGGCAGGAATTTTGTTAAAACATATAGTCAAATAATTTCTATGGTCTGAAGTGGAATAGTTGAGTTACAGGTTTTCTACCATGGTGAAAATTAGGCTGTTTTCCTTTTGCAGATCTATAATTCCCACTGCTAGAATAATAACAATTGAGTGTGACCACTAAAACAGACTACTAACCACAAAAAGAAACAGGCAAGTCAACACAAACATATTATATGAATTAATATTCTTTCTTTCTTTTTCTCTTCCCCCCACCCATGTGTGTGTAAGAGAGAGAGAAAAGGTAGACCAGTCTAGGGAACTAAAGTTATGCATGTGAATCCTACTTTTATTATAACGTTATTGTAACAGAATCTCGCAAATCTGAATGTACTTCCCCTTTCCCAGGGGTGGGTTTCAACCGGTTCGCGGCGGTCCCTGCGAACCGGTTGGTCGGCGAACCCGGAAGTAAGTAACTTCCGGGAACGGCGAAGGGCCCACCCGCCCGTCCGAGCTCCTTACCTGGTTTTTACGAGTTCTGCGCTTCCACGCATGCGCAGGACGCATACAGTGCCTGCGCAATCCTCCAGGAGCAGCTGGAGCCTCGCACAGACGCTAGTACGCATGCATGCACCGTGCGCGTGCACGAGGACGCCGCCGGCACCTTTCCAACCGAACCGGTTGGAACGGGGCGAGAAACCCACCCCTGCCCTTTCCCTCTGTTTATCTGGGTGAAGATTAGGAAAGATCTTGTCTGAGATGCTCTTTCAGTTTACATTTCTGCACTGGACTCAGATTTCTTTTATTTATTTCTTTATTCTTTCTTTCTTTTATTTGAGTCCAGGGTAGGAAAAAGTGGACCTGGTCTTGATTACTGCTCTTCCTCCTATACCTCAAGGTTATTCCTTCGGCCCATGACACCATCTTGACTTTTTTGAATCCCCTCTAAAGACATTGTTAGGAATATAATTCTAACAGTTGGGTTGGCAATATATAAATCATGTAACAATGTTGTACCTGTTTCTTTAAATCATACTGTAAAATGTGATTGGTTGCTGTTTTCCTCAATCGGCCATAAGAGGGAGCCAGAACGACTGTTAGCTCTCTGTTCGTTAGATGCTGGGCTGATCTGATCTGAGTGCCGTGAGCTATTGTAAGTTTTGCAACTGCTAGCAAACTTTGAGTTCTGAACTGATTATATGATACTGGACTATGTTATTTGGATTATCCCTTAACTGAAAGGCATTGATGACTGACTGTCTTATCAATGTATGACTTGGACTGTTTGATGGACTCTGATACCTCTATTTCCACGAAAGTAAAAGCCTATTTAAACTGCAGTGTCTCTGTATGCTGGTTTGTGTGTTCTCCAACACAACTCTACAACGCTTCCCTGAACGTACTCGCTCTCCCAATGGGGAGCGTACATAACATCCCCTCTAAAGACAACTCGCCCTCAGTGATGGAAGTTCAACATGAGATCAAAGTAAGTGGTCACTTCTTCAATCCAAGGGTTAAAGACATCAGTTGTGCCATGAACACTTGCCATAAATTTTGGACACACTAGTTAAGCACCATCATACATTCTTTAAGCCTGTCCTTTATAGGGCTAACTCAAACAGCTGCTCACAGTTACTTTCAATTAATAGTGATCACAGATCAGTCCAGAGTTTCTATTGTGGAAACCACAGTGAAAATCATGGACATTGTGCATTCAAAAACAAAATGTTTAAACCAGTGTTTCTCAACCTTGGCAACTTGAAGATGTCCGGACTTCAACTCCCAGAATTCCCCAGCCAGCATTCGCTGGCTGGGGAATTCTGGGAATTGAAGTCCGGACATCTTCAAGTTGCCAAGGTTGAGAAACACTGGTTTAAACATTTCATCCAAGTTCATAAATTGTTAATATTTCTTGAAAATCATAGCCATGTTTAACAGAAACTATTTGATACCAGTTCATATACATTTTATGCTGGCGGTAGCTCTGCCTTCTTTAGAGACAGTCTTCAGAATTGGATAGGTTGCCTCCCGTATAGAGACAGAAATGAATAAATAAAGCCTAAAACAGTCCTTAAATACAACCAGATGTTTCATGCTTAATAATGGACAATAAAAATAACACCACAATCCCCTTTTCTTCCTTTCTTACCTGGCTTCCATGCCTGTTTTGCCAAGAAATCCAACGGGTGCCATCCCGGCTGTAGTTAATTTTGTACATAGGAGCAAATTCATTGCCATGGCCTCCTGCATGCCGGCCTTGTGTCCCTACTAAGGTGATAAAATGCAACTCATGTAAATCAACCTCCAGGAACTCCTTGAGATCATCGGGTTCCACAGGGACTTCAGGGCACCACGCACCATCACCATCTTCTGATGCTAGTCTAAGGAAAAGCAGAGGGGGGAAATGGCTGTTGTGGTCCATCATCCCAAAGCTATACCTTATATCTTTCAAGCCTCTATGCATTGCCAACTATGTTGTACTATCTTGTTGCCTCATTATTCTGAAGAGCAGGCTCCAGAACTTCTTTTTGCAGGGCATTTGTGTCCCTGGCACATCCATATCAGTGGTGGGTTTCAATTTTTTTTAGAACCTCTTCTGTAGGTGTGGCCTGCTTTGTGGGAGTGGCTTGCTGGCCATGTGACCGGGTGAGAGTGGCTTGCCAGCCATGTGACTGGGGTGGGAGTGACTTGTGAGCCATGTGACTGGGTGGGTGTGGCCAACTTGTAAAATGTGGTGAAACTCACTTAACAACGCTTTTGCTTAGCAACCAAAATGTTTCTCCTCCAGTCATGTTGGCTCAGGAACTCTGGCATTGAAGTGTGCAAGTCTTAAAGCTGTCAAGTTACAAGACCCTTGCACCCCTAACCCTTTGGAAAAAAAAACCCAGGGGTGTTCAAACTTGACAGCTTTAAGACTTGTGGACTTCAACTCCCAGAATTCCTCCTCTCGCTCTTCATCTTGATGATGTGCGGACGGGCGGTGGGAGGGAGCTGGAACCGGTTCTAAACAGCACTGTAGATTTGTGGAACCTCTTCTATAGAAGAGGTTAGAACTGGCAGGAACCCACCCCTGATCCATATGATGACCCAAGCTTCTCAATTCCCATTCAGCATGAATTCATGAGCAATGATGTTGTTAACGGAAGGAACATGACAAGACAAACACAACGCTGGGAACCAAAACCCTAGTTTGAAATGTGAGACCAACTGACAAGTCTAGAACTACAAGGATACCCTGAGGTCCAATTATTGTATGTTGTCAAAATGCTTGCATTGAATGATTTTCAACTTATTCCAGCTAAGTGCAGCAATAGCAATAGCAGTAGACTTATATACCGCTTCATAGGCCTTTCAGGCCTCTCTAAGCGGTTTACAGAGAGTCAGCATATTGCCCCCAACAACAATCCGGGTCCTCATTTTACCCACCTCGGAAGGATGGAAGGCTGAGTCAACCCTGAGCCGGTGAGATTTGAACCGCTGACCTGCTGATCTAGCAGTAGCCTGCAGTGCTGCATTTAACCACTGTGCCACCTTGGCTCATTGCAAACAACTCAGAAGACAGCATAATGACTTTTTAAGGCTCTTAAACAAAATTAACTGAAATCTCTAAAAAACACGTGAAGGCCCAGATCTAAGTATGCAATATGAAACTGAAACTGATGAAGTATGAAATGTTAACTACATATTGAAATTGGTGCTTTCTCTTGTATCACGTTTGCTTCCATTTTATTTGTTCCTGAAAGAATTTAAACAAAATAAAGTCATCTAGGACACAGGGTTTGTTAGGTCCCCCAAAATCTAAGGTCACATTGTTTCATGTTCATGCCCAGTGTCAACAGGGACTGTGTGAAAAGAGGACTAAGGCATCCCAAAACTTCAAAAAATTTTTTTAATAGCTCAGAAAACAAAACTCCTTCATTCACAATGATGCTGATAATCAAGGACTACATTTTTATTTACAATATTCAAAAATTAAGGCAAAAGATAATTTGTAAAATTCATAAAATTCTATATATTTGTTGAGGGGGCTAAGCCATGGATACGGTAGTCATCGGCCCAGCCATGATGATTTTTTACCATAATCCTAACCCAAACTACTTTTCTGGATACTATATTATAAAACTTCGGAATTAACTAAAGACATTTAGAGCAGCAGGCAATCTGGTATATCAGTCTAGCTATCCAAGACCAGAGGTGGGTTCCTACCAGTTCGCACCTATTCGGTAAAACCGGTTCGTCAAATCTACCGAACCAGTTAGAAGAGGTTCCACCAGTGGACCCGGAAAGCAGGCCACACCTACAGAAGAGGTTCCCAAATTTTTTGAAACCCACCACTGGTCCTTGGATATGATTATTCTACACTATCATGCTCATATTTATAAAACTCAGTGCCTCTGTGAAAGGTAAGGATGACTCCTGCGTTTGTGGTGCAATCAGAACATTGCGTGTGTTGAAGTTGTTTTAATGCAAACCAAAGATGCCATTTAAAAAACAAGTTTACATCATATTCTTATGCAGGCCAGTGCTGTGTGTGAGGTAATTTAAGGTGGTTCTGACAAGTGTCGCCGGCATCTTCATATCCGGTCACATGGGTGGCAAGCCACTCCCATCCGGTCACATGGGTGGCAAGCCACTCCCACAAAGGAGGCCAAACCCACAGAGTAGGTTCGAACAATTTTTGAAACCCACCACTGTCTAAGAGACTCAGGTTCCTGATCCTCCTTACCTTCCATACTTTGCTGCTGTGGATTCTGACCACTGGCTTGAAGCAGAAATGTCTTCATCAGGGATGTGCCCACCTGACATACCTAAGGGGTAGCGACAGATAGCTGCAGAAAAAAGATAGGAAGAGGATAGGAAGATATATCATTCACTTATAAATGGGTAGTGAGAATTTAAACCTCTCTGGCAGACCCCCTCTTCTTCTTCCAGAAAGCTCCCAATAAAAGGTACTTTTGATAAGCTGTTACGAGTCAGGCTAGACTACTAATCTCAGTATTGCTGGGGGTTCAGTAAACAGAAAGGAAATAGTTTGGGGATCTTACTGCCCCAAATGCAGAACTTAGTAACACCTATTGAGCCAATCTTGAGTACGAAGCATAGCAATTATAAAACCACAGCCAAGTTGGTATAAGGTAGCAAAAATTAGGAGACAGATGATGGAAGCAGTTAGCTTCCTCCCATAATTGGGGCTTACCAGGGGTTGTAAAAATCTAATAGATACCTTTCACCCTGGCATCACTGATAACGGATAAGAGCCTGTGGCCTAATGACTAAGAAGTCTGCCTAGTATGTAATATAGCCCAGGTTCAAATCCCAGTAAGGGTATGGCTAGCTGATGAGAGCTAAATAGCTTGAAATAGATCTATACTAGTCTTCCTTTATTTATTTATCAGCACAAATAAAAAAAATTAAAAAAACACAAATATAACAAAGGCAACAGTAAAAATATTGGGTTTCTGTTGTGATGGACTCTTGTGACGAGCCGATTGACAGATGATGGAAGCAGTTAGCTTCCTCCCATAATTGGGGGCTTACCAGGGGTTGTAAAAATCATATATATATATATATGATATCAAGATCACGTGAGGTACTAATACCACTTTATGAAGCATTAAGACCACACCTACAGCTTTAAGCTGTATTTACATGTTTAATCAACTTTTCATTCATAGAAATCACGCAAAATTAGTACTTTGATGAAAATGTCTGCAGTCTGATTGAGATGCATAATTTTTATTAATATAGCCAAAGTCTTTTTAAGGTTTTGAGTGAGTTTATGTACTAAAACAAACACAACTTGAATTTTCGAGAACATTAGAATCGAAAGTAGCCAATCAGCAGCGAGCTTTGGTTGACCAATCAAAATACACAGAGGCTAAATCTATGAGCCAATCACTGTTGTCATTCTCTCTGACTATAAATAGGCCTGAAAAGCATTGAAAAATTTAATTTAGCCCTGGCTGCAAGCAAGGATGAAGGCCTTTGCTTTCACCAGTACTGAACAGCAGCATCGCATCATTGTGCTTCATGAAGAGGGTTATGCCTGTACAGAAATAGCCAAGAGAGTGAAATGTCATCGCACCACAGTGGGCAGAGTGGTTGAAAAATACCAAATAACTGGTTCAGTTTACAACAGGCTCCGCTCTGGAAAAGAAAGTCGACAAAACGGCAAAATCGGGCTCTGCAACGCATTTCAATGGCTGACAGGAAGTTCACCTCACCTCAGATTACAAGAATTTGGGGTGAAACATGTGATGTAAAAGTGTGCACAAGTACAGTGCGTCTCAGACTGCTTGCCAGAGGGCTCAAAGGCTGCAGGGCTTACAGTAAACCTTTGCTCATAGACGCTCATCACTCTTGTCGACGTGCGTGAGCCAAGAAGTATGCCAAGTGGACCAATAAACAGTGGGCCAAGGTCATCTTCGGTGACGAGAGCAATTTCGACTTGACTGGAAATCAGTGCAATAAGTATGTCAGAAGATTTCCAGCTGAAGAATTTAAGCCGTACTGCCTGAATCTCTCTGTGAAGCATCTATTGCACATGATGATCTGGGGCTGTATCGCTGCTTTTGACATTGGTCGGAGACAAATCATGCAGGGAATCATGAATTCCAAGCAGTATGTTAAAATCCTGGGAAAGACCATGCTTCCTTCAGCTCAGAAACTTGTAGGGAAGGATTTTTGCTTCCAGGATGACAACGCTCCTTGTCACCAAGCCAAGTTCGTTCAGCAGTAGATGAAGAAACATGGTATTCGACTCCTGGATTGGCCAGCTCAGAGCCTGGATTTGAACCCAATTGAGAACCTGTGGGCCAAGATTGGTTACGAAATAAGCAAGAAGCATCCGAAGGCCAAGCAGGAGCTGATTGAATCCATTATTGCAGCCTGGCACCACATTGTCACCAAAGATCACGTGCAAAGGCTTATACAGTCTATGCCGAAGCGATGCTGCCTGGTGATAAGCAATAACGGCTGGTCAATTTCATATTAGTGACCATGTTTGGTTACCTAAACGGTCTTTTCCAGGGCCACAACCAATAAAAATGTTAACAAAACACTAGCATTGGCCTTAGTAATTGCAACACGTATGCCATCACTGGGTATCCATCAGTTACCGTAATCTGTTTTCATAGTCATTGTAAGCATGCATTGTAAAGCACACAAGAAAATTAACAATCCCCATCCAAACAACACCAAATTGCAAAAAGCGTATGCTTTTCACTTAAAAACCACCAGTATTTATTTAAATATAACAATATTTGCATAGCCGTTAGCATAAAATATCATAATATCAATGGCCCATCCAAAAAATGTCATAAACTGTAAACCGTAAACCGTGCAGGACTTTTTCACACAGCTGTAGAATAATGCATCCAGTTTTGATTACCAGACTATAAAAAACGGTGTTGAGACTGTAGAAAGAGTGCAGAGAAGAGCAATAAAAATGATTAGGGGGCTGGAGGCTAAAGCATGAAAAATGATTGCAAGAACTGGACGTGGCTAGTCTAGTGAAGAGAAGGATTCAGGACTGACATAATAGCAGCGTACCAATATTTGAAGGGCTGCCACAGGGAGGAGGGGATCAACCTATTTTCCAAAGCACCCTGAAGGCCAGACAAGGAATAATGGTATAGGGTCTCCTGTTTGGGCAGGGGTTGGACTAGATCAGTGGTCTCCAACCTTGGCAACTTTAAGACCTGTGGACTTCAACTCCCAGAGTTCCTCAGCCACAGGTCCTTGAAGTCCACAGGTCTTAAATTTGCCAAGGTTGGAGACCACTGGACTAGATCACCTACTAGGTCCTTTCCAATTCCAACTCTGTTATTATTCCATTCTGTAGCTTTCTTCCTTCTTTTTTTCTGTTAAAAAACTTTATTTATCAACAATACACACAAACACAAATATAGAAGTATATATTCATTTCCGTCTTTTAAAAGGTACATCAATGTTTTAATTTGATGTAGTGTGATTGCTTTTTTATTTAGTCTTATTGTAAGCATGTTAATTTCAAAAAGGTATATTTTTAAGAAAAAAATATTATCTATGAATGAACAGATAATTACTGAGGCTATCAATTATTAATATAACAGGTTATACAGTAATAATGATAAAAAGTATAACTGTGTGAGTTTAATGACCATATAGCCACTGTGGTAGTGTTTAAAATAGAAGAAAAAGAAAAAAGGGTAAAAACACACTTAAACACAATGTAGATAAATTTTAAATTTTCAGTTCTCCCTTCTTTGCATTCTCTGTATTCCACTGATTTGTTGGCATAATTTTTAGAAACCATACTGTAAATATTTTCATTTACCTTGCTGTGCAATATATAATATATACAGAAGTAATTCTTGCTTAATACAGCTTCAAATTTTAAGATACTGGACATGAGTTCCCATTACTTATGAATAATAAAATAAAATTTTATTTATGCAAAACCTATATGAAATGAATAATGCTTCAAGACTATCAGTGAAAACTCTTTGGACTTGTTAAAAACCAGCTGCAAATTTCATTTGCAGGTTCAGCAAGAGAAATATGCATGCTGTAAAAAAGTAGGAGGAGATCTAATGTTGCTTGCTTTTACTTATTTAAAAATAATCTTTATTTAACAAATTTCCGCTAAACATAGTGCAATACTGTTAAATTCATTCATCTTCTGATTAAAACACTACATGACGTATTGCAATTGGAATTAGATACAGATGTTTCTGTCATTCAGGAATCTGACAAGACTCCCCACACTTTTTTTTGAAAATATTTTTATTCAGCTCATTCTAAATATGCAAATTGTCTTACTTTCCATAGATGAATTCATTTCCATTGAACCTTGGAAGACTGTAACAATTTTCAGTTATTGTTTAGACAGTTGTTTATCTGTGAATTATGAAAAAGCCTAGTGTTTCCCAAGCCTAAGAAAAGTTTAGATGACAGATTTTCATAGGATGCAGTGAGTCTAGGAATATAAATATTTAGTATTTAAATTAATACAGTAGTAACTGAACATTGCACGCTTAGTGGGCTATTTTTAGGGCCGTGCAAACTTCAAATGTAAGTATTACATTATTTTTTTCCTAGGGTACCTGTTGTAATTGAATGTTCATAAAGATACTATTTTAAAACAACTATCATATAGAGCACCTATTTGGGGAACAAGAGAGCTGTATGGTTTAGAAAGAATACCAGCTACGTTTTTTAAAATGCAGTTCTTAACACAATTAAGTTTTGAATAGAGATTAAGACCGAAACTGATAACCTTTGATCTTCCTAACTCTTCACTCTGAATTACTGCTGTATTTGGACTGCATTTTTTGCTATTCTTTCAGAACTCAGCTTTATAATTTTTAGGGATTTTTTTTTTAAATTTGTTTCAATCTAAATTAATTTTGACATTTTAGTGGTCTATCCTTTAATTGCATAAAGATCAATACACTTTAAAATAAAATAAAAATCTATTGAACCTTTTCACAATGGGCTGCATAATAATAATGAATAAAACAATCTACACATTGCAACAGAGACATTCTTCCAGGGGAAATATTAACATATTTTCTATCCTTATAGCCACTGTAGGAAGTTATCTCCCAGAAAAATTTAGCTTCCTGCCCATCCTCACTTTGTCAATGGGCCATTAAGAAGGCCAAGCTAGTCCCTTTACATAATAAAGACTTCTCCACTGTAGCTCCAGGGGGGTGGGATTAAAGCATGATAATATTGGCCCCAACTGACCACATGGCATCTGAGAACTCAACCAAACCTGGATTCAAAACACAGCCCAGAGAGTTGCCCCTGCATGGCCCCATGGGAGTCTGACAACCAATCAGAATACATTTCTTACACAGGAACAGGAAACAGAGAGGTGGGACTGAACAGGTTATAAAAAGCCTAGCAAGCCCGTCCCTCAGCCCTTCTCTTCTTCTCCACCAACATTGAAGCATGTGATCACCTTTTCTGTTCAGGGCTCAAGCCATGTGGCCCTGTCCAACAATAAACCATCTTTCCAAGCAGCCTCCATGTCTCCAGTGTCTTTTTCCCCACTTGGAGCCGAACCCAGCAGGACATTTCTTTCATCACCACAATTTCCTTTTTTTTCTTTTCTTTTTTAAATGCATTGATTTAAATGTCAATGAATAAGATTAATTTTGTTCAATATCTTGAAATGTATTCTTTTTTGATTATTTTTGTTTTTTCTAATAAAAATTAAATAAAAGTAGGAAAATTTCTCACCTATTAAATGGACAGAGGGCAATGCTTAAAAGTTATACCCCGGTGGGACGGGGGGGGGGGAACCAAGACATGTTGATGTAAAATCAAGACTCAAAATGGAATTCTTTGTAATGATCTTGCTTTCTGAAAATGTGCTAACTGGATAAACAGATTATCTTAGTTCTATTTTTCACCTGTGCCATAATCAACACTTTAGATGCCTCCATCATTTGCCAGATATATTGGCCAGATATAGTTTGACTTCTACAACAGAACCTGGTAGGACTTATCCAGTTTCTGCTCTCAATTGTTTTTAACAACACTTTTAAGAAGCTCACTTCTTCCATGCATTTTGCATAAAACAATTTAGAACAAAATTTAGAGTTTGAAAAAGCCAAAATAAACATGATAAAAGATGTAGTATTTATTTATTTGTCTTAAGAGATTTATATAGCTGTCTATCTGGGCAGCTCACAGAGCAATAAAAACATAAAAGAAAAATAAAAAGGCCATCAGAAAAATAAACAATTCCTGGTGCCTCAAAACAGCACTGCCCAGTACATAAAGAGCCATAATCACTGGGTCCTACCAGCTTCATTAGCGGTTCGCTGAGCACGCGCACATGTGTATGCAGTTAAGAGAAAAAGGAAAGTTGGAGGGGGTAGATGGGGTGTATGGAGGATGGAAGGGTTAGGTGGGGTTGTGAATGATGAGTTGTGTTTCCTTTTTATTTGTTCGTTTTATTTCCTTTTTTTTTTCTTTTCTTATAGTAAATACCCTGTATATAAGTGATTGCAAATGGAATGTGAAAAATGAATAAAATATATTTAAAAAAAAAAAAGAGAGAGAAAATTGAACTTCTACATTGAAAACAAGGAAAGGAGGTCCGGTGATATAATGTATAAGGTTAAGAACTTATTATAATGATATTTCGCTGCTGATAAGCAATTCTAATAGGGGAACAAATGAAAACTGGTATATATAGGCAGCGATGCTTTGTTGAAAAATGAAGGAATAAGATCTCTGTTTGAAGGTATGAAATGCAAGGTTAACAATAAATAGAAGTATACTTTCTGGGGGAAAATAATGCTAATGTTAACTGAATATATATTGTAGAATGAAAATGAGGCCTTTAGTTATATTAGATGAAATATTTGAGACGGTAAATATTATTTGAAGATGCAGAGGTTAAAACACTTGTAACCAAACAACATGCCGCATGTGATGATGGGTTTTTTTTCCCCTTTTTGTCTTTTTTCCTTTTTTTTTCCTTTTTAAACCCTAGGTTATTGTGGTGTCTATTAAATATACAACAGAGAGATACAGGGTGTGTGTATGGGGGGGAAACGTAGTAGGGATGCACCTGTAATCAAATGACATATTATATGGGATGATGGGTTTTTTTTTCCTTCTTTTGTGTGTGTGTGTGGGGTTTTTTTTTTCTTTTCCCTTTGCCTTTCTTTTTCTATTGTTATGTGATTATGTTGTCTATGTAATAAAAAACAAAATAAAATTGGGAAAAAAAGAAAACAAGGAAAGGAGCAAGCAAAACTGCTGAGGAGAAGCAATTTAATCTGACGCCCCTGGTCAGCGGGGTTTCAGAAGCAGAAATAAAGGTTTGTATAATGCAGGGGTGGGCGGGCGGGCCCACTTTCAAAGAAACAGAGAACCGGTTCGCTGTCGGCTTGAAATCAGAACTACTGGTTTGGGTGAACCAGTTCGAACCAGTAGAATACCATCTCTGGTCCCACCTCATCCCACATGGGGGAAACGCTCACTTTTTAAGGTCTTCCAGAAGTCTAGAGCAAGAGGAGCCTGCCTCATCTCAGCGGGGACGGAGTTCACCAGTGCTAGGCCATTATTGAGAAGGCGTACTCGCTAGTAAATGGGCCGCCACCACAACAATACCAAACCAGCAGCATAGGACCAGGATCTTTGCAGGACTGCATCTCCTCACTGTTTCCGCCCGCCCCGCCAGGTCTAGCGGGAGCACATGCTTTGGGTCCCTTCAATCCAGCCATGTCACTTTGTGTGACCCAGGCATCGTACTGTCTCTATGGCTGTGCTTGCCCTGTGGAACAGCATCCATCCAGGATTGCAGATGGCCCTGACTCAGTTAGTCTTGGGAAGGCTCCAAAGACTTGGTTTCTCCTCAGGCATTTGGCTCAGGGCATTAGATGAGCTTCACTGTTCGTGATTTCTTTTTTTTGGGGGGGGGGAATTGTTGTTTTAACCAGGTATCAAATTATACCTGGTTGTGGTGTTAGTGCTAGTCGTAACTTATAAAGCCCTTCATGGTATTGGACCTGGGTACTTGAGAGACCGCCTGCTGCCAATTACCTCCCAAAGACCCATTAGATCACACAGGGTCGGCCTCCTCCGGGTTCCGTCTACCAGCCAATGCCACCTGGCTACGACCCAGGGGAGGGCCTTCTCTGTGGCAGCTCCGGCCCTCTGGAACGAACTCCCCGCAGAGATTCGGACCCTCACCTCTCTCCAGGCCTTCCGAAAAGCCGTCAAAACCTGGCTTTGCCGGCAGGCCTGGGGTTGATGAGTTCCCCTCCCCTCTCGACCTGTGTGGTTGTGTGATTCTTGGCTATTTTAACTACTTGTATTGTGTTCTATGTTTCCCTTTTCCCCCTTTGAGTTGTTTGCCGCCCTGAGTCCCTCCCGGAGAAGGGCGGCATACAAATAAAATAAATCTAAATCTAAATCTAATCATTTAATCTTGCACACCCCCAGAGTCATTGCTGTGAGATGGCCAGCTCGGTTCCACCACAAAACCGCGGTAGACAAAAGCGCGGTCGACGAAAGCGCGTATGTGACATCATCACAGCGCGACGAAAAAGATCGAAAAATGTAAAAATAAAGCGAAAACCTTACCCTAACCCCCCCAAACCTAACCCTAAACCTAACCCTAAACCTAACCCTAAACCTAACCCTAAACCTAACCCTAAACCTAACCCTAAACCTAACCCTAAACCTAACCCTTAACCTAACGAAAAACCTAACGCTAACCCTTAACCTAACGCTAAACGTAATGCTAATGCTCTAAACCTAACCCTAACCCTTAACCTAACCCTAACCCTAACCCTAAACCTAACCCTTACCTTTATGTGAATCGGCTTGCTGTAATTTAATTTTTATTTCAATTTTTCGATCTTTTTCGTCGCGCTGTGATGACGTCACATATGCGCTTTCGTCGACCGCGCTTTTGTGGAACGCGGTTTTGACGGGTCACGGGCCAGCTCCAGAAATCATTTAAACAAATATCTCCATCTTTCTATTTTTTACAGATAAAAAAAATCTATAAATGAATAAATTCTGTAAGAAACAAATTACCATTAATAAAAGTAATGCAGCCAAACAGGGAACTTGAGGGAGGGAACTGGAAGGCCTTGTCTTTAGTGACTGTCAACTATATAATGACACAATAGCAAGTCCAGGTGGCAGCTATTATCTTAATACACAAGAAGGATATTATTATATAACATGATATATTATAATTATTGCATCATAATGCCAGGTTCAGTCTTTGCTAAATAATTTCATGAAATAAAAATATGGTATTACTGGCTATAAATAGGCCTTAAGATTATAATTTGTTTTTATAGGTTGTGCTATTCATACAATTTTGAAAAAGATCAACATCCAAACATAAACGTGTGACTAAAAAAATATCCTTACCAGCATAAATGTAATCTAGAAATAGTGGAGAATGAGGATTTTAGAAAACCTTCAGAAAACCCAAAGTATTCAGCATACTTGTTCTAATTCACATATAATATAGTTATTTCATCTGTTTTAGGCCTTTATGTCTTGTCCAAAAATTCCCAGTTTACTGTTTTGTACAAACCAGACCAGGTATTGCTTGGGGCAAAAAGAAAGGAAACAGAGGAACAGAACTGCATGGAGATGTGATGAAGGAAAGAAAAACCCGAATTAGGGAAGTAGAAGAAAGACAGCGAAGTCCTTTTAGCATATCAAAAATAATCACTCTATTCCATGCAATAGCTAATTTTCAGGTGTAGGAAGTTAAAACCCACCCCTCTCCTAGAAAAATGGAATATCCTAGGAAATGTTGAAAAGGCAGAATGTCAGCATGTAGTTATGGATTAATTCTTTGGCATAGTTAAGGATGAAGGATGTTTAAATAACTGTAGTTAACTAAAAGTGGAGGTATAATGATGTCAATATGGTAAACATTTGAGTTAAGATATTTGAATTAATATGAATTAATGGAAGAGATGCACCAAAACATGTTGTAACCAGCTGATATACTTTTTTTATAATATATACCTGTGTTCTTTTTTTTTTTTTTTTGTTTCTCTTTTGTTTTTCTTTTGTTTTTCCCTGCCTTGTTTTTTGTTCTTTTTGTCTTCTTTGTTTTTGTTTTTTTCTTTTCCCACTGGTGTGGGCATGTGTTGTTTAAGTAACAAAAATTATTATTATTATTATTATTATTATTATTATTATTATTATTATTATTAATAATAATAATAATAATAACAATTATAGTCAAATGAAAATGGATATATGATGATGGTGACATGTATGAATATTTGAGTTAAAACGCTCGAGTTAACATGAATTATGTTTGTTGACTGTGGAAGAGATGCACAAAAGTCTATTTGTAACCAACTGATACACTTTCTATAGCATGTAAAGAAGGATGTTGTATTTGTTTTAAATTAAAAATTAAAAAATTTTAATTAAAAAAAAAAGAAAAGAAAAGGCAGAATATTATGTTTCCCTCAGAGGTGGGTTCCTACCAGTTCGCACCTATTCGGTAGAACCGGTTCGTCAAATCTACCGAACCGGTTAGAAGAGGTTCCACCAGTGGACCCGGAAAGCAGGCCACACCTACAGAAGAGGTCCCAAAAATTTTGAAACCCACCACTGGTCCTTGGATATGATTATTCTACACTATCATGCTCATATTTATAAAACTCAGTGCCTCTGTGAAAGGTAGGGATGACTACTGCGTTTGTGGTGCAATCAGAACATTGCGTGTGTTGAAGTTGTTTTAACGCAAACCAAAGATGCCTTTTAAAAAACAAGTTTACATCCTATTCTTATGCAGGCCAGTGCTGTGTGTGAGGTAATTTAAGGTGGTTCTGACAAGTGTCGTCGGCATCTTCATATCCGGTCACATGGGCGGCAAACCACTCCCATCCGGTCACATGGGTGACAAGACACTCCCACAAAGGAGGCCACACCCACAGAGTAGGTTCGAACAATTTTTGAAACCCACCACTGGTTTCCCCGGATGTGAAAAAGGAGAAATGTTTTAAAGAGAAACTTCCTGCAGCTTCCTGCCTCCCCCCTTTTGTCAATGGGCCATTAAGATGCCAAGCCAGTCTATGCACATAACAAAGACCCCCACCCCATCAACTCCAGGGTGATGGAATCAAGGCATGCTAGTATAAGCCCTTCACCCAACTGACCACATGGCATCTGAGAATTCAACTAAACCTGGACTCAGCCTAGAGAGTTGTCCCTGCATGGCCCCATGTGAGTCTGACAACCAATCAGAATACATTTCTTGCACAGGAGCAGGAAGCAGATAGGTGGGGCTGAACAGATTATAAAGAAAACCTGTAAGCCCCTCCCTTGCCCCTTCTTCTTCTTCACCCAACACTTGGTGTGTTGTGATCACCTTTTCCCCCAGGACCTCAAGCCATGCGGTCCAGTCCACCATTAAGCCATCTTTCTAAGCAGCCTCCATGCCTCCAGTGTCTTTTTCCCCTCTTGGAGCCAAACCCAGAAGGACATTTCTTCTAACACAGGTTTATCTCCAAAGGAATCACCTTTGAAGCAGTGCCTCCTGAAGCCATTTGCTTATACTGTTTTCAACAGATTCTCATCAGCAAAAAACAAACACACACCTACCTCTTTTGGAATAAACCAAATGCACGTCTATTGACAGCCTCTTGTAGATACTGGGAAAGGTAAGAGTTTCTAATTGGGTAAGGATCAACGTAGGACCTTTTGGGTCTGTCGTTTCACCTTTTGATTATCATAGAACACAATAGGTATGTATCAGATACAAAAATCAGGCCTTCGTTGTAAACTCTTAGTAAGTATAGTGGGTTTTCTGTTATTCCAGACAATGAACTGTGACAAAGGAGAAAGAATGAGACTTTCCCTGTAGCATATTTAGCAGTCTGAATGCAGAATGACCAGCTTCCTTCACGGAAATTGATTGTAAGGTTTTCTTTCTTGTCTCATTTATATTGTAATCAGTTTAATGTACTTGTGTAAGAATTGTATTTGAGAGTGGCTGGCACAGCAAGATCTGAACACCTTAAATTTCTGTCTGGTGGGAGGGAAATTCGAACAAAATGTCTGTATTTTATGTATTATAGAAGTAGCTACACACACACACACACACACACACAGAGAGAGAGAGAGAGAGAGAGAGAGAGAGAGAGAGAGAGAGAGAGAGAGAGAGAGAGAGAGAGAGAGAGAGAAACCCCATTCAGAATTAGATTGAAAATATCTCCTCCAATTTACCTCCGCACAAAGCTTCTCTAGGTTGATTTTTGTCCTTGTTAATCCCATGGGGGAGGGGAAGTTCCAAACCCAAGCCCTCACTATGACAAAAAAAAACAAAAAAGCACCACGCTGCCCAGTAAAGCAGGATATGTTACTCTGGTGGTCTCAGGAGTAGGAATCCCAGGACTCATTGTATGTAATTTTAAAAATACTAAATAGCCTGGATTGCACACTAGCTAATCTCAATTTGGCCTCACTAAAATAAGAGCTAGCGCAGGTTCAAGAACCATCCCTTGGAAATGGGCAGCCTGTAGTTCATTAAAAGGCAGAACCATGGCTGTGAAGGATATTTGGGACTTGTGGTTGCTTGCAACCTGTCTGGAAGTTCACAGAAAGTGATATCAAACACTGAAAATAATTGACATGGAAAATTGGACACTGTAAATTTCTTTCCAGAAATTGTGCCCTGGTTGCTAGACCTTCATGGTTGAAAGCTCTCTGGGAGCCACAGAAGGGATCTTTCTGCTGTCTCTCTCAATGCCTTTCTGTTCTGACCCACCCCCCCCTGACCTGCAAATCACCCAGACACAGGCTTGGCTGTTTGCCACTCTTTAATCACGGCTTTATCAACTCCTTTGGCTGAAGGCCCAGACACAATTCACATGCAAGACTAGTTGAAAATCCAACAGGCACAGATACACGACAGACAGAGTATTCCAATACAGTTTCAAATGGTTGTGTCTTGTAAATGACTCCTCCCAACTTCTTTACTTATATACTCTCTTGGGAGGGGCCAAGCCACAACCATCTGGGCTTAATTATCGTCTCTGAGTCTGCTCCGCAGCTGCTGCTTCCGTTTCTTCGCCCTTCTTTGCCTGGCGTCAGGAACAAACTGCCTTGAGTCCTCCCCACTGCTCCATGCCTCAGGCGCCTCCTGGTGGCCAACCAGCCTCTCTGGTCCCTGCTCTGAGTCTGAACCCTGCCCAGGTCCTCCACATCTTCCCTGGCAGACTCATATGGTTTTTCGCTATCCGAGTCCATCAGCAGCTCAACCGGATCCTGCTGGGCCACAACATCTTTCCATCAGAAAAAAAAGTCTCCCGGATCTGACCAATTTTAATCTTTTGTCAAAAACTTGGGTGTTCCACTCACATGTTTTGAAAAAAAAAAAGGAGGGATTGTAGGAAGTTATCACCCAGCCCTCTCCCAGAAAAATGAAATATCCTAGGAAATATTGAAAAGGCAGAATATTTCTCTGGATGTGAAAAGGAAGAAACATGTTTTATAAAGAGAGAATAGCTCTCTGCAGCTTCCTGCCCCCACCCATTTTGTCAGTGGACCATTAAGAAGGCTAAGCCAGTCCCTTTACATAATAACGAGTTCTCCCCTTCAGCTCCAGGGGGATGGGATTAAGGCATGATAATATTGGCCCTTTACCCAACTGACCACATGGCATCTGAGAACTCAACCAAACCTGGACTCAGCCTAGAGAGTTGCCTCTGCATGGCCCCATGGGAGTCTGACAACCAATCAGAATACATTTCTTACACAGGAACAGGAAGCAGAGAGGTGGGGCTGAACAGATTATAAAAAGCCCTGCAAGCCCCTCCCTTGGCCCTCCTTCTTCTTCACCCAACACCTGGAAGCTTGTGATCACCTTTTTCCCCAGGACCTCAAGCCATGTGGTCCTGTCCACCATTAAACATTAAGCCATCTTTCTAAGCAGCCTCCATGCCTCCAGTGTCTTTTTCCCCACTTGGAGCCGAACCCAGAAGGACATTTCTTCCAACATAAGCTTATAGTAAGGTAAATAAAATACAAAAGAAGAGCAGCACAACATTGATTTTATGTATTAGCCCTCAGATCAGAGACACAGCAGAACAGATTCCTTCCCAGCCTCTTCCTCCAGTTTAGAAATGGAAAACTACCAGTGCTTCTGATTTGCAAGAGGTTAGCCAAAGCATTTCAGAAAGCTTTGCTCAGCTACCTGACATTATTTTTGTAAGCCTAGCTGCCAGAACAACTTCTCAAAGAGCTGCTTATTTTACAGTATTTACTGTCTGACCGCTGGATCCAGCCCAAAACTCTCTCCATAGTTGCCTGGAAGTTAATGCTTAAAAACCAAGCTACATGTGGCATGAAAAATGGAGCTCAACTGAACTTTTTACACAGAGGAATCCTGCTCCAATCTAAGGATAACCAACTAGCCCTCTTCCAAATCTTTTAGATTACAACTCTTACAATCCCCCTGCATTATTGCATGCTAACTAAAACTAACAGGAATGATATTAAAACTTCTAAACTAAAAATATTCAACATAGCCCACACATTCTAGAATTGCACAGACTGGAGTGAACTGATCCAGTAAAATTGTCTTCAGATTCAGTTAGGACGGAAGAAATGAAATATTTCTCACAGGTATAGAATTTCCTGCAAAAAGATACAATAGCTGGCTAGTGTCTTGAATAGCTTGAAATTCCATTCTATAGAATTGCACAAAGGGTAAGTCCATTAATAACTGTAGCAAACAGTACCTACAGATTCAGAAATGTGCCTCTTGAGTGCCAGACTGCTGAGATAAATAGCAGAAATGAGAATTCCTGCCCAGATCGTAGGTTTTCTAGAAACAACTAGCCAAGTGCTACTAGAAGCAGAGCAGAGGTGGGTTCCTACCAGTTCACACCTATTCGGTAGAACCGGTTCGTCAAATCTACCGAACCGGTTAGAAGAGGTTCCACCAGTGGACCCGGAAAGCAGGCCACACCTACAGAAGAGGTTCCAAAATTTTTTGAAACCCACCACTGGTCCTTGGATGTGATTATTCTACACTATCGTGCTCATATTTATAAAACTCAGTGCCTCTGTGAAAGGTAAGGATGACTACTGCGTTTGTGGTGCAATCAGAACATTGCGTGTGTTGAAGTTGTTTTAACGCAAACCAAAGATGCCTTTTAAAAAACAAGTTTACATCATATTCTTATGCATGCCAGTGCTGTGTGTGAGGTAATTTAAGGTGGTTCTGACAAGTGTCGTCGGCATCTTCATATCCGGTCACATGGGCGGCAAGCCACTCCCATCCGGTCACATGGGCAGCAAGCCACTCCCACAAAGGAGGCCACACCCACAGAGTAGGTTCGAACAATTTTTGAAACCCACCACTGAAGCAGAGCCTTGTGACAGACGGACTTTCAGTTTGGTTCAGTAGGAATCATTTTAAGAGATCAAATGAGACAATAATTACAAGTGCCCTAAAAGAACTATTATTTATTAAAACTTTAATTTCAAGGGTCTGAAACAGCCAACATTCATTTAAACAAATCTTATTCAGCTATTGCGTTCACCAAAATACATTCAGTAATTTTAATCCTAATATGATGCTGGCTACATTTAACTTTCGGTTGAAAATATAAAGGGCACATAAAAGACCCACGTTGCCTTTGGAATGTACTCAGAGCTCCACAGTAATATTACAGTGCTATTCTTCTAGAATCTAGAAAACATCAACCAATTCAGTGCTGATATTTATAGTTCTGCATCTCTCTATTTCATCTTCTGCTTCACCATTAATGCCACGTCCTCCAGGAAGAAAATTAACTACATAGCAATTACACATAAGAAATATAAACGGTGTGGTTTCCAGTAATCTCGGGCACCTGGAAGCAGGGGACTGAGATCCAGAATAGATTATATGTTTGCCATTCAGTTATTTACACTGGAATACTGGAATCTTTTTTTAAAGTAATAATATATTTATCATGGAATTAGGGCTATGAGATGTCTGCAAAGAGATAGAGAAAATTCTGTTTGCAGCCATCCAGTAATCCTCAGGATTTATATATCTCTCTATCTCTATCTCTATCTCTATCTCTATCTCTATCTCTATCTCTATCTCTATCTCTATCTCTATCTCTATCTCTATCTCTATCTCTATCTCTATCTATATCTATATCTATATCTATATCTATATCTAATCTATATAATTTATAGGCTGTCCTACTCCCAACAACTCTAGGTAAGTTACTATTTTAAGAAGACTAGTTTTTAACAAAGCCTAATAAGTATATTTCCTACTGTCTATACATTAACAGATACCAGCTTTTTCCCCCCATAAAACAGGGTTCTTTATGATTTTTCTTGAGCCCAGGGTGGTGTATGGCTCAGAGGCACTGGGCTAGAGACCAGGAGACCATGCGTTCGAGTTCTGCCTTATACATGGAGCCATTCTCTTAGCCTTAGGAAAAAGAGAAGGCAAACCAGTTGTGGAAAATGTTGCTTAGAAAATGCAAGTAGTTGTCCATGTAGTCACAAATCAAGAGTGACTCAAAGATAAACACACACACACACACACTCCTGGAGGGTGTTGTTTTCCATCAACAACCATCCGCACAAATATGCCATTTCCTGTCATTACACTATGGGAGATTAATATCATTGTTATTTCCCAATAAGATTCACACAACTGGATATTCCTACACCTGGCTGCAAGTTATAAATCTGATCCAACAAGCTTAATGAATGATATATGCCTGTGAATCTTAAAGAAGTAAAACAATATATCTGTCAACTTGTAAAGTGTTATCATGACTATTATCAAGTTGACATGGATGGGAGGGAGGATTCCATGCATACCTTCAGCCAGAGTCAGGTCTCATATTTCTACAATCTCATTGGTGGATATGATTTATGACACAGACTGAGGGAGGAGAGAGATAAAGTGCAAAGACCATTAACTGGAAATTTGCAAGGGATTTTGGTAGAAAAATGGCAGGGAGGAAGGTTTTTTTTTAATATTGATTAACTCGCTTTTTACTAACTGTCTTAAGAAAACCAGGCAAGCAATTAGAAAGGGCAAGACTGACACAAAAACATTATATTCATGAAACCAGAGCTTATGCCTTATTCTCAACTAAGTGTGACCTCCTACTTTGGGAAAATTTAAAATATGGTTGTTTTACATGAAATTTGATATTTCCCAATAAGATTCACACAACTGGATATTCCTACACCTGGCTGCAGGTTATAAATCTGATCCAACAAGCTTAATGAATGATATAGGCCTGTGAATCTTAAAGAAGTAAAACAATATATCTATCGACTTGTAAAATGTTATCATGACTATTATCAAGTTGACATGGATGGGAGGGAGGATTTCATGCATACCTTCAGCCAGAGTCGGGTCTCATATTTCTACAACCTCGTTGGTGGATATGATTTATGACACAGACTGAGGGAGGAGAGAGATAGAGGTAAAGTGCAAAGACCATTAACTGGAAATCAGTTTCGGCTCCGCAGAAGAACACGCCAAATGTTGATCCTAATAAATGATTGGATTTCTTTTGAACTTTATCTCGAGGCTCGTAAATTAATTAGGTCATCTTTTGGAAACTTCACAGAGAGCCAAAACTGACTTTTAAAATCTATCAAGATTTCCGGGTTTCCTGAATCCCGGGCTCTCCAAGCACTCCCCCAATATTTGGGTGCTTAAAGGAAAAATCAGGCAACTATGGCTGAAGAGAGAGACTGATTGCAGCTGGAGGTATACGGCTAGCTCCAGACATCAAAGCTCCAGATAGCCAAGCTGCAATAGCTTTCCCAGCAGCAGAAGCAAGAAAGGATGAGTACTGGTGGAAATTAGCCCCTAAGGCAGCTGAAGTAGAGTTCCCTTACCCTAGTCGCCAGATTCAGGGAAGGGTCTCAAGGATGGACTGGAGGTGGGACTAGTTACAAGCCAGGCTCCTAAAGCCCCAAATGGAATCCCTGGGGAGTGCAATAGATCAACAAAGGGAGGATTTTTACCGGACCACCCTTCATGATGAGGGGCCATCATGCCGCCGAAAACAGGGGAGTGACATCTGATCCTGTTGAGGAGAGGAGATGCAGACTGGAGCACAGCCCCCGTCCTCCACCCAATAGAAGGAGAAGGAGCCCAAAACTGCAACCAGTGCCTCTCCCACACAGCAGGCAGGCTGCCCAGGGCAGGCAAACCCCTCCCTGCCTCCAAACTAGAGGTGACGAAGACAGCCAGTCATATCAGGCATAAGCATACCGAGGCCGACAGGAGGTTGGAGGAGTAGGGCTGAATGACCCACCCCAATTCAGGGGAAAGTATGATGGGGACTCAGACCAGCTAGCTCTATTTCTTGATTCAGCTGATATCCACCTAGAATGCTATGGGCACCTCTACCTATCCCCCAGAGCCATGGTGAATACCTTCGCAGAGGGACTAGAGGGAGAAGCAAGGGAATGGTTAGCAGCCCTCCACAAGAGAGAGCCTCCCAACTGCAAGACATAGATGACTTCCTGCAACTGCTAGAGGCCAGATTTGAGGAGGTGGAGGAGGTCCCATATGCAGAAGAGGAACTCAGCAACCTAAAGCAGAGGGGCAGCCCCTCAAAGAGCACATCCATGAATTTAGGAGGGTCATAGGAAGGCTACCCCCTTTACCAGAGTGGCTGCTGGTGATTTTTTCAGAACAAGCCTGGACAAGCAAATTGCCCAGGTAACCGCATACTGTGACATCCCAAATTGGCTCTCTGAGTGGTTCTGAATAGCAACAAAAGTCGAGAGCGGGCTGTGCGCCAACGACAGGAGAAAGCAACCGGACTCAAAAGAGAAAGGTCAACCTGACCTGAAACCACCCAGCTGATGGGGAACCACAGCACCACAGCGGGCCCTGAGACCAGCCCTCCCTCGAAATCCGCTGAAATGCTACAGGTTCGAGGGGATGGGCTACATGGCAGTTGCATGCCCAACCTCAAACCAAAGCCAGACCCACTGCCCAGGGCATGACCAGAATGGACCACCAATACGTCCGTGAAAGCCCTCCAGGCTGCAGAGGCCCCTTCCCCCTCAGGTGAAAGTGGTGGAACCCCAGGCAATGACAACCAGTCGCCAGAATCACATGACAGTGAGGACGAGGGAGAAAATGACCCAATGGTAAGTGAACCAATTCACCCTTTCCTTTTTCCAATATGCCTCACAGCCCCAAAAACAAGAAACCAGGGGGATTTTCAAGCCCTAATAGACTCAGGTGGCACACAGTGCTTGATCAACCTAACCACAGTCCTGAAACTGGGGATCAGAGCAAAAAGACTGGCCCACCTGATCCGGTTCAAACAGGTTGACAGGTCCCTAATGGAAGGAGCCTATGCCACCCACCTGACCGAAACAGTGAGGCTAGAGCTAGTGGATCACTGGGAAATAATTTGATTCATAATAGCCCCCAAAATGATAGGCACAGTCATACTGGGACTTTCCTGGCTAGACAAGTGGGGACTGACCATCTGGTGGCAAGGGGGTATCTGCAGACTTAGGATATCAAGGCCCCCCCACCCCTCCCACACCAGCTAACAGAAACACCATCCACACAGGACCCCCCTCCCCAAAGAACACACCAGAACAACTGGCAACCACATCCAACAAAACCCCAGAGGCCAAACAGATCTAGATGGAATATCAGGACCTTGCAGAAGTATTCAGCAAGGCTGAGTGCGATGTTCTGCCTCCCCACTGAGAGGCAGACTGTGCCACTGAAATCATCCCCAGGGCAAAACTACCCAAGCCCAAACTGTATGCCATAACTCCCCAGAAAATGCAAGAGATGCGCAAATACATAGACAAAAACCTAACAAGGGGGTTCATCGAGCCAGCCAAGCCATGGGTCGCAGCACCAGTCCTCTTCAAAGAAAAAAAAGATGGAACTATGAGATTGTGTGTGGACTTTCAAGGGATAAATGGGGTGTGCGTACACAACCTATACTGAAAAGTGGGGAAAACACGGTGATTTGGACTGTAATAGACCTGTTCTCCAAACAGGCACACTTCATACCCTGCAGTGGACTACCCTCAGCTCACAAGCTTGCCAAACTGTTCATGAAGCACATCTACTGCCTGCATGGAGTACCTCGAAGAATTATCTCAGACAGAGGGGTCCAGTTCACGGCTAGGTTCTGGAGGGAGTTCCTGCAGTCCATTGGATCATCCCAGGGCCTTAGCTCGGATTTTCATCCAGGCACCAATGGGGCAGCAGAGAGACTGAACGCCATGGTAGAGCAGTACCTGAAGTGCTATGTGAACTATCAGCAGTCCAATTGGACAGACATCTTTTGCTGAGGTCGCGTACAATAATGCTGTTCACAGTAGCACAGGACTCACGCTGTTCAAAATAGTGAGTGGCATGGACTTCGTCCCAATGCCCGAGTATCCAAGGGATCCCCCCTCCTCAGTCAGTTTGACTGATTGGATGTCGATTTTGAAAGCAACCTGGGAAAATGTCAAAAAAGCACTCACTAAAGTGGCACAAACCTATAAGAACCAGGCAGATAAACACCGAGCTCCGCAACGACCATTTTGGGTGGGAGAGAAGGTTTACCTCTCCACAAAATATTTGAGATTAACACTCCCTAGCAAGAAACTGAGGCCAAAGTTTATGGGATCACTCCCCATAGTAAAGATCATCAATCCAGTCACAGTGCCATTAAAACTGCCTTGATTGCTGGGGAAGATACACCTGGCGTTCCATAGTAGCCTCTTAAAACCCATGATTGGATCCACTCTGAGACCATTACCCCAGGAGCCCCTGGGCCCTGTGGTCATAGGGAGCGAAACACATTATGAGGTTCAACGAATCCTTGATTCGAGGTGGCAGAGGAGACAACTCCAATACTTAATCAAGTGGAAGGGCTACCCCTTGTCAGAGGCATCTTGAATAAAAAGTAAGATCGCCTTATAGCACAATTCCATGCAGAAAATCCAGGCAAGCCTGGGGGAGGGACACATCCCTAAATTATATACCTGTACTCAAATTGTTTTTGTGTCACACAGGTCGCTTTCCGAAAGTGAGGGGAGCCGGATGTCAACTTGTAAAGTGTTACCATGACTATTATCAAGTTGACATGGACGGGAGGGAGGATTCCATGCATTCCTTCAGCCAGAACCGGGTCTCATATTTCTACAACTTCATTGGTGGATATGATTTATGACACAGACTGAGGGAGGGGAAAGATAGGGGTAAAGTGCAAAGACCATTAACTGGAAATCCGTTTCGGCTCTGCAGAAGAACACGCCAAAATGTTGATCCTAATAAATGACAGGATTTCTTTTGAACTTTGTCTCGAGGCTCGTAAATTAATTAGGTCATATTTTGGAACCTTCACAATATCAAGAATATTTTGATATCAAGATAAAGAAAAAAAGCAGATCAATCTGAATATAATGATTGCATGTATGGCATTTATTTTAAAAGGTACTAGAACAATCCTTAAATACTTCAAAGAATTACACATACCACGGTTCTCCATATATTTTTCAATACACCCTACATCTCTTTTTATAAAGCACTAGGAAAAGTACTGTATGCGTTCGAAAGCCTGTATATTGAAGAGCATTTTAAAATTTGGTTTCTTTTTAACATTCAAGAAAGTTTCCACCTATTACTGAGAAAATGTTGAAGAGCAACTAGAATCCAGCTGATTAGTGATTCCTTTCTGCCAAAGAATGACATTTGACCCAGTGCAAATGTAATTTTCTTACTGAAGATGAAGCCCTTCCTCTAAGTAAAATTGCAGCTGGAATAAACTAGGATTCCCTTGGCCACATGTAGCTGAAGTTATGCTGAAAAAAATAGTCTGGTCAGAAATTTCATTTTTGTTGCTCAATGACATACATATTCAGAGCCAAGTTAAGATCTTGCAAAACAACTGGATGTGGGAAAACAGGAAGTCAGAAGACACCATTGTTTTTAGAGGCCAGTGAAAGCAAGAGGTCTTCTACCCATCTATTACAGCTCCCCAGTACTCATCTGTATTCCAGACATATATTTTCTGGTGTGAAAAAATAAGGAGGAAGTGCAAAGGAGACAGAGTGGAGGATAGAGTAAAATTAGAGTATGGGCTGAAGGCTGCTCTAGATAATAACTTGGAAAAGTTTTATAACTACAGGCAAATATCTGTTATCTTCTGAATGAAACAACAGAATGGGATCTGCTGAGCCTTTATAGTCTACTTTAGGTTGCAGTCATACCTCCTCCCTTTGGGTCACTGGGCAGTGCCCTCTTTGGTCATTTTGGATGGGGTTAAGGGCAGAGGTGGGCTGCTATGGGTTTGCCTGGGTTTGGGAGAACCTGTAACTAATGTTATGGCCGGTTTGGAGAACCTCCAAATCCTACCCCTTGCTGGCCCCGCCCACCCCGCCCCTCCCAGGAGTCTCCATGCAGCCTGTTTTGGATACGAAGTAAATGCAGGGGCGTGCGGAGGCTCGTGCGGGGGAAAAATGGGCCTCCTGGGATGCTGGAAGGCCGAAAATGCCAGTTTCTGGCCTTCAGGAGGCTTCCGGAGCCTGGAGGAGGCAGTTTTTGCCCTCCCAGAGGCTTGAGGAAGCCTGGGGAAGGCGAAAACTACCCACCCACCCACCCACCATGGTGCAGGAGGCTGACTAGGCCATGCCCACCCAACAACCTGTTGCTGAAATTGTTGAAGCCCACCCCTGGTTAAGGGAAAGACGGGACCTCTGACTTCCACACAAGCATCTCTCCATAGAATGCTTGACCAATGTTTCAGAAAGGGCAAGTGACTAAAAAATTAGAATACATATCTACAAATATAAATTATACACACAAACACACATACTAAAATTAGCAATATTCCTCCAGAGAAATGTTTTTGTGCCATCCTCTGCCTCATAACATTCTGCTTAAATCATCCAGTGACAAGCACAAGTCCACTCCTCCCTACAGGGCACTGGTAAACTGGAAGATAGAGATGGCTGCTTTCCTACTGCAAACTGGGAATTGTACAGTATTGGGAGCCCTAATAAAAATTCAGCATGCAGGCAGGAGCAACGTCTGGTGGGCAAATTGCGCGCACACCGAACCAGCAGTATTGCCGGCAGTAACCCACCCCTGATCCACACAGATATACCCATTTGAGGTTGAAGACATAGGATTCTTAAAATGATGATAGAACTATCATTGCAGGTTAAGGATTATATGTTCTAATTATCCATATCCCTAGCTGTAGAAATAAAAACTTTAAAAAAATGTGGAAGAATATTTATTTGAATATTGCCCCCGTTCCTCCTTTGAACTCCGTACTCAATTCTTGTTCTTCTCCTTTTTTTTGCCCCTTAAAAGTAGTGTTCTCATAACTGTAGTGCATAAAGAAAACCCAAAATATAGAAATCGGTTTTGGGATTCCATTTTAACTTTTTAACATTTCACTACCTTAGTGAAAATACTGGTTCACCGACAAAACTGCGAAGCCCTTATCCGCGCCGACATAAGTGCGGAGGGCAAATCCGCACCGTCTGAAGCGCTAAGGAAGAAGGCGACCCTAGCGCGATGATATAACCGCGGAGGGCAAATCCGCACCTTCCGAAGCACTCAGCACCCTAACCCTAACCCTAACCCTAACCCTAAACCTAAACCTAAACCTAACCCTAACCCTAAACCAAACCCCTAAACCTAATCCTAACTCTTACCTTAATTTAAATCGGCTTTCTGCTGCCGCACTGTTTTAAAGCGCCCTTCTGTCGCTGCGCTGTTATTGCCGCAGTGATGAAGTTGCGGTGATGACGTCGCGGCTTTAGCGACGCGGTTTTGTCGCCGCTATTTTGACGAGCGCGGTTTTGTCGGGCCACGAAAATACTGGTCACTTTCAAATATTTTGGATAGACTCTCTGTTTATGCCTTGAGCAATTGTCACCACCAAAAATCGCTTATAGGTACAAATATTTTCTGTCTGGTTAACTGACCTGGGTTTTCTTTGTCATCTTATGGTTATTGACTTAAGAGAAATCCTCTATTTTGTCCCTCTCCAACAATCCCTGGAATCAGCTACTCCACTTTAGGAAACTATGATAAATTCCAGTTCTCACATTTTGTGGACCTCATGATACTAGGAGTTGCAGCATTCTTCCCACTTACCTGGGTTGACTTGAGTTTTCACAGCAGTTGGAATATCCAGCAGCAGCAGGAGTAGCAAAGGCATCAGTCTCTGAGAAGAAGCAAGCATCTTCGAATATTCCCACAGCCCTTTACCAAAAGAGGAGAGTCAGAGTCTATAATTAATAACATACTTATTGTGAATAAAGCAATTAGGGTGACTTTGAAAGTAGGTATGTAAGCTTCTTTTGACCTTAAAACGATGTTAATTTTAAAAAATCTGATAGTCATTAGATACTTCTAAGAATGTGTAAGACTGCTAGCAGTTGTAATGGTAGCCAATCTGAATGGTTTAAGAATAAAATTATACAGTTTCATAGAGAATAAGCCATTGATGTTTACAACACCGATAAATACAATATTTATCATCTCTTGAATTATAAACAGAGTATCTTCAATATTGTTTTCTGGGAAGTAACCATGGAAGAAGCCTATCTCCTTTCAGTCCAGGCTGAAAGATGACATGCATTAAAGATGGTTGGTGTGCTTTATGCATGCCATCTTTTCTCTCATACCTAGCTGTCCCACCAGATCAGCCAATGGTGAACACCATCCCATCCCACCCTGAAGGCCTTCAGTAAACTGGGTGGCTGGCATGGCAGCTGACAAGACCTGTTTCCTTACTGCAAATCCTGCCTTGCATGGAGAACACCGCTAAGGGTTTAACATGTAGGAGAAGTGGTGGAAGGAAGGAAGGAAGTTAGGTTTTTATGAGCAGTGTTGAGCAGTGTTGTGGTAGATCATCTTAACAGAATCTGTACAGTCATTTTTTTCCTGCAGTTTTGAGTTATTCTTTACATTGTAAAGCTTAATAATTTGTGTAGGGTAGTACTTTTTATTGAGTCCTTGTGCTGAAATCTTTTCCTCAAATGTTAAACACTTTCCTTACCCAGGGAGCCTCTTCTAGATTGGCTAATTTAAGTAGCCAATGTTAAAGAACTACCTATTTAAAAATAGCTGGTTACAGGCAATATATTAATTATTATATGAAATAGTGAAGGGAAGATTCCTATCAGACAAAGTCTGCATGAAAAGTCTAATCCTTTTCTAGATCCAATTCAGTTGGATGAAGCCAAGTCATCTATGCTGTTTGCATGCTTGTTTGATTGCTAGGTTTCTATGCCATTATGAACCATTAAGTGACCTACAAAATCATCTCCAATAAGAGAATTAAAAACATTACATCAAGTGTAACAAATAATTAATCAAAACAATAAACAAATTGCAATTTCACTTCACACCAAATAAATAATGAAATTTATACCTCAATGGGAGTAGGGGAAGGGAGCTCCCTTTCCACAGCAATTGTTTTGTTACCTTGGGGAATAATTTACATATTAGGGGATAAAGGACTGCTCCTATTGGCTCTCTTAGAACTCTTGGCAGGTTTTGAAACCATTATCCACGATATTCTTCTAGATCTTTTCCCAAAATTGGATTACTATAACACAACACAATGGTCATTAACCCATAGTATCTTACAGAGTTTTATCTTGTCTTATCTTGTTCTAGGGTTACACGGTACTGACTGAAAGACATAATCAACAATGTGGAGATTGTACATAGTTTCTTTTGTTATTTTCACCTAACTCTAAAAATGAACCGAATCCTTCTGAACATTGGCTAAATTCATTAATGGTTTGGTTTAAGGTGAACCGTAAGGATGAACAGAACTGATTTTGCTCAGTTACAGTCAGGCAGAGGTTAGAGACTGAATGTGTTCTGGAAGAGGTTTTGCACTCACAGAAAGACCAGGGTCACTTATGTAGGAGTATACCAGGGGTGGGTTTCAACCGGTTCATGGCGGTCCCTGCGAACCGGTTGGTCGACGAACCCGGAAGTAAGTAACTTCCGGGAACGGCGAAGGGCGCGCCCACCCGCCCGCGGTCCTTACCCGGTTTTGACTAGTTCTGCACTTCCACGCATGCGCAGGACATATACAGCGCCTGCACAATCGTCCAGGAGCAGCTGGAGCGTCGCACAGACGCTAGTACGCATACGTGCACCGTGCCCGTGCACGAGGACGCCGCCGGCCCTGTTCCAACCGCACCGGTTGGAACGGGGCGAGAAACCCACCCCTGGAGTATACCTGTAGAAGCACAGCTTGGGGGCAGCTGTGAAGAAGCACAGCTTGGGGGCAGAGTCAAGAGGAGAATCAGTTTGGAATCTTTATGTTGCCATAAAAGATCTAAGGTGAGCCTTACCTTGAATTCCATTGACTCTTATCTAGCACTAATTTAGTGCTGACCAATAGTTGACTAGATTCTTGCCTATAAGTGTAAACAATAAATCATCTTAAATGGAACCTATAGTATGATCCTGATTTTTCATGCCTGACAACTCCTTGGTTCTACACTGTTCCTGGATCTTTAGGCAAAGAGCAATTATATGTAGAGCACTAGTATAAGCATCCCTGAGCCCTCTGCTCTGATACTACCAATGTATTAGTTACATTACAACTAAACTACAATAACGTGTTCTACTTGATGCCACCTTTTAAGATTATCTTGTTAATTCAACTAGTATAAACTAAAGCAACTAAAAAGCTAAGTGGTACTCAAAATTTATTTATTTACATCAGAGGTGGGTTTCTGCTGGTTTGGCCTGGATCGGGCGAACCGGTAGTGGCGATGGCGGGAGGCTCTGCCCACCCACCTGGACACTTCTGCGCATGCGCAGAAGCGTCACGTGAGTGCATGAGCGTGTGCCTGCACATGAGCGAATCGGTAGTAAAATAAATTGAAACCCACCACTGATTTATATGGTCACTCATCTCACACAAGTTACTCTGGACAGTATACAAGGATTAAAAACACCCCCCCCCCAAAAATAATCCTTCCATGACTTATATCCCAATGATAATCTAACTACATCATTCCAATATTAAAAGCAAGGGAATTCAGTTTAATACATTGGTTTTAATCTTTAAAACCCTATCTGACTTTGCCTTTCTCAAACTGGGCACCCCCAGATGTGTCAACGTCTTTGGATGCAATCTATAGAAGTAAATGACAACAGGACATCAAAAATGGGAGGAAATAACATTTTAGAATTATTATTTGCTTATTGCTTCACAATTTGCCTTTGTTGTAAATGATGCTAAATTGGTAAACAGAATTTTTCTAAACAGTACAATAGCTATTCGTTATGCTTGTGAATTCATAAAATTTACTGAAAAGAGAGTGTAAGCACCATCTAAAATAATTATTACAAAATTTTGGACTTGAAAAGGCATAGTTTTACCAGATGACAAATTATTTTCAGTACTTGCTTCCTCTGAAGATGTATAAAGTTCCATTAGAATATTGTACAATAGCCTTTGCGGTGTTTTCAACATCTGTGTGGTTATGGACAAATCCATACTAAATGAAAAATGGATTAGCTGAGCAGATGCTGAAAATATTGTGAAAGCTACTGAACAATGTCTATCTGATTCAGGATCTGCCTTAAGCAACCAGCTTTATCTCACAGATTATTTCACTATGTTTCTTGACTTGGGTTCATGGGGAAACTCTTTTTACATTATCAAACCCTCCACATCTCCCTTTAGGGCTTGAAACGCAGCATGCTTGTTTAGGAAGGAAAGGAGGAGCTAAGAAAAATTGTGGATTTTGTATATAACGCAGCACGCTGAACAAACCATTTATTTTGGACCCTGTCAGCTGTGCTATATAAACCAGACAGAACTGTAAAGCTACATTAACAGAATCATACAATTCTGAAAGCACAAACTTCCCTCTGCCCCTTTTAACAGTTTGATTCATTAGGGTTGCTCATTACTAAGTTTCTTTTTCTGGCCCTTAAACCACAGGGGCTCCTGCCTTTCTTGCCTGATTGTTTCCTATGCAGCTTCTCTTCCCCTCATTCCCCAAGGTCATCCACACATTCCATTACAGATCCTGATGTAATGGCAGAAAAGCTTTTGTAGGAACTCTGACCAAATGGCTGAGTGACCTATTTGTGAATAGGTACAGATCCATTATTACAATTATCTTGTAGTTCCACTTCCCACATTGTGTTGAATAATGCCCAGGATATATATTTTTTCTCTTTCCAGTGAGAATGGGAAGGCTGTGACTTTCAAACAAAGCTAGGCTACAGCTTCTTATCATTTTTATTTTCCAAGAAGTTTGACTCAGCCTTCCATCCTTTCGAGGTCAGTAAAATGAGGAGCCAGGTTGTTGGGGAGAATACACTGACTGTCAGGCCTGCAATTATATTCCTTTTAGAATTTTGGCCTGCCACACTTTCTCTTATTTCATTATGCTGTTTCATTAGTATAGTTGAAGGGAGGGGGGAATAGACAGGAGTATGATTGTGCAATGTATTGTTTTTATTCTTCTCTAGAAGCCAATGTCATCTTTTGTCTCCGCACTTTTACACCTGACCGGAAGCAGCTAGGTGTGGATGCCAGCGTGGAAGAAGAAGATTGGATCATGTGATGGCTTGTGGGTGTGGGGACAAGATCATGAACTTTTAACTGGGTGGAAATCTGATGTCATTTCCAGAATTGGGATTAACACAGATGTGCTAAGATGTCTGCTTTATTAAATTGGAACTTTAAGGATCGTTTTGCCTTGGACTCTGATTTAATTCTACATGATACTTGGAACGCTGACACTGACATTGTAAACCTCTCAGGGAGTGCCGTAAAGCACTGTGAAACAGTATATAAGTCTAAGTGCTATTGCTATTATAGATATTTACTTTCATAACCTTCCAAATTCTATTGCAGGAAACCTTTGGGTGTATATGAGGATTCTATTCGGCTTAATATTATTTTATTTTAGAACTATGTTGGTTACTGTATTTGGAAGGCATTATGCTATTTGTTTTTACTATGTCTGATTTAGTGTCTCCTTGTCTAGAGAAGTACTGTTCTATTAAACTCCAGTTGGATAATGAGAGAAAAAGAAAATACACATTATACGCCTCTTCTCTTGTTCTCTTACCATCTTGCTCACTTTCTCATTGACAGCCTCAAGATTTTTTGTTTGTCTTAGCAGTTTATCTATGGGTCCAATAGTTCTGCTATTCAACAACAGTGGGACAAAAATGAAACTTCTCTTATCCATGATTTGATTGAGGATGAGGGCAAGGGAATTGGGAAGAGTTTCTACTTTGCATTATTGATGGAGAAAGCTTTTGTACATCGGTACTACTGTATTATCTCAATGTTTATCCATGTGTAACTTTCTGAGTTTCCCCACTGCTTTTTCATTGTTCTTGCTTACTAAAAATTATCTAAGAGGTCTTTTGAATGATAATATTTGAAAAGCCATTAGTTTGGAAGTGACTGGGATTCTAAGGCAGCCAAAACCTTGAGTCCTCAGCATACAATTTATTTTCACAAATGTGTTGGGCAATGCCAGTGTTGGGTTTCAAAAAAATTTTGAACCTACTCTGTGGGTGTAATCTCCTTTGTGGGAGTGACTTGCCAGCCATGTGACCTGGTGGGAGTGGCTTGCCAGCCATGTGTTTTCTTTCTCTCTCTCTCTCTCTCTCTCTCTCTCTCTCTCTCTCTTTCCTTTTGTCTCTGTCCCTGTTTCCTTTTTTTCTTTCATCTCTCTCTCTCTCACTATTTGTTTGTTTTTTCTTTTTTTATTTCTTTCTTCCTTTCTTTCTCTTTCTCTCTCTGTGTGAGTCTGTGTGTGTGTGTGTGTGTGTCTGTCTGTCTGTCTGTCTGTCTGTCAGTGGTGGGTTTCAAAAAAATTTGGAACCTCTTCTGTAGGTGTGGCCTGCTTTCCGGATCCACTGATGGAACCTTTTCTAACCGGTTCGATAGATTTGACGAACCGGTTCTACCGAACTGGTGCGAACTGGTAGGAACCCACCTCTGGGCAATGCTGTTCTTGGTGCTAGTTAATCTCTTACTTGATTTCGTTTTTAGAGTCTTTTGACTCGTAATGCATAAAGAGGACACTAAAAGGATGCAAAGCGAAGTGTCTCAACATCAGTTACATTTTTTGGACATAATGGTAGGTGGTTGCATGCCAGCATTTTATGGTAAGAGAAGGCACTGCTTAGGAAAAGAGGGAAGAGTAGGCTGAGGTGGCCAGAAGTATCCTGGGAAGCAGAAAGGAGAGAACGGGAGCATTCTGTGCCTTGTTGCCAGTGGCTGAGTGGGAAGACCCATTGTGGTACTTATGTTGTGAGACAGTCCAGAAATATAATCTTTGATTCAGACTATGTCATTTATTAAGTGAAAGCACAGAATTCTTCTGCAAACACAAGCAATAACTACCGGTAAGTGTCATTAAATGACATGCTCAGTATTATTTGTTTCTGAAAATGTATTCATTTTTTTCATTATTAAATATTCTGAATGAATTTTTTTTAATGAAAAAGAATTTATCAAACTTGCATCATGGCTATTTGCTACTAAAATTTAACATGTTGAAGGCTTTCCCATTTTTCCTAAACCCACAGCATTGAACATATAACATTTGCATTTATGAAACCATATTATCCCATTTTGGCTTTCAGATAGATTGCTAATAGACTTGGGGGGGGGGAAACTCCTGGGCATCATGCAACATGCAACAAATTGCACCATGTTAAGCAAATGTAACAGTAAACACACCAATATATATATGTGTGTCTTTAAGGAAAAATACATGAAATACATTAAGATCAGAAGGATCCAACTAGAACAGGACACTGCTTACTTCCCATAACATCCCGTCAGTTATTTCGAAGAAAACAACATCACAAGATATCAGCTTTCTCCATTTATTATTTCCATTAAACAGACTTTAATTTGCCCTCAATGTCATCTATCCAGTAGGACAGCAGAAAAAAGTGTAAATAAGAATAAAAGTTTATATTGCCTCTGGCAGCTCCATTTTCCTTTGTTGGGCACTGATTGTCTTTGGTTAAAATCTTTTAACTGAACCTTTTGAAAGGTATTGAAGCCACTGATGATCTCCACTTATTTTAAATTAAATTCCATAATTTAATTGAGGCTAATTAATAGTATTTTTTAAATCTGATCTAATCTATTGTATTGGGTTACTTACTAGTACTAAAGAGAAGGCAGATCTTTCTGCCAACTTTCTGTACTTCTAGTACAATAATTTGGAATATAAAGCTGTTATTATACTTTTCACGCATCGAAAGACTTTTCATGAGTTATGCAACAAGAAGAATCAATTTGCGACCAAATATATACCTGACAAGGAATCAGAATCAATTACAACTTCAATATCCATATTTATGTTTAAATTTAAGTTTAAAAAAAAAAAAATCATGCATCTTTAGAAAGTATAACACTTCTTACGAGACAGATATAGATATGTAGATATATGTTAAAATGTATTTGAATACAACCAACAGCCCAGATATATATGTAACAATATATCTTCCTTAAAATATGTTAAAAGGCCGTGTTCCAATTTGGAACTAACAGAATTAACTCCCACCCCATCCCCTCTTCATCCACCAAGCTTTGCTCGCTCTCCAATGAGCCTAGAATTCCCAGGGGAAAAAAGGAAAAAGCATAGGTTCTGGCCGCTTTTTGAACTTGATCCTGGTAGCTTTGCCAAGAAAAGATGCAGGCGCCACCGACAATAGGACCAACAATCATGAAACACAGGCTTGTCACGAGACATGCGCACACATCCAATGAAAGAGAGAGTCTGAAAATGTCTCATAATTTCCCAAGAGAAACAACTTAATGCAAATGGAATTCTCGGCTACTGAATCAACAACCTGAAAGCTCAATTAGCCACAAAAACAAGAAATAACAGAATGTTTTTATAGCTCCAGAGCCTTCTCTTTGACTCCCATCAGTGGCATCTGTAATCAACCAGCCTGGCCTGCCATGCAAACATTTTTTTTTTTTAAAGAACCATAGTTATTTATCTTTTTATGTGGCAGGTATGCCAGGAAAATATCCTCTTTCATAATATCCTCTTTCATATAACCTCCTTTTTCCCCCGAAAACTGTCCCAAGCCAAACTCGCCTTTTGTTAAGAAATGGCTGAGATGTCCATTTCGCTTCTTCGACTAGATAGACCGAGAGGGAGAAAGTCTGGTTATCGGTTTATAAAAAACATAATAAAATCCATACCTGGGTTTTAAAATCACCTTAAAGTAGAGAAAGTCAGGACGTTTCCACAAATTTAATCCACAGCTTTAAGGGAAAGTAGATAGTTCTTGTTTTCTCTCCCTAGATGGAGAAGCCGGGCTGGAAAGAAACTTCTGTAGGCTGATGCAAGATGCCTTTGCGAGCAATTTAGCATTCTGAGGATTCCTGGGACCAGGCCAGAAATCCCACAATCCAACATATTTCACATTTGGTTTCAATTAGGAAATGAAAAAGGAGAAAGAAAATCGCCAATTGAAACTCAGTTCTCTTTGGAGGCTCTTTTCCCTCACTCAAGGGAACTGAAGCTAAACTATAATTTACAACAAAGCTCATTCATTGGAGATGGGAGAGCTATAGTGACCTGGCTCCAAGAATCTGTGTTTGCTTTTCAAACATGAAAAATATGACCCCTTTTATTATTTTTCTTCTGAGTTAGATAAACAATAAAAACAAAAGAAATTCTGTTCACTGTTGGAAAACGGCTCAGGGGGAAAGGTTTAAATTACGGAGTTTAATTTTAAGAAATACAGATATTGGCAATAAATGGTTGGATGAATTTTCCTCTTTGGTTTAAAGGCAGAAAGTTCACCCATTTGTCTGAAGATTACAAATTCTAACTCTTAAATAGCCTTTCCCCCCTTTCCCTACTTCCTAAAAATGAACAGAATAGAAAAGGAAATAAATAGGAAGATACCAAAATAACAACAAAAGTATATCTGAGGGTTTCTTATAAATGTACGTATGTATTAAAATTTACATACTGTTGCAATAAAGTTTGATCACATTTCATAGTAATTGTTCATACACAATTTATGTCTGTAAGCAGCTCATTCACAAATTGCAGTAACTTCTAGCTAGCCTTTCTCTATCACATAATTGGGGTATAAATGATCTTGCGAATGTTGTTGAAGAACAAATCTGCTAGCAGAAATAGGAGGTGAGGAATCTTTTTCTTAAGATGAATACCGGTAGCTTAATATTAATATAGGTTAATATAGATAACAAAATGCGAAGTTTCTTTTGAGAAATCCTGTTTGACCTTTATGTACCAAGTACAAAACAAGACGAAAGACAAAACTAAGACTAAATTTGTCCCTTCCTATCCCATCCCATCCCGTCCCATCCTGTCCGATTCTATCCTCAAATTTTGAACGTTAAAATGTAATTCATAATTAGGTAGTTTAGAGGTTTAGAGGGTTATTCAACTTGTATGCCGCCCTATTCCCAAGGGACTCAGGGCGGCTCACATACAAAAGGAAAAGAACAAAGACAAGCAACAATACAAAACAGTTTAAAAAGGTCTCAACTAGCAGTCCAGTTCGAGAGGGGATGGAACTCGTCAGCCCCAGGCCTGTTGGAACAGCCAGGTCTTAACGGCGATACGGAAAACCTGAAGGATGGTGAGGGTCCGAATCTCCACAGGGAGATCATTCCAGAGGGCCGGAGCAGCCAGTTGAAAACATTTAGAAATGATGACCTCTGTTAATTTTTGAAACAATGATAGGAATCAAATATGAAACTGCAAATGCCCTTGAATATAAAGATTTAAAAAAAATCACTGAAATTCATTATATGTTAAAGCGTTACATTTGGTTTGGTGGATTTGCTAAAGAAGGACCCAAGTGAAACAGTCTGACAAAATACTATTTGCCCTGGAAATTTTGGTATTCCTGAAGAAGAGAGTGAGTGAACATCAATTTAAGTAAAAGGGTTGCTGTAGAACAGTGACAGCTAACCTTTTCGCCACCGAGTGCCAAAACTGGAGCATGCGCCGGAGCACTCGAACCCAGAAGAGAGTAGCTGGCTGGTGCACATGCATGCAGCAACCAGCTGCTCTTCCCAGGTTCCTGCACGCGCATGCGTGCCAGACAGCTGGCCAGTGTGCATGTGCACGCCAGAACCCAGAAGAGAGTATCTGGCCAGTGTACATGCATGCCCACAGAGAGGACTCTGCGTGCCACCTGTGTCACGCGTGCCATAGGTTCGCCATCACGGCTCTAGAATGATATTATGCCCCAGGAAGATCTGTGTCCCTAATGCTATAGTGACTCAGAACAGAGGCCAGTGCTATGCAAAATCCAAAGATTAGAAATTCTAATTATAAGATACAGCATTATGTTCTAGCTATCAATTATTGAGAAATAGCATTCCATGCAGTGAATATTGTAATGCATTTACTGAGTATTTGGCCGATATTGAAAGTGTTTCTGCTTTTGCAGAGATGCTTTTTTTTCCCATAAAGTTTTTTATTTTTCATTTTCATAACATATAATCACATGTATACTATTACATAGCCAACATCATATTGTGTTATTAAATGTTTACATCAATTCAACTCCCCAAAAGAAAAAGAAACCAGTTATTGGCTCTTATGTTCTCCATACACTATATTTGTGCGTTCACTTTCTTTTCCCACTCTCATCCCCCTCCCTACCTGCTTTCTTCTCTCTGTCCTCCTTCCCTTCTCTACTTCCCCTTCCTCTCTCCTACTCCTCTCTCCCTTTTCCACTCATTTCTCTCCTCCTCTTCCCCCCTCCTACCCTCTCGCCTATCCCTCTCTCCTTCCCTTACCTCTCTCCTCTTCTTCCCACTCTTCATCTCATTTGCTTGGTGTATTTCAGCTTCTGAGCAAGCTCCATTTTATGTTGATGGTATTTATAGTTTCTTTTCAATATACATATTTAATTTTAAACATATATTCTCCTCCTTTAAAAAAAATTGACTCAAAAAGTATGTATGTATGTATGTATGTATGTACGTACGTACGTACGTGTCTCTGTGTGTGTTTGTGTGTGTGTGTGTGTGTGTGTGTGTGTATATGTTGTATTTGTGCTGTATTTGTGTAACAAAGGCAACAGTAAAAATATTGGGTTTCTGTCTGGATGGTCTCTTATGATGAGCCGATGGACAGATCATCTGTCAATCGGCTTGTCACAAGAGTCCATCACGACAGAAACCCAATATTTTTACTGTTGCCTTTGTTATATTTGTAAACACACACACACACACACACACATATATACACATACAATATATATATATTGTACTTTTAACAACCCCCCCAGCCTAATTTTGGTCAAGATGGTTACACCTGGTTACAATTCCCAGCTATTCTCATCATTATCTTTATATAATTATACATCCTTACGCATCCCAATTTGTGATTCTGCCTTTAAGTCTCAATAGTTTTCCATTATGTATGTATTTCATGTTCCCTCTCCAATTTTTCCATGTCTTGGATTAATTACCTTTAGTTGTCTATGAATGGCAAACCTTCAATTCCCTTAATCTCTTGTATAGAATAACAAACGGTAAACATCTCGCTTTATTTCATCATCTTAAAAGTTCTATGTATATCCATGTTTCATATATTTTAACCCATGCTTAGTTGTCCTTTTGTTGTCATTTCCTGTCAATTTGCCACTCCGTTTAATTATCATGTATAAAAGTGAATGGCAAATCTCTACTTTACAATCTCCCCATGTCAGTTTCATATTTATCCACATTCAATGTATTTTGGGCTTTGTTTAGTTATCTTTCCATTATTACATTTAATCAATTAGCAACTCCATTTTATTGTCATATTTAGAAATAAAACCGTTATCTTAGTTTTATATTCTCCCACATAAAAATTTCTGGTTGTCAGATTTTTTTTTCCCTAGTAAGTCTTTTGTCCCACTTCTCTGCTCCTGCCCTCTCCCTTCTCTTTGCTTCGGCACATCCACTCTCCCCACCTTTCCCCAGGTCACCACCCAAAGGATGTTTTTTTTAATTTCTCCTTGTTGGGGCAAAACCTCCCCCTTCAATTTCCCTTATTGCCACTAACAGCCTCAACCTCTTTTGTCTGCCTTTTGTTTCCCTCCATTTCTACTCCTTCATTTTCTTGCCCCACTTCTTTGAATTCTTCTTTAGGTATCTGCTTTGCAGAGATGCTTTTTAGGTATCACCCTTAGTTAAACAAATGTGGGTGACAATCAGGAAGGAAACCTTTTTAAATTCATTGAAATCAGGCAATCTACTATTTAATTTTGACAGGGTTGTACCCACCATTTTTTGCAACTGCACTGCATTGATAAGATTGCAATATTTGCTTCAATTGTCACATTCACTTTGAAGGGATGATATTATAAGTGTCAGCGTTCCAAGTATCATGTAGAATTAAATCAGAGTCCAAGGCAAAATGATCTTTAAAGTTCCAATTTAATAAAGCAGACATCTTAGCACAGTGGTTCCCAAACTTGGCAACTTTAAGACTTGTGGCTGGAGAATTCTGGGAGTTGAAGTCCACAAGTCTTAAAGTTGCCAAGTTTGGGAACCACTGTCTTAGCACATCTGTGTAAATCCCAATTCTGGAAATTACATCAGAATTCCACCCAGTTAAAAGTTCATGATCTTGTCCCCACACCCACAATCCATCACATGGTCCAATCTTCTTCTTCCACGCTGGTGTCTCCACCCAGCTGCTTCCGGTCAGGTGTAAAAGTGCGGAGACAAAAGATTACCTTGGTCTTCTAAAAAAGAATGACAACGATACACTCCACAATCCTACTCCTGTCTATTCCCCCCTCCCATCAACTATACTAATGCAACAGCATAATGAAATAAGAGAAAGTGTGGCAGGCCAAAATTCTAAAAGGAATATAACTGCAGGCCTGACAATAAGATGCTCTAACTCAGCGGTCACCAACAGGCGGTCCGTGGACCACTGGTGGTCCATGAGAAAACTTTGGTGGTCCACAGAAAAATTATTAGCATTTTTTATATTGCACTACATCAGCTGTCCTCAAACTACAGTCCCTGGACCAGATACATGCAATGAATATTTGTGTTGCTGCAGAGGGTCCCCCCCCCTTTGGAGTCTTTTTGTATGGGTTGGAGGGGGGCAGAAATTCCAAATTGGGGTCTGCTCCAGCCTCCTGGTGCGGGGCTTTGGGCAAAGGCTGGAGAGAAGTGGTGCTGGTGGCAAAGAGCCGGAGGGCCTTGTTCTAGTGGGACTGCATCATGGCCTGGAACTGGCTGAGCATCTAAGCCTGCTGAGCCTCCAGGCACTGGTTCCTGGCCTTGCACTCCTGCAGGTCTTTCCTATGTTCATAGTCCTCAGGGAGGTGCTTCTACTGAGCCTCCTTCTTGGTCAGATCCAATTTGAATTGAGCTGTTTTGCCAACTCTTTCCCATGGTGGCTGCTTAGTTCCAACAACTGCTTCCTGTTGGGGCCTTAAGGAGCCTATGCAGGGTGGGGAGGAGTGGCTGGCAGGGGAGGGGGCAAGTAGAGACTAGTGAGGTGCCCCTTGACATGAGTGACATCAAATTGGCCACGTCCACCCAGTCACATGACCACCTAGCTATGCCCACCCAGCCAGTCATTAGGCAGATGATATTAGTGGTCCACGTGAATAAAGATGCAAAGATCAGTTGCGTTGATGTGGCATGTATAAGCTGTTATAGGACGTGACCCAACAAATGCGCGATAGACATATGCGCGCTGACAAAATAGCGCCAATTAAAACGCGATGTCAAAATCGCGCCCACAAATTCACGTCAAAATCGCGCCGACAAAAGCGCGATGACAAGCAAAATAAAATCGAAAATTTTTTAGGACTAGGATTAGGGTTATAACGTATGTATACATGTCCCACTATGTTAAAGGCCCAGCACACTCACTGTCTATAGTTTGTTGATGATGCGATTTTGTCGTCGCGCATTTGTCGTCGCGCTTTTGTCGAAAATCAATTAGTGATTTTGACGGGGCAATTTTGACGTTGCGGTTTTGTCGGCACGCATATGTCTATCGCGCATTTATCGATGAACCGTTATAGAGAGCCAAATTCATAAGAAATATTCTCTATAAATTTCCAGGGATGGATGGATGGATGAAATGAGTGAATATAAAAATCAACTGTGACTTTAACGAAGAACTATTATTCTAATTATTTCACAGATGCTGTCGGCTCTGCCATCTTCTGCTTGGTGCCTCGCCAGCATCCTGCCATCAACTGTTAGGGAGGAGGGCAAGGACAGCAAGTGGGAAATAAACATGTATGGGGCATTGATGGGAAAAAGGGAGGCAGGATGAGAGTTTGAGGGAAACCAGAGGTGCAAGAAACCAGCCTGCACAAGTCTTCAAGGCGGAGAAGATTGAGAATGGAACATGGATTGCTCCAAACATTGGCATGGTTCTCAAAACATATATGAAGTTTACCATTGCCTGGAGGCAAATTGGTCAAGGGGGGAGGGCCAGGATGAAGGGGAAAAGTTTGTAACCTTCTTGCGTGGGGATTTTAGTTCTAGCCTGCTTTTACTACAGCCAGGAATTCTTAGTAATTAAGAACCTATCACTTCAACAAAATGGAGTCGAGGGTCTTTCTTTCCTAGGGACCTAGCTGGAGCAGGTCTGACAGATGCGTCATTGTGGGATATCTGTAACACTGCTAATTTGACATGGCATAATTGCACATGGCTTTAGTGGTGTAGTATGGACACTCATCTATGGTAAATTGAAAAAGGAAGGTGGTTAGAAGAACAAGATCAATACCCTCAAAGCAGTAGCATTGAACTTAACAAAGGAAAGAGTACTGTTAAAGAACAATCTCCACAACCCATCTGAAGCAGCTCTTCTCAAAGTGCCCTTCAGACCATTTCCATTGTGCCCAAGATACTTTTAATGAGTTAACCGTATAACCAAAATAAGATTAAAACTCTTGTCATCAAATGTTTCATATATATTTACAATATTTGTGTTCAAGTATGGCTGATTGCTTTCATCTTGAGAGACTGCCTGCTGCCAATTACCTCCAACAGACCGATTAGATCCCACAGATTAGGCCTCCTCCGAATTCCATCCACTGGCCAATGCTGATTGGCTATCACCCGGAGGAGGGCCTTCTCTGTGGCTGCTCCGGCCCTCTGGAACGAACTCCCCGTGGAGATTCGGACCCTCACCACCCTCCAGGCTTTCCACAAAGCCTTAAAAACCTGGCTGTTCCGACAGGCCTGGGGCTGATGAGTTCCTGTCCCCGCTCAAATGGTGTAGCTGTTGATTGTTTTTAAAATTGTGGTGTTGTGTTGTCCGTTGTTTTTCTTTTTTTCCTGTTTGTTTCCCCCCCCCCAGACTTGGTTTGTGAGCCGCCCTGAGTCCCTCTGGGAATAGGGCGGCATAGAAATACAATAAAATCTAAATCTAAATCTTCCTTTCCCCAAATGGTTCATTTCTTTGAATTTTTAGGGAAATCCCTCAATTTGTCCTCCTGCTATTTATTTTGCTTTCTGAAGTATCTTATCAGATTTGCTGCTTTGTGGAAATTGTGTGACTTGCTGTAGAGTCCCCATTTGATGAACTTTCAAAGAGGCTTTATTGCCACTCTAACAACTTCAGGTTAGTCATTTCAAAACTCTTCAGATATCCTTCCCCCATGTTGCTAGTTCTGTGAAGAAATCTACACTTTTATTTGTACATCTGCGGAACAGATGTGCTACAAAGAATGTTTCCACTTTAGAGTGGATTTTCACTTATCATTTATTTTTTTAAATGTCCACCACTATACTTATGGGCTCTAATAAAAGGAGGTCTTCACTGTTTCCCTCTACAAAGCAAAGATATGTGTTATCAGCACCCAAGTCCTTATTTGGGCTTGAATAAGACGAGTAGCATTATATTGTGCATTTGTAATATGCTCTCTCAAATACAGCAGAATCTTCTAGGGCTGCTGCTTTGCTGAGAATAAAGAAGAAATCTACAAGAGGCCTGCTTTGCATTTCTTGCAAATGGCAACGAGAACGCACAAATGTCTTACATACTGGGAACAACTGGCTTCTTACCATCTGTCAACAAAAACTGTGCTTTGCAATCTGATCAGCTGACTGGGAGGAAGGTGGATACATACCAGGGGTGGGTTTCAACCGGCTCGCGGCGGTCCCTGCGAACCGGTTGGTCGGCGAACCCGGAAGTAAGTAACTTCCGGCAACGGCGACTGACCCACCCGCCCGCCCTCCTTACCCGGTTTTGATGAGTTCTGCGCTTCCACGCATGCGCAGGACGCATACAGTGCCTGCGCGATCCTCCAGGAGCAGCTGGAGCATTGCACAGACTCTAGTACGCATGCATGCGCCGCGCACGTGAACGAGGATGCTACCAGCCCCGTTCCAAACTTACCAGTTGGAACGGGGCGAGAAACCCACCCCTGATACATACCCACTTTTGCAGGCCCAGCAGGATGCTTCTGAGAGTAAGATGTTGCCTCAGAATGAAACTGTCTATTGCAGTCCAAGGATCCATCTGGGGTTGAATAAGCTACATTTACTTTCATTCTCATTTGCTAGTTTCAGCCTAGCTTGTTTCTCATCTCTAAAGGTAACATTTTAGCATGTGATTCCAAACAACAATGGATTTTTTTAAAATCCTGCTTCAACCAGCACAAATCTGTGTCCATATATCCACTGATCAAATCTGGCTAACATTTCTACATATCTATAAATAGCAATTGAGAATAGTTTCCATCCCCCCCCTCTCCCAAATTATTCATTCTTCCATATTTATTTAAACAGTTTTTTTTCCATTTCACAGGAAATGCAATTTTAAACATCCTTAATTCTTTACTCCTTGTTGCAGCAGATATGTTTTCACTCAGAAAAGTTTAATTTGGCAAGCATATCCTAGGATTGACTAAGGTCTTCAGAACTGAATGAGCAATTCTGAATACTGAAATTTCATATTTTAATTACATGTCTGGGTAGATGAAACGGTTCTTGTTTGGTTTTTGCCCATCAAAATGTTTTTCCTGCCCCTTGAATTTCATAATTATATCTTTGAAAGCATTCTTCGTGATACAGCTGAGCAACGTTCATGTAACTGAATTGTAGATCAATATTCATATAATTTAATTGTTAATAAAAATGCACAGAACCTGGCTATGTGAATTTATCTGCCATCAAGCAAAACACTTCGGAGATGGGATTTTATCCCTACTGGCAGGCAGAAAGTTAGAAGGACTAAGGAAGTTCATTTTAGGCCCATTTTTACGTAACCAAATGTATCAATTCTCTTGGATGTATCACATCTAGTGCCCAAATTAACTAACTGACCAGCCATCCAACCCACCCATCCATTTCTTACAGTCTCAAAAAAGATCAGAAACTGTGTCAGGTCTGAGACTAACATAATTTTTAAAGTTTTGTAATTAAATTTCTTTTAAATGCAGCTCAAATTCAAACAAATGAATAGGGTTTTAACTTAACAGAACTGAATCACCATCATTTGCACAAATTCCAGCCTTATCTCTCTTCTGTATTTTTAACTCTGTTAGAGCAATTTCTGGAAATTAACATTCCACAAATAGCTGTCTATATTTTGGTTAAAATACGAAAATAATATTACCAAGCATCTGATGAAAGGAAATTTTCCAAAAAGAAATATGTTTTGGGCAGAATATAGATTAGGCTTCCGGCACCCTCACTATCTTTGCATTCTTGAGAAGGAATTTAAGAAATAGTGGTTGTTTCTTGCAACGATTCCTTAAACACAGTTTCAAGGTGACGTTTGAGAGAGTCTGTTGCTCTATATACAAATCTTGGAAGGAGAATGCATTCCTTAGATCCATATTGACTGCAGTGAGCACTTTCCCAGAAATACAAAAAAAAAACATCTCAGGCTCTTGTTATCTTATTATCTCATAGCCTCTGCCATAACATAAATATAAGTCAAGTATTAAAGAAGTTTCAAGAAACATTATGTTAGGAAAAACAATTCATTTTAATTCAGTTGTACTACTTTTTTAGTGTTTCAGTTGTGCAATTCCAGCAAGATATAATTATTCGTAAAGTATGAGTACCAAATGCAAAAGCCAAACTTAAAACTCATGCAAGTTTCTCAACCTTCGTACCACGTAGACCATTTACAGGTGTAATAAAGGATTTGTCTTCAAACATTACAGCATATAACGAAATAGGTGCTGCAATCTGGAACAGCAGCCGTTTTAAAGCATTAAAGAATTATATAAATAGTTATCTCCAAGATTCCAAGATGAAGTCATGTTTGCATTTTTTTCTTATTTGTAGCCTACTACTGATTTTTAAGGAAACTCAATTTGAGTGAAGATTCTTCAAGGTGATAGTGAAACCTTTGTTTAAATACTCAGTCTGACACAAAAGAATCATAAAATCCCGGATTAGAAAGATGATCTCTTCTGGATATTTCAGACACCATTCTTCACTAGCTGGTGGATCCCACTTTGGTCGATAATCAAAGGAGCATGGAATTCTTTGTCTTTGACCAACTCCACCAATCCCTAGGAAAAAGGAAACACTCAGGAACTAGTCAGGATAAATTTAGTTATCAGTACAGCAAATTTAACCATCAAACTTAATCTAATACGTGACCCGTCAAAAGCGCGGACGGCAAAAGCGCGATCGACAAAATCGCGCCTTTGACGTCATCACAGCGTGACGAAAAAGATTGAAAAATTCAAATAAAGATTAATAAAAATTAAATTAAAGCAAGCCGATTCACATAAAGGTAAGGGTTAGGTTTAGGGTTAGGGTAAGGGTTAGGTTAAGGGTTAGGGTTAGCTTTAGAGCGTTAGCGTTAGCGTTAGGGTTAGGTTAAGGGTTAGCGTTAGGTTTTTCGTTACTTTAACGGTTAGGTTTAGGGTTAGGTTTAGGATTAGGTTAAGAGTTAGGTTTAGGGTTAGGTTTAGGGTTAGGTTTGGGGGGCTTAGGGTAAGGTTTTCGCTTTATTTTTACATTTTTCGAACTTTTTCGTCGCGCTGTGATGACGTCACAGCGCGCTTTTGTCGAGCGCGATTTTGTCCTACGCGCTTTTGTGGTGGAACCAATCTAATATACAATTTGGACTTTCCATTTGAGAGAATCAGTTTCAAATTCCTGTTCAGATTGTACTGGGTGGCCTTAAATATAGCTTTCTAAATCCTGTTTTTTTTTAGGTATATGCTTTAAGGTATTATCATCCTCCATTAAGTATTATTATGGGGATGAAAGTTAAGTGTTAGGAGCACTTGATATATTCATGTTAAACCTTCAAGCTCACAAGTCCAATTACTCCTGCATAATTATAGTATATGAGAACAGTTTTGATGAAAGCCCCCTTATGAAGGATTGCAACAGTATTGTAATTAGTTGCTTACCCAATTTTCTATGAGGCAGTTTTGTAAGAGTGATGTTTTAAAGCTGCTATTGGAGTAGGCTAGCGAGTTTAGCAGTCTAATTTACAATAATATAAACATAATACAAATCCCAATATCAAGTAGGAATGAAGTAGTAATCCATAAATGTATTGTATGCTGTAATTATATTAACACCAATGGACCATTTAAATTTGTAATACAAGTGTTCAGCAACTAAACATCCCTCTCTATTCATAATTCAATGCAAGCATGGGAAACAAGGATTACATGCTAGGGACTTTTGTTGTGAGCCTCACGAATACCAACTTTCCATTATTACATCACACTCCTTTCACAGAGGTTGCTTGGTTCAACACTGCCCTATCATCTATATTCATATTTAGCAATAGCATTTAGACTTATATACTGCTCCCCAGTGCTTTACAGCATTCTCTGTATGGTTTACAGAATCAGCATATTGCCCCCAACAATCTGGGTCCATTTTACCAAGCTCGGAAGGATGGAAAAGTGAGTCAACCTTCAGTCACTCAGGATCAAACTGTTGGCAATGGGCAGAGTTAGCCTGCAATACTTTATTCTAACCTCTGCACCACCAGAGCTCATTTATCTTACCATCCAAAAAGCAGAATTTCGACTTTAGGACGGGATGTTTAGGGGAAGGCTGGGGGAGGAGAAAAAGAATTCAGAATACCACAGCAACTTACTTCACCCCCATAGGAGACAAGAGGAGAAATCTCACACTGAATTGGCGAGTCATTTGCATCTTTCAAACTAAGGAACAATCATAAAGGAAAGGTGTTAGTTCATAATGAGAAATACATCAATACTCCTATATCACTTGTGCACATGGCAAACTTGTTGAGGATATGAATGTCTTTCTCTGCTCATCATGAAACTTGTTTTTAGTGCTGCAGAAATCTAAATAGTATTAACAGCATGCAAGGAGAGGGAGGCAGGGAGGGGGAGAGGGAGGCAGGGAGGGGGAGAGGGAGGGAGAAAGAGAGAGAGAGAGAAGTAGATAGCTAGATAGATAGCAAGATAGATAGCTAGTTAGCTAGTTAGCTATCTAGATAGATAGATAGATAGATAGATAGATAGATAGATAGATAGATAGATAGATAGATAGATAATAGATAGATAATAGATAGATAGATAGGCACTAGGTAGGGAGACAATATTTTCAGAAATATTTTTTTCTCAGTGAAAAAAAGAGAAATATTGAAACCTATAGACAACCCTCAATTTTTAGTATCATATCTATACACTATTAAAACTTTTGTGTCTGCTTGTAATCTTCAATTGTGCTAAGTGGTACATCATAAGGGCAACAATTTCTGAAACAAGCATGCATAAGAGGTGCCATGAGAGCTGAAAAGGATGCACAAGGTAGCATGAGAGATGCCATATGGGTCAGAGAGGGTTGCAGGAATGCACAGTAAGTGTTGTGTGGCTCAATTAGGGTGTTAGAAGCACAGCATCAGTTTCAACGGCAAAAAGCAGTTAATAAATCAGTATAGATATGGGAGAAGCAAAGAAAGTTTTCAGAGATACAAACAGAGTGTCAGTGTTAACTAGTTTTATTTCTTTTTTTTCCTCTTATCATGTGTCTTTAATTTCTTTCACCCACTATTTCTCACTCTATTTCTATCCTTGCATAAAGATACTTGCCCATCATGCTAGGTACATGCTTAAGAGTCACCTGATGAATTCCTATCAAGATAGTCGAATTGAAAGATGGATGTTCCATCCAGAGTTGCAGAGAACAGCAAGATGGGTGGTATATAAATTTAATTTTAAAAAAATGAATGTCAATACAGAAAAAAATTATAACCACTTCACTGAAATCAGAAAATGCCAGCAGACATCTATCATTGGGTATAAAGCATATCCAATGCTCCCAAAAGAATAAGTTATTGCCTATACAGACATACTAGGTGTCCATTTAAGAATACTGTACTGACCAACTGGGAATATCTCTTCAAACTCTAATCTCATCTCTTCCTCTTCAGCTTGTCTCTATTTGTTCTAAGGACAAGCAGCTTGGTGATCAGAGAAAAACTTTCACTGATTTGCTGAGGTATGAAAATGTTCAGTGAGTTAGTGGAAGTACCTAGATGGCTTGGACTGATCTTAAAAGCGAAGCAGAGCAGACATGGTGATGACATAGTGATAAAAAGCAGTAGACTATTTATTAGGTCTGTAGATTAGACAAGAAAATATTTTTAAAAAAAACACCAAATCAGTCCTCTGTTGCTGCAAGAAAACCACATGGACATGACCTCAAAGCCACCAGAAGTACAGCACAATCTCAATGTTTCCCTTTGTGCATGTTAAGAAACATGAAAGGTTTTTAGCAATCATTTCTCCTCTGTTCTAAATCGCCAAGCATAGGAGGAAGAATTCCTGTCTCTCAAAGCTTATGTAAGACAAAAATTAATATTGCAACTTGGGGGGTGGGTGGGGGAAGAACAGGAGAAACCATTATTTTCCAAACTGCAAAGCAATGTGTATATCTCACCTCTTGATTTGAGTTTTCTAGGAAACAGAGAGTCGAAAGTGTCATTTTTCACTTACAACGATGGGAAAATAACAGGAGACAGCTTGATGTTTTTTAACATCCTCCAAACTGGAGTGCGAGGAAAATATAGACACAGGTAGTCCTCAACTTATAACCGGTCACTTAATAACTGTTTGAAGTTAAGACAGTCCCCCCAAAACCACTCATGACCTGCTTTTGAAATTATGACAGCTTACGACATCCCCGCAGTCATGTATTCTGCATTTTAAGCTCTTAGTGACTAGCTCACCTTCACGGCCGTTTGCAATGTCCCATGGTCACATGACCATGATCTGTAATGTTTTTGCTGGTTTCCAGGGTTTATTTTCAGTTTCCATTAAAAAAAAAAACACCCATGGGGCAGTGTTTCTCAACCATGGCGACTTTAAGTCCTGTGGACTTCAATTCCCAGAATTCCATAGCTGGCTGGGGAATTCTGGGAGTTGAAGTCCACAGGACTTAAAGTCGCCAAGGTTGAGAAACACTGCATTGGGGGAAACTGATTCCTCAACAACCATGCCATTCACTTAACAAATGCTGCAAAAAAATATTTAAAAAATAATGATCTGGTCATATGATCCCTTCACTTATGACCAAAGGGACCATTGACTGTAATTCCAGGTTCAATTATACTCGTAAGTCGAGGAATGTCTCTAAAAGATAGAACTTTCCTAGTATTCAAATGTTTCCTTTACAAAGGATTGAAAGCGGAAGAAGGTGGCTCATATAATTTCTGCTTAGCTTAGGGTAATATTATATATTAAAATATTCTCTTTTCCTTGGGTCACACCAGGAATAAAAAGGAAACCTCGTTCCCAAGTTTTATTGGAAAGATGGGATTTTTTTTCTCAACGTTCTTTATTTTCTGAAAAGATAACATCAATAAAGATGTGTATCTAAAGAACGGTGTCTTTCCAAAGTTGTGTAATGCCTGCCAGAAAATCGGGGGATAGAGGTGTTGGGCGGAAAGACACAAAAGGTAGCTAGCACATTTAAAATGCTATTCCATGTTTTCCCGAAAATAAGTCCCAGTTTTTTTTTCAACCAGGTCTTATTTTTTTGGGGGGTGTCATCCACTGACTCACCTCACTTGTGCGAATCATCCCAGACTCCTTTTCACTGTCAGAGGCCTTCGGGAACTTATTCTGCAGTCGGCAAAGCTTTCCTGAAGGCCTATGCAGCCGATAACAGAGCTCCAGATCGATGTAGAGGCCTTTAGGAAAGCCTTCCAGCCTTGCAGCTGCAGAAGAAATGTGACCCGACAAAACTGCGCTCATCAAAAGCACGCCGACAAAACCGTGTCGCTAAAACCGCGACGTCATCAACACGCTGACAGCGCGTCGACAACAGCGCGTCGACAGAAGGGCGATTTAAGTTAAGGTAAGGGTTAGGTTTAAGGTTAGGGTTAGGTTTAGGGTTAGGTTTAGGGTTAGGATTAGCGTTACATTTAGGGTTAGGGTTAGCATTACGTTTAGGGTTAGGGTTAGCATTACGTTTAGGGTTAGGGTTAGCGTTAGGTTTAGGGTTAGGTTTACAGTGCGCTTCTGTCGCCGCGCTGTTGTCGGCGCGATTCAGCGCTCATTCGTGGGCGCGGTTTAGAACTCACAGTTTTGTCACCGCGGTTTAGTCGGGCGCGGTTTTGTCGGTCGCCTTTTTGTCGCTGAACCCAGAAGAAATGGGCCAGCAAGGCAGGCATTGGAGTATGCGAGGCGTGGCTGCAACTATCCAAAGGTAAGTAGTAGGGCAGCTCCAAAACCCCCACATCCCAACCCTAGCTTAATTATTACCCGTGTGCCTCGGCCCACACGGTGCACCCTGGAGTGGGAGGGTTCTTAATTAAGGTGTCATCTTTAGGGCTATGACAACCCTGACGTAGGGCTTATTTCGGGGATAGGGTTTATATTGGGCACACATCAGTGGTGGGATTCAAATAATTTAACAACTGGTTCTCTGCCCTAACGACCATCTAGGTAGGTGGGGCTCAGTGGTCATGTGACTGGGTGGGCATGGCCAACTCAAGGTCACTCAGGTCGATGGATGCTTCGCCTTAGCTGTTACAATGTAATAAGGGTTAACCGGAGAGGCAGTTTCTGTAAGCAGCAATAAAGATTATGCTAGAAACAACACCAGAATGCTTCCTTCCTGCCTTCCTTACAGGATTAGCCCTGTAAAGTGGAAGAAAACAAAAGGAGATTTCTTCCAACAATTGGTTCTCTGAACTACTTAGAAAGTTACCAACCGGTAGAACACTAGCTACCCCCTTTTTTTTAATCCTGGGCAGTGCCAATGAAGACTCTCAATGAATAACCAAGACAAAAAGAGCTGCTTCTAAAGATATGGAACCTATACATTTGTTGACTAGAATGCTTGTATCTATTACCTCTTCCTGCAAGACTGGCTTTCAGAGAAGACAAAACAGTGTCATTTAGGATATATGACAGAACAACTATAATCTCAAGGAATTATTAAATACCTATTCAATAACCTAAGACCTATAAATAAGAAACCCCTCTATTCTGTCCTCAATCACCTTTGGATTGCTCCCTTTACTGCCCTCTTCATGAATACTCACTAAGGCTTCACTAATGCTCCTTTTCCTATGATCTCTTTTTCTTCATAATCTAGTCATAATGCGCTCTACATGGGGCAGCCCTTGAAGAGCATTCGGAGACTTCAACTTGTCCAGAATGCAGCCGCGCGAGCGATTGTGGGTGTACCTCGATACACCCACGTTACACCTATCCTCCGCGAGCTGCACTGGCTTCCAATCGGTCTCCGGATACGCTTCAAGGTGCTAGTTATTACTTATAAAGCCCTTCATGGTATTGGACCTGGGTACTTGAGAGACCGCCTGCTGCCAATTACCTCCCAAAGACCCATTAGATCGCACAGAGTCGGCCTCCTCTGGGTTCCATCCACCAGCCAATGCCATCTGGCTACGACCCGGGGGAGGGCTTTCTCTGTTGCAGCTCCGGCGCTTTGGAACGAACTCCCTGCAGAGATTCGGACCCTCACCTCTCTCCTGGCTTTCCGAAAAGCCGTTAAGACCTGGCTGTGCCGACAGGCCTGGGGTTGATGAGCTCCCTTCCCCTCTCGACAGGTGTGGTTGTTGGTTATTTTAAATGTCTATTTTGTATTGCATGTTCCCCTTCCTGTTGGAGTTGTTCGCCGCCCTGAGTCCCTTTTAGGGAATAGGGCGGCATATAAATAAAATGAAACTTCAAACTTCAACTTCAAACGAGTCTGAACAGCCTTATATTCTCCATTCCTCCTGCTCCCAAGGTGGAAAGTAGAATTCAGTAAGATTTATGCAGTAAAAGATAAGATCCAAAGACATACATTTGCACAGACTTCCCTGCAAGCCCCAGATTTTTTTTAAAACAAGAACACGGCAGGAGCATCAATGGGGTGCCAGCATTATGCTTTAGCGTCTCTTCTTTCCCATTCCAACAACGGTGTTATGTTTCCAGAGCAGTCCACCAGCAAAGCTTGTTACTTAAATTTTAGAAGCCACAGATTTCATAGGTGTGAAATAAGCTCTACACATGCAGAGTAAGGTCTTCCAAGAAGTGAATCTAAGGTAGCCACTGGCCACTATTTCATAAGCCCCAAGAAATAAGTAAATAAGAATTGCATTTAATGCAAAATAAAAAGCTGGAGTACCAAGACCCTACATGCTATGGAGAGGTGTGTTAGCCAGAACCCAAGCAGACCCACCACCATGCATCCCAGCGGCCAGAGACAGTATATTTACTTGGGTTTGGCATCAGCTTGAATCACATCTGATCTTCCATTTCTGTCGCTGTCATATGGGGGAAAAAAGGATTAATGAGCAGGGACACAACATTGAGGGGTGTGCCAAATCTTAAAAAAGCGTCTTTCTATGATATGGGAAGGATGGAGTGGGCAGATTCTACCCATCTATTTAGGAGGAGGTTGGAAGCACACAGGTAGTCCAACATACTTGTTTAACAACAATCTGAAGTTATCATAATGCTGAAAAGTGACTTATGATTTGTCCTCAAAGATATTGTTGTTGTTCCACTTCCATGGTCATGTGATCACAATTTGGTTGCTTGGCATGGCTGCAGAAGGAGATTTCTTCCAACAACCAGTTCTCCAAACTGCCTGGAAAGTTACCAACCGGTTCTCCCGAATAGGTGCGAACTGGCTGAATCCCACCACTGAGTCACATGATTGCGATTTGCAACCTCCCAGCTGGTTTTCTACAAAAATCAATAGGGGAAGCCAGATTTGCTTAATGACTGCATGATTTGCTTTACAAATGCAGTGATTTGCTCAGCTGTGGTAAAAATGGTCATAAAATTGGGTCCACTCATATGATGATTCGGTTAACAATGTCATTGCTTGGTGACTGAAATTCTGATCTCAGAATTCTGTTGTTCTAAGTTAAGGAATACCAAACTGAATGGCAGTTGTTTTTTTTTAATCCAGAACCCTATTTTTAATTATTGTATTTTTATTTATCGTGGCACGACAAAACCGCGCTCGACTAAGCCGCGCCCGATTAAACCGCGTCGCTGACGTCATCAACAGGGCGACAATAGCGAGCGCGGAGAAAGAAGGGCGCTTTAAATAGCGCTTTGAAAGCAAGCCGATTCAACTTAAGGTAAGGGTTAGGTTTAGGGTTAGGTTAAGGGTTAGGGTTAAGTTAAGGGTTAGGAGTAGGTTTAAGGTTAGGTTAAGGGTTAGGATTAGGTTTAGGGTTAGGTTTAGGGCTAGGTTAAGGGTTAGGTTTAGGGTTAGGTTAAGGGTTAGGGTTAGGGTTAGGTTTAGGGTTAGCTCTAGGGTTAGGTTAAGGGTTAGGGTTAGGTTAAGGGTTAGGTTTGGGGTTAGGTTTAGGATTAGGTTTAGGGGGGTTAGGTTTAGGTGTTAATTTTAGGTTTAGCGTTTACAGCGTGCTTCTGTTGTCGCGCTGTTGATGACGTCAGCTACGCGGTTTAGTCGAGCGCGGTTTAGTCGAACGCGGTTTTGTGGTGGAACCTTTATTTATAACCTAATGTTATTTTTTATAAATAAGTTAAAGGGGCGAACACACACACAATGCTCCTTCCTCCCCCTACTTTCCCCACAACAACCATCCTGTGAGGTGAACTGGGCTGAGAGAAAGTGACTAGCCCACAATCATCCAGCCTAAGGCGGGAGTAGAGTTCTCTAGATGTTGTTAAAATGTCACTCCCAAGGTTGCACCCAGCCTAGCAACAATGAGGGATGTTGCAAATTGTTATTTCAGCAATATTTGAAGAGAAAAATGTTGCTTTTCCTTGAATTTCAGAGATCTTTCTTTAGTCACGATATTTTTTTGACCTTGATACTCAACTTCAATATGTTTCTTGGGACATTAAGCCAGCTGAATATTTGTATCACAAACATTCAACCTTTCTTGCTATATAATAAAGGTGATGAGCTTTTAACACTATACCATGTCATCTGACGTTTTCTTCTTCACTGTTCCGCCTACATCAAAACAAACTATTGCCATCTCTCCCACAAAAGATAACTGAGGGGGCAAGATTCCAAAGTCAAATGTTTGGGAGCATTCGGGTACAAACAAATGGGGTTATTTAATACCAATTCAGTGGCCCATCAAGCTCAGTTCAGGAACGGAAACTTTAAATTGAGGCCTAAACTTCATGTAGTTCATCTATACGGACATGCTATTTTGATTCTTGATCGCTCTTTCATACACGAAGCTGTTTTTTTAATTGTGATTTTGTTTTTCCAAAAATCTTTCTCTCTCCCAAGAGTATATGTTCAAACTCCAGTCTCAGACACGGAGGATACAGACTAGACCAGCATTTTTCAAACTAGGAAATTTTAAGGTGTTGATCTTCAACTTCCAGAATTCCCAAACCAGCATTCTGGAACATTGGTATAACACAACTGTGTATGTTCTCTCAGTTGAACTGGAATTACATGCAGACAACATAAAGTGCTATTATTAGAAATGTAATATAAAAATTAGGGGAAGGTCAAATTTTCTAACCGTGGAATAGCAGGCAGGCGTGTTCCATTTTCATCCACAAAGTGTCCGCCAGCGTTGAGAACCCAACAGTGATGAAGTGACATCAAGGAGTGTCTCGCCGTGGTGGGATTGTCTTTGCCATTTTGGCTGTCGGCATTTTTCAAAGGGGAGAATTCGTTTTCTCGCAGCACTTCGTAAACCACAAAGTTCCTGGATTCAAAATAAAGCTGAGATTGGTCAACTGTAAAGATTTTAATCAGTTCCTGCTTCTGCTACCATGTTTCCCCAAAAATATGACCTACCACGAAAGTAAGTTCTAGTTTGATGTTTACACGTGCGCCCAATATAAGCCCTACCCCCAAAATAAACCCTAATTAAGACTCAGCCCACTCTAGGCTGCCTGGGTAAAAATTAAGCTAGGGTGGAGATGGGGGATGGAGCTGCCCTACTATCTACCTTCGGAGAGTTGCAGCCAGGCCTCGCATACCCCAATACCTGCCTCGCCAGCCCATTTTTTCAGCGGCCGGCAAGGCTTTCCTGAAGGCCCCTGCAGCCAATAACAGGGTTCCAGATTGATCTGGAGCTCTGTTATCGGGCTGCAGAGGCCTTCAGGAAAGCCCTTCTAGTTGCAGAAGAAATTCCTGAAGGCCTCTGACAGCGAAAAAGAGGCCTGGGGTGATGCGTGCAATTGAGGTGAGTCAGTGTACGACACACACTCCCCAAAAATAAGACCTGGTGCCTCTTTTGGTGGCAAAAAAATATAAGACAGGGTCTTATTTTTGGGGAAACACAGTACTATCGACAGTCGTATAGATGGACATTAGCAATAAACATATGCCAAGGAAAAGTAAACAAGAAGGGAAGAAAACACTTCTACAATTATTTATATCTTCACCCAAAACATTTTTTCAAAGCTTTCAAAACTAAAATGCATACCAACTTTATAGCAATTGGTGGAACTAGCTGTAGTCCTTCCTTTAGATAGGCACAAAGATAAGCTGGCATTACAGAGACATTGAAGAAGTTTGCCTTGAGCTCCAGTCTAAACAGGATGGCCACCAAGTATCTGCTTTCTCCTTTAAACCACATGTGTTCCTCCTGTTGCTTTTGATTGGTTCCCAAGACAACTTTAGAACAAATCACTGTTCCTCATTCTTCTGTAACACCATACATGTCCTACAAATGCCACACAATCTAATTTGAATATTATATGTAGCATATCCTTTTTTGATCCATGCTCAACCGCACATCTTACTCTTCTATCTGCTAGCTTCTTGTAATAGCAATAGCAGTTAGACTTATATACCGCTTCATAGGGCTTTCAGCCCTCTCTAAGCGGTTTACAGAGTCAGCATATTGCCCCCACAGTCTGAGTCCTCATTTCACCCATCTCGGAAGGATGGAAGGCTGAGTCAACCTTGAGTCGGTGAGATTTGAACCGCTGAACTGCAGATAACAGTCAGCTGAAGTGGCCTGCAGTACTGCACCCTAACCACTGCGCCACCTCGGCTCCTCATTAGTATGTGATGTAGTGTTTTCAGACAGCTCAGCTTCTTAGCTGCACTCAAAATAATAATCTCATGAAATCAGGAATGGGGCGGGGATGGGGAACTTTCAAAAGAAAAATAAAGTCAAGAGTTATACCAAGATGCACACAAAATAAGTCAGTCAGTCACTTGGGACTTACTTGGCAAACTGGAAGATATCAAATACAAATTTTTCCATTTTAATTCCATTTGGTTTCTCAGGCTTCAGAGCTTTTCCTGTGGCCACGTCTACATGTGGGACTTTTTTCTGAGCGATGTGATGTTGCAGCTGAGGTTCATAATTACTGAAACATCAAGACAGGAGAGTCAGCAGAGTAAGAAGCCCACCATGGTCTATCTCCATTTTTTAAATCCCATCATTCTGGCAGGCAAATAGCATCTATTCCAAAACTAGATAGCCGAGCCACCTTTATACTCCTGTAAGAAAGTAGCACTACTGTTAATTACTGTTAATTCGGGCTCACCACTGCTTGTAGTCTCTTCCTGTCCCTTACCTCAGGTGTCTCCAACCTTGACAACTTTATGACTCGTGGACTTCAACTCCCAGAATTCCTCAGCCAGCTGAGGAATTCTGGGAGTTGAAGTCCACAAGTCGTAAAGTTGCCAAGGTTGGAGACCCCTGCCTTATCTTGTTTAGAGTTCAGTGTAAACATCCACGCACTAAAATCGCTTGGCATATTTTCCGAAATAATCTAAGTTTTTGTATGGATGTTGACCTTGAGCTCTGAACAATTCTGATTCTACATACCAGAGACTGTGCCACCTCATCACTTATCTTTTTCCTGTCAGGACATCACTAGCAATGTCCTCTGATGCTAAACATACAGATGAATCTTGTGCCAAACTAGGAATCATTAGTAAAACAAATAAGCAAATCCCAAAATTAAGCTGAATATAAACGCATCTTGGTTAAAACCTTGAAAATTAAACTGAATTAATATAATAACATCCTGATAAGGGCATCTCAGAAAGGACCAAGGAGAAAAAAGCAATGATAATCATGGGGCCAGAAGGAGACCATCAACAAAGGGACTTTAGAAAAAAATGGGTAAGGAGAAATACAGCAGAAGGAAAATAAAATCCGCTTCAAGGTGCTGGTCGCTACCTATAAAGCCCTACATGGCATCGGACCTGGGTACCTGAGAGACCGCCTCCTGCCGATTACCTCTCTCAGACCAATTAGATCGCACAGGTTGGGTCTCCTCCGGATTCCATCTGCCAGCCAATGTCGGCTGGCGACCTCCCGGAGGAGAGCCTTCTCTGTTGCAGCTCCGGCCCTCTGGAACGAGCTCCCTGTTGATATCCGGATCCTTACTACCCTCCCGGCCTTCCGCAAAGCCACCAAGTCCTGGCTGTTCCAGCAGGCTGGGGGGAGCTGAGAAGCATCTACCTCCATAGAAATTGTTAATGTTGGTTTTGTTTTTAATATGTTGTCTAGTTCCCCCCTTTCCCTTGTCTTTTGTGAGCCGCCCGGAGTCCTCCGGGAGTGGGCGGCATACAATCAATCAATCAATCAATCAATCAATCAATCACGTTATATATGTCCTAAAAGATTTTTAAAAGTTTTCTACCAGCAACGTTCTTTGCAATTTGTGCAATTTGTGAGTGTTGCCTAAACTTAAATAGTTTTTTATTTCTTGGTTTGAACCATCCTGAGTATTATACGCTGTGCAAACATAATAAAAAGAAGGAAAAGAAAACATATTTTAGCATGAAGAGCAGAAATGACCTTAGAACAGCATTTCGTAGATCATCATGGTTAAAGAAAGTCCTTACTTGACAATATCTTTTAGAAACTCCATTGTGAAGTAGTGATTGGCAATGTTGCCAGCATTAAAAAGTAATCGGCCATCCGAACTTCTTTTCTGAGCTGTGGCCAGAGAAATCTCACTGTATTCCACCACTTTGTAAACACCATCTACTCGGCACACCACTCCAACTGGTTCTGTTGGGTTTGTTTTTTCAACAACCTTGTAGTGGGGTAGAAAACAGAATTGTAGTAACTTGAATTGACGTAAATAACTGATACACATTTTGATGGAATGTAATTTCCTTCTTCAAATGCAATCACTGTTATCCTGTTTAATATATACTGGCCTAAGGAAGAAAACTTTAAATGATGGGATCCAACTATGCAAATTATCTATACCAATTGAATGAGCACTGGCAAAACAAAATAATTTTTAATTTTACCACATTGTTAAAATGCTTGAAATACAACAGATCTCAATAATGACAGTGTTTTCAATACCTTCAAATACTGTATGTAGTTCAAGTTTCAAGTTTATTAGAATTTGTATGCCGCCCACTCCCATAGGGACTCTGGGCGGCTCACAACAGACAAGAAACATTTAATTTTAAAAAATAGAGAAAATAAAAATAAAAATACAGTATTAAAATTCATGTCACCCATTCCATCTAAGCGGGGCTGGATATCAATCAACAGCCCCAGGCCTGCCAGAACAGCCAGATCTTGACAGCTTTACAGAAGGCCGGGAGAGTGGTAAGGGTCCGGATCTCTGCAGGTAGATCGTTCCATAGGGCCGGCGCAGCAACAGAGAAGGCCCTCCCCCGGGGAGTCGCCAGCTGGCATTGTCCAGCTGATGGCACCCGGAGGAGGCCCAACCTGTGCAATCTTGGGTTGGGAGGTAAGTGGCAGGAGGCGGTCTCTAAGGTAGCCAGGTCCTAAACCATGAAGGGCTTTAAAAGTAACGACTAGCACCTTGAAGCGCGTCCGGAGACCAATAGGAAGCCAGTGCAGCTCGCGGAGGATAGGTGTAATATGGGTGTATCTAGATACACCCCATATCGCTCGCGCGGCTGCATTCTGGACCAACTGTAGTCTTCGAACACTCTTCGGGGGCAGCCCCATGTAGAGCGTGTTACAGTAATCCAGTCTTGAGGTGACGAGGGCATGAGTGTCTATTCGAAGTGCCTCCCGGTCCAGGTAGGGCCGCAACTGGTGCACCAGGCGAACCTGGGCGAAAGTATGTACATTAGTATGTACTAATGGCAAAGGTATGTTTTAAAGCAAAACATAGAGCGTTTGCTTTAAAGTTTAAACAGTTTAGTAGTTTTGGCTAATATCACCACAAAAGTCATATTTTGATTGTCAGAGATGAATATGGGTTGTATTGAAATCTCTGCTTTAAGATATGTAAGTTAAAACTCACCAATAAATTCTTGAAATCCAATACTCATATTAGCACAAATTCTCTGTTTAACAGAGTTCAAGCTGACTTTTATGACATTTCATTTTAGCAACAGGAGCATGCATACCAATTGGCAGATGAAGAATATGATGGTTCTTCTGTCAGAAAGAACTCTTCTATCAGATAATCAAAATTTCCAAACTGGAAAGCAGCACCAGCCAAAACAATCTCTATAATATTACAAATGTTGCCAGCTCTAATTGCTTTATCTCTGAGACACTTTCTCTCCCACCTCATGAGAGTGTCATAGCAAAGTAATCATAAAGAAATCCTCCTGCAAACTTGGTCATTTCTGGTCATTGCATCCATGTGGATTTCTTATTACTATTATGGATATGGCTTCCCAATCTAACCAAGAAACTAATTTACAAAAAGAACAGATATTGTATTACTAAATAGCTTGTGAATTACTAGTGAGTCAAATCAACCAGTCATAATTAAAACACACATCCATTCCTACTCTTATCTCAGAATAAAAAGTAAGCAACTCTGGATAAATTCTTTTTAAAAAGGTTATGAATTCACTATAATTTCTATTCTACGGAATTCTGAAATCGGAAGCAAACTCTGATCCTGAATTGGTATGCTAGGGGAAGGTAATAGATAGAAGGTAACTGATTTAAGAAAGATCAAAGAAAGATGAAAAGAGAGAGATCAACATTCAAGATAATTCCTTGGAATAATTTAGAATATATTCTCCTTTAACAAGAACCTCTAAGATTAGAACTTGACAATTACCAAATCAGAGATCTACAGGAATGGATGAAATATCCACAGAAATATAGCAAAGAAGAGAATAACAATCAGTAAAACCTATAACCAAAACGATGCCAGCAAATCTGAAGAATGACAGTGGTCAGCAGATTGGAAGAGGTCCATTTACATACCATTGCCAACGAAAATCAATTTAACGATGTGTGCAAACTACTATACAATATCCTTAATTTCATATACTAGCAAATAATGCTTAGGATCAGAGTAGCTTTTGGATTAGTTTTAAATCATCCAAAATTCCATACATGGACAGGAGATCCTATATTTTCGACTATCAGGGAAGTGTCATCAACATGTCACATTTGATTTGATTTGATTATATTTATATGCCTCCCTTTTCCCCCGAAGGGGACTCAGGGCGGCTCACAATTCAAATCAGGGAAGGGGGGTACAGACAGAAAATAAAAGACAAAACGTAACAATACATAATTTAAAAACACACAACAGTCATACCATTCGAGACGGGGGCAACAGCTCTTTAGCCCCAGGCCTGTCGGAACAGCCAGGTTTTAAGGGCTTTGCGGAAGGCCTGGAGGGTGGTGAGGGTTCAAATCCCCACGGGGAGTTCGTTCCAGAGGGTCGGAGCAGCCACAGAGAAGGCTCTCCTCCGGGTAGTCGCCAGTCGGCACTGGCCGGCGGATGGAATTCGGAGGATGCCTAATCTGTGGGATCTAATCAGTCTAGTGGAGGTGATTGGCAGCAGGCAGTCTCTCAAGCTACACAGGCTACCGTTGTTTCTTCCTCCAATTTTAAAAGCTCATTTTTATTTTCCCAATCCAACCCCTCTCAATATATATTCATCATGTAAATTGACACAATCATAAACATTTTTTGTAATCTGTGAAGCACACATCGATTTATTTTTTGATATTCTTTGGCTTTTTAAATTATTCAGCATGCATCAGCCATAATATATTTCGTATTCCTTGACTTTCTCTAAAGCTCAGTTTGAGCATCTGGCTTCTATTAATGGAAGTCAAGGAGCACAGTGAAAAAGTGGAATTAAAATTAAATACAAAGGCCAAGTTAAGGATAATAGGTACATCAACCAACATTAGAACTGACAATGAAAATATTGAAGTGGTAATTATATTTTGCCTTTTAGGGGTAACTATCAGTAGTAAAGGAACCAGCAGCTAAGAAATATGTTGTAGAATAAGCGGCACATTAGCAATAAAGGTTATTGGTTATTTATTTTTCCCAAAAAAATTATATTATAATGACTAAGAAAGGGAAGGAACAAACTCATTATCTTCAGTCACTTGTTACCTTTGCTCCACAGTCTGCTCCTTTCTGTAGACAAAAACCAATGAACCGAGGATCAGCAACTTTTACCAAAATGTTATCCACGCAATAGACATGTATGCTGCCAATTCCTCGTTGTTCCATGTCCTCTATAATATGATGAGTTCCTAAAGCTCGGTACAGACCCCCATTGCCATCTTTAGGGGAAAAAAAGAAAATGCTACTTTATTGTTTCTTGGATTGTTTGTTTTTAGCATTTCTGACTTTTTTTCAAGCTACATTTGATATACAGATGTAAAAGTTTGCAATACAGAATGGGGAACATTTTGTTCCTGGTTCTACAGGTAGCCCTCATTTAGTAACTGCTTCAGAGAGTGACTATTTGCAAATATGATAATAATAAACATGGTTAATGATAGTGAAAAAAATCATTTTCTGATCAATCTGCACATCTATGTCCAAATTTTTGAACTTGACAACAACACAAATTGTAGTAACAGTAATGATGGCTTTGTTGCATGATAATTTTATCTGAAGGAGATGGCAGCATCCAGTGATCTTCATAGCATCTCTCTGTGACATGGCTTTCTTAAAATGCGCTCTACATGGGGCAGCCCTTGAAGAGTATGCGGAGACTTCAACTCGTCCAGAATGCAGCCGCGTGAGCGATTGTGGGTGCACCTTGGTACACCCACGTTACACCTATCCTCCGCGAGCTGCACTGGTTACCGATCAGTCTCCGGATACGCTTCAAGGTGCTAGTCGTAACTTATAAAGCCCTTCATGGTATTGGATCTGGGTACTTGAGAGACCGCCTGCTGCCAATTACCTCCCACAGACCCATTAGATCTCACAGAGTTGGCCTCTACCAGCCAATGCCACCTGGCTATTACCCGGGGGAGGGCCTTCTCTGTGGCAGCTCCGGCCCTCTGGAATGAACTCCCCGCAGGGATTCGGCCTCTCTCCAGGCCTTCCAAAAAGCCGTCAAAACCTGGCTTTGCCAGCAGGCCTGGGGGTGATGAGTTCCCTCCCCTCTCGACATGTATGGTTGTGCGACTGTTGTTTACTTTATTATTTGTATTTTGTTTTTATGTTCCCCTTTTCCCCTTGAATTGTTCGCCGCCCTGAGTCCTCCCGGAGAAGGGCGGTATACAAATAATAAAATTCTATTCTATTCTTAGTGACTATTTCTCTGGAACGAACTGTAATTGTTTGATAAGGACTATCTGTACTTGCTTACTGTTGAATAGAGTTTTCAAATCAATATCATTTCCTGTTTGTTTTTATGGAAAATTTTAATACTGTTTTATAGAGCTTATTGATTTTTTTTCCTTATGCATATAACTTTTTTAGTTTTCTCAATGTATAAAATGCAAATGAAAATAAAAATAGGAAATTAAGAGAAGAAAAAAGAAAGGGGGAAAGAAAATATGGGGTACAGGAAAAAAGAAAAAGTTGTTGACTTCTGACTCCTTTTAGCACAGTTCAAGATAACATTACAATCTCGACTTTTTATTTTTACACATTAGTATAAAACTAGTCATTTCTATAATAATAAATCTATCTAATTGGCAAAAGCAATTTATTGATTTATTTTATTGATGTAGTATTTAAGTATTTGTATTTGCACATAATAATCTTTGTAAACTACAACTATTTATATTAACAAAATTCAGTATTATTTCAGATTCTTTAACCTTAAAGGGATTTTTTAAATTCCTTTTAAAACACTAACCTTTTCTTTAAAACCATTTCTAAAATTAAAACATTCTAATACATCTTTTTTTAAACTTCCTCTTACATACTTTAAAGTTCTTTCAGACCAATAAAATTCCAACTAACTCCAATTAGCTCATTAAATTTAGATGATTCCTTCCAAGTTACTCTCATAGAATATTTTTCTTCTTGTTGTTTAAATCTTTTTTTTTAGATTTTTTTTTTAAGCTAACACATCTCTTTCTTTAACTTTCTCTTAACATAGTTTGAAATACACTTTCAATAATATTTTACAAACTTTGGGAATTACTTAAGCATTTTATATATAAAGGAAAAAATACATTTTCAAACTTTAGATTAAGACTTTCTTTCAATTACAAATATCAAACCGATGAAAATCCATCCTAATTCCAATTGACTGTGGAATGATATTTATTACTCAAATAACGTTGTGCCCTGCTGATTTTATTGTAGAGATTCCTGCTAACTCCAATATGCAAAAATAATCAACCTTTTCAGAGTAATCTGATTAACTGCCTATATCTCCACACTGTTAGACTGTGTATAATTACCCAAACAAGATTTTAAAGATTGCTGAGTTACTAATTCATTCCTGTAAATCAAACAAATCTACATATTACCTGGGGCCATAGAAATTTTGCCTTTTTCTTCCAGGAAAATTTTCCCATTGAAGTCCATGGCAGGCAGCATCCCTTGTTTGAAGAAAATCACATTCTCCTTCTTCAAACCAAAATATTTGTGTTTTAGAAAAAATTCTTCAGTCAGTTCTATTGTCCTGCCACTGGTCATTATATACCTGTCCAGACCAACAAGAGAGTCATAATTTATTAAGTCAGACACAAATACATCTAGGATATGCATTCATTTTGAAACGACAAGAAATCCTTACCATGGAATAACACATTGAAGGCCATATTGCTTTTCGGCTAGCTGCTGCAGTTTTAAAATACGCTCTGCTTGGATCTGAAACAGCGTTTTATGGGAGAGTAACCCTACATCATACATTCCTTTGGGATACGAGACACCAAGCCTTGTCCCTTGTCCACCAGCTAACAGAAGAACAGCAACTTTGCTCTGAGAAATCTGTCGGAGACCTAAAGCAAAGAGGAGAAATGAAATCTCCACAATCTCTAGATATTTTATTCTACTTTTGAATAGCATAGTCGTAAGAAATTGTACTGTAAGCACAGGAAAAAAATCTGCATCTCTGAATGATATTACCATTATTGGATTGGATTGGATTTATTACATTTATATGCCGCCCTTTCCCCCGAAGGGGACTCAGGGCGGCTCACAATTCAATCAGGGAAAGGGGTACAAACAGGGGAATAAAAAGACGAACATAACAATACAAAAATTTAAAAAACACACAACAACCATACCATTCGAGAAGGGGGGCAAAGTTCTTTAGCCCCAGGCCTGTCGGAACAGCCAGGTTTTAAGGGCTTTGCGGAAGGCCTGGAGGGTGGTGAGGGTTCGAATCTCCACGGGGAGCTCGTTCCAGAGGGTCGGAGCAGCCACAGAGAAGGCCCTCCTCCGGGTAGTCGCCAGTCGGCATTGGCCGGCGGATGGAATTCGGAGGAGGCCTAATCTGTGGGATCTAATCGGTCTAGTGGAGGTAATTGGCAGCAGGCGGTCTCTCAAGTACCCAGGTCCAATACCATGAAGGGCTTTATAAGTGATGACTAGCGCCTTGAAGCGTATCCGAAGATTATTGTTTCTAGATATTTGATCTTTCTCTTTCCCTCTCTCTCCCTCCTCCCCCTCCCGCTTTAATCACAATAAATTGGTTCTCAAGCAATATACTACAGTTATATAAAGAACTCATTACAAGATAATATTTTATGCAGAAGCCTAAATCAACATAGGATGGAAAACACCCATTCTAAAACCAAAACTTTAACCTTTCTAACTGCAGAATGCAAAAATCGATACTTGCCCAAGTAACATATATATAAAAGGCTGTCAGTAACACCTCTAGGGTAAAATCTTCCTAGATAACTTCCTGCTTTCAATTGTGCCTGAAACTATTGAAGCATTTCAGTACAAGTGATTCCATAGGTAGATGTAAACATATGAGCAACTGATATGAGACAGCAATATTAAGTCTTTAACTTAATTTCTGCAGCATAGTAGAGCCTGTATATATTGCAAGTGTTCAATGGGCCTGAATGCAAAATCTCATTTTCTAGCATTTTAAATATTTCTCAATTCAAACAATCAACTTGTTTGATCTGCTCTTATCCTGCAAGCAATGCAGGGTTCTAATGCTGGGTGGGGTGGGTGGGAGCTAAAGCTAAAGTTTTTGTTTATCAAGTTCAGTTGATTCAAGCTGTAATACTAGTTTCTCTTTAGATTTTACGCTTCTTCAGTGTAATTGCTGATCATTCTTCAAAACACACTAAATTCACTAAATAATTATCATAAATCATAGGATATAAGGATCTTAGAGATCATATGATCGGTTCACCGACAAATGCGCGCACGACAAAAGCGCGCCAACAAAACCGCGGTGAGAAAACCGCGGTGTCGAAATCGCGCCCACATAGGCACGCTGACAAGAGCGCTGACAGAAGCACGCCATCAACAAACAACGCGAAAACAACGTAAGAACCCTAAACCTAACCCTTAACTTAACCCTAATAGCACTTTTGTGGGCACGCCTTTGTGGGCGCGCTGTCGACATCGCGGTTTTATCCCCGTGGTTTTGTTGGCACGCTGTTGTCGGGCGCGCATTTGTCGGGTCATATGATCCAATGCTGTGATCAGTGCAGGAATCCACAGGCATAACATCTTCAGCAGATGGTCATTCAGTCTTGTTAACATCTCCAGCCAAAAACAGCCCACTGACAAATGGCTTTTGTCATTAGGCTGATATTAAAAAAAAAACCTGTTTCCCAATAATTTAAATGTATTGTTTCTTCTTGTCTTCTGGAGCAACTCTGAAGAATTCTTTCTCTGTGTTAGGCTCTCAAATACTTGAAGACAGCTACCGTGTCACTGTACAATCTGCTCCTTTCTAGACTAACAATAGCCAGTACATTTTTCTTCAGTTTATCATCATCTCATTTGCTCTTTCTGGGACATGCTCTAGTTTGTCAATGTCCTTTTCAAAATGTAATGTCCAAAAAAGTATATAATATTCTAGATATAGCTTAAGCCAGTGTTTCTCAACCTTGGCAACTTGAAGATGTCCGGACTTCAACTCCCAGAATTCCCTAGCCAGCATTCGCTGGCTGGGGAATTCTGGGAGTTGAAGTCCAGACATCTTCAAGTTGCTAAGGTTGAGAAACACCTGCTTAAGCAATCAAAATAGAGAGGGAAAATTACTTTTGACTTTGATTTTGTAGTTCAATTGGTATAGTCTAGATTGCATTTGCTTGTTTTTGCAGCTACAACATGCCATTGGTTCATATTCAGCTTGTGATCCATTGAGAATCCAGACCCTTTTTGCATATACTGGTGCCTATTATGATCTCCCCATTATTCAAACCTTTGATTTTTTTCCCCTATCCAAATGTAGGAGTTTGCACTGACTTTGCTGCAATTCATTTTGCTGGCTTCTGCCCAATGTTCTGTTTATCAATCCCTAGCTACTATAAACAATTTAATAATAATAAGCAATAGCAATAACACTTAGACTTACATATCTCTTCGTAGTGCTTTTACAGCCCTCTCTAAGCAGTTTACAGAGTCAGCATATTGCCCCCAACAATCTGGGTCCTCATTTTACCCACCTCGGAAGGATGGAAGGCTGAGTCAACCTTGAGCCTACTGAAATTCGAACTGCCAAACTGCAGCTAGCAGTCAGCTGAAGTAGCCTGCAATACTTCACTCTAACCACTGCACCACCTTGGCTTAGGTGCCGTAAAGCAATCACCTGATAATCAAGTGAAACTTATATCTAGAAGGTTACAAGTACAGCTTCATTAACCACTTTAATGAATATTTACCGATATGCAAACAGTGGACTAATAAATGAGAATATTTCTAGCAGAGTTAAAATGAGGGGGTCCTTGGAGCTCTCTAACTAAACTGGTCTAGGAGAGATCCCACTTTATTTTTTTGTTTATCTAGGCCAGCTTCTGCAAACTGGTTTTCTCCATGTATGATAGACTAAAACATGTGGAGAGCAGCCAATTGGGGAAGTCTTCTCTAGACAATGTCATATCATTGAATTGAATTGAATTTATTAAATTTCTATGCCGCCCTTTTCCCCGAAGGGGACTCAGGGCGGCTCACAACCCAAGTCAAGGGGGGAAGGGTACAAATAAGGAATAAAAAGACAGACAAAACAATACCATAGTTTAAAAGCACACAACAACCATACCATTCGAGGGGGGGACAAGACTCATGCTGCAGCTTTACTTTCTTGAAATATTCTATGTGTCCTGTTGGATCCTTACACCTACCTTCTTTCTCCCATGCCGGCAATTGATCTTGGTCACGTGTTGTACTCCCAAGGACCTCGCGTGGCACAGGCTCCATCATTGCATCCATGCTTTCCTGCCCTGGTAAACGGCTACTATCTAACATGGCTTTTTTGAAAGCCTGGTCCAGCTCCTTGAGATCCATGGTGTTTAATTCTTTATAGAGTTCTTGTTTTTCTAGCTCATTTAATTCTTCCCAAAACTGAAGAAGATGGCTTTGTCCTGCTTCAGCCAAGCAGCGCTGGAGTATATTGATGTCACTGTCCATGACCCTGCATGAGAGAGAAAAAATGTATTTTCCTGTAATTCGCAGAGCCACTGAAATGATCGTGTATGCATTTGCTGGGTAAAAGCATTCAAATAATCTGGCTTTGCAACACCTGTGCATATAAAAGTTTAACAGGGTTAAAAGTCAGCTGTGCTGCAGTGACTTATCAACATGGTTCTGTGTAAGTTCGTATACTATCCTAGTCGTATTTAATGCATCTTACACTTAGGTAGAATTGACTTAGGTAATATACTTATTTATATTAATGGCATTTATATTAATGACATAAATGCTATTTATATTAATGTTTAAGAAATACACATCCCTCAGGATCACTCCTCTTTTCCTTAGGTTAGAATGCCCCATGCCATGTAATAACTTAAATAAAATTAACCGACGTAACCACAGGAGCTTGTTTTAAAGACCAACTTTGAAATAACATACATAGAATTAGAAACACAATGACAGTATAGAACAGTGTTTCTCAACCTTGGCGACTTGAAGTCCTGTGGACTTCAACTCCCAGAATTCCCCAGCCAGCTATGCTGGCTGGGGGATTCTGGGAGTTGAAGTCCACAGGACATAAAGTCACCAAGATTGAGAAACACTGGTATAGAACAATAACAATTCCAGGCGATGTGGCTCCCTTTCCTCCTCAATATTAAAAAAAAAAAATGCAACTCGCCCTCCCTTTTGCATAGCTCGCCCCAACGCTGGCTTCTAGGAAAATAGCAAACCTCGCCTCTTTCGCCGGCCACTCAGTTGCGTCAGGCAGCCCCCTTTTACAACCCCGCTCAATCGGCTCGGCTCGCCTTTTTCCTCCTGTCTCACACCAACCTATCGAGAAGTCCTTCGGGACTCCGCCCCCTTCGGCTTAGATGAACCAATCACCAGGCAGGAGGAGGAACCCGCGGCTTCGGCCTCCTTCGCGCCCACTAACTGGGTGGGGCGGAATGACTCTGGAATGTAGCCACGTCACGCTCCAGCGGAGCGGACACGGAACGCCATTGGCTCGAAGCCAGGAAGGCGGGGTTTGAGGAGAAAAGTTACCCGCCTTAGGAAGGCAGGATGGGGTATAGAGGTGAGCTTGAAGACGGAGATGAGCGTGGCAAAAGCTTTCGGTCAGTGAGAAGAAGGGGGGGGGGGGGAGAGGAGGCGGGCACGTCTGACGCCTACGCTTCCGTCATATGATTGACGTTGGCCCCGGCAATAGTCCCCCTCACTCCTTTCCACTTCCTTAGGCGGGAGTGACGTGGCAGCGAACTTTATTTTGTGGTTCTTTCTCTGCCCTTCAGTCTGTCTCGCTTTTACCTTTTGGCTTTGTTCGCATAAGGCTCTTTGTGGTTAACTGCACCGAGGTTTATTTAATCCGCTTCTGAGTTCAAACTTGTAACATAAGCGAGTTCCCCGGATTGAACGGTGGTATAATTCGCGGTGGTTAGGACAGTCTGACTTTGGAGAATTGCATAACCGAAATCCAAATACTTTTACAGTGTAAGAAATAATGCATTGGTTTGGTGCGGTAAATCGTTGCAAAACGGCTTTCTAGTTTTATTTTTGTTCAGAAGGAGTGTAGTTCTGAACTCCAGCCAGTGTTTGTTCTTGTTTATTATGTTAACCTCGCAAATCCTTGCGAATATACATACTGTTTCCTGCTCTTGTTTATTCCAATGAAGATATTGGCTGTGCAGATTTGGGGATTTTTTAAAATGTCAGATAGAACTATCTTTGCTTTTCACATAATAAAACCCGTTAACGTGGACCAAAACTGGTTTTGGAAAGCTGGTCTCTTGAACAATTAACTTTCCCCTACAAAGGAAAAGGGATATATTCTGTATAAATTAACATTCAGTCAACTTATGATCACTACGCCTAAAATTTCTTTTGCTAAGCCTGACAGTAGCTAAGTGACTTTTCTTGCCACCATTGTTAAATGAATTACTGCAGTTGTTAAGTTAATAACACAGTTATTAAACTTATCTGGTTTCCCTATTAACCTTGCTTGTCAGAGTATTGCAAAAAGTGATCACATTAGCAATAGCAGTTAGACTTATATACCGCTTCATAGGGCTTTCAACCCTCTCTAAGCGGTTTACAGAGTCAGCATATTGCCCCCAACAACAATCCGGGTCCTCATTTTACCCACCTCGGAAGGATGGAAGGCTGAGTCAACCTTGAGCCGGTGAGATTTGAATAGCCGAACTGCAGAACTGCAGTCAGCTGAAGTAGCCTGCAGTGCTGTATTTAACCACTGCGCCACCTCGGCACATTACCCCAGAACACTCAATTATCATAAATACATGCCAGTTGCTGAGTGTCTAAATTTTGATCACCTTACCAGGGGGTGCGGCAATGGTCAAAAGTGTGAAAAACAGTCGTAAGCCACTTTTTTCAGTGCTATTGTAACGTCGGTCACTAAAAGGATGGTTGTAAGTCAAGAACAAACTGTATATCATCTACATTTGCATAAAGAAGTCTACAGAGGATAATATTTATAAAAATGAATTATGTCATATTAGAAAATTTAATTAGTTTGTTTTCCTTCTTTCAGAGTTCATTTCTTTCATGCAAAACAGACTTGAGTTCTGAAGTAATCCTGTCTCTGATGTTGAATAGGATGAGTCATTAAAACCAATGCTAGTTCAGTCCAAAATAAAACAGGACACATCCATGAACCCTTAATGGAGAAAAGGGCTGAGGCTTGACTGCTCTGCCAGTCAGATATTAGATGCATCACCAATAGAAACTGGAAGAGTAGCGGGGAATCTTCTCCAACAAATCACATGGTTGAGCTGGCCAGTACAAATTCTAAAGTGATTTTGGAGATCCATGGAGAGCTATGCTGGGAAACTTCACTATTCATGTTAAGATTGTTTATTCAGATCTGGCTCTGGTCTTCTTGCCTATTATGCCAACCATGTGGGCGGGGAGATATCCTCAAAATTAAAGGTCTAAAACATTTTTCCATATGCTTTCAATCAGTTAGTGAAGTGGTAGTCCCTACCGCCCACTAGTGGGCGTTCCAGCTTTCATAGTGGGCGGTATGGGTTTGCTATAACTCTGCTTTATCAATTTTATAAAGTAAAGTTACTTCCCTACTTTATAAATCACCATTAATATGGAACCGGTGGGCGGTTAGAAAATTTTACTACTAACAGAGATATAAAAGTGGGCGGTAGGTATAAAAAGGTTGACTATCCCTGAGTTAGTGAATACAAGTCATTCCACTGTTCCTGCAGAGATACAATCGTGATCCGACAAAAGGGCGAACGTCAAAACCCACGCCCGACTAAACTGCGTCGCTAAAACCGCAATGTCATCAATGCGCCGACAACAGCGGGTCAACAACAGCGCGTCGACAGAAGGGCGATTTACAATAGCGTGGCGGCAGAAGGGCGATTTAACTTAAGGTAAGGGTTAGGGTTAGAGTTAGGTTTAGGGTTAGGGTTAGGTTTAGTGTTACGTTTAGCGTTAGGTTTAGCGTTAGGTTTAGGTTTAGCGTTACGTTTAGGGTTAGGTTTATGGTTAGGTTTAGTTTTACAGCGCACTTCTGTCGCCACGCTGTTGTCGGCGCGATTCAGCGCTCATTCGTCGGAGCACTTTAGAACATGCGGTTTTGTCACCGGTTTATTCGGGCACGGTTTTGTCATTCGCCCTTTTGTCGGTGAACCAATACAATATCCCCACAGGTGTTCTTTAAAGGTTTTCTGCAGCACTTGATCTGTCTGGTTACCTGAGACTTGGGGTGAAACCAATCTGAGTTCTGCCAATTTTTTTCTAGCCCAAGTGACAGCAAGACCAATGACCTTGACACCATTACATTAATACTCTGGAAAACAGAAAAATCTCTTTCAAGATAAAAGATTGGGAAATCATGGGCAAAGTGATAAAAACTGCTCTCAGTACATCATGCAAAGTCCTCTTATTTCATCCTGCACCCATCCTACCTGCCATCAAGGTTATTTTTTTAATATGGTTCTACTATATTTCCTGAAGAAAAGAATTGGGTTCAGAATTAACTATAGTGATTAAATTTCACTTGGATAATTTGAAAGATGGCTAATGTTTGGATTCCAGCTGTGTGCCCATATTCATCCAATATAGGATTTCTTATGGAACACAGCCATCTCTTTCTATCTTCTCAGTCCCAGTTGAAGTACTGCTAACTTGTCAAAAACTGCTTACACACAGATACAGGTTGCATAACTTTAGAAAGAGGTCTCATTTCAACCACGGAGTCAATCTTTAAGTAAAGGTAAATCAACAAATTACTTGAAAGGCCAGTTTAGGGATAGATCATCTTGGAGAAGAAGATCCATCTATGTGGTCTCTAGAAATCAAAAACAACATGTTGGCACATAAGTCAACAAATTATCTTTAAAAAAAGTATTGGCAATTTCTCACTAACTTCAGCATATGTTTCAAGCCTCAGCTTTGTAAATTTCTTAACAAGGATGTCATGTAAATTGGTGGTTAGTGAGTCAGTTCAGAGGGACTAAAATCTGAATTTCCTAAATTTCACAGGGATTTCTTTTTGTTTTGTTTTGGTTTTTTTGTTATGGATACCACAAAACAGTCTTTGAGCTGGCTACTAGATTAAAATGTTCGTTTTCCTTACTTGGATTGAAGTTCTACATATAAAAATTGGGCCATCAGATGTTGTAACCTTCCTGAAGGTAGTATTTGAATGCAGATGCTTGAACATTTGGGTTCCACCACAAAACCGCGTTCGACTAAAGCGCGCTCAATGAAACCGCGTAGCTGACGTCATCAACAGGGTGACAACAGCGCGGAGACAGAAGCACGCTGTAAACGCTAAACCTAAAATTAACTCCTAAACTTAAACCTAACCCCCCTAAACCTAATCCTAAACCTAACCCTAAACCTAACCCTTAACCTAACCCTAAACCTAACCCTTAACCTAATCCTAACCCTAATCCTAACCCTAACCCTTAACCTAACCCTAAAGCTAACCCTAAACCTAACCCTAAACCTAACCCTAAACCTAACCCTAAACCTAACCCTAAACCTAACCCTAAACCTAACCCTTACCTTAAGTTGAATCGGCTTGCTTTCAAAGTGCTATTTAAAGCGCCCTTCTTTCTCCGCGCTGGCTGTTGTCGCCCTGTTGATGACATCAGCAACACGGTTTAATCGGGCGTGGCTTAGTCAAGCGCGGTTTTGTCGTGCCACGGAACATTTGCACCATTGCAGGTTCAGCTGTAAAATAAGTAAAATGTTATTGATGCTTACTCATCATATGTGGGTACTTTTTATCTCCTTTGTAACTGCTATAAGCCTTTTGGAGAAAGTACTATTAAGCAGAGTTTGGGAATAAGCCCAGATTATTCTTACTTTCACACCAAGCTTTTTAAAATTTTCAACAAATATTTTAGACCATTTAAAGAAATTATATAACTGCTCTGCGGGCATCCCAGCTATTGCCTATCCTCTAACCCAGTGTTTCCCAAACTTTTGACATATGTGTACCCCTTCTATAATTTTCGTAACGCTGAGTATCCCTCATAAAAAACGCTGAGTACCCCTCATAACTACATTAAAAAAATGTAGTTTATGATTTTCACGCTTTCATCCAGAACTTTCTGTAGATCAGCGGGCATCTTACGTGTTGCCAAAGCCTCTCTGTGTATGCAACAATGTGTGGATATGACATTTGGAGCAACATTTTGAATTCTTGCAACGAGTCCTTTATTAATTCCGACCAGGGGTGGGTTTCTCGCCCCGTTCCAACTGGTTCGGTTGGAACGGGGCCGGTGGCGTCCTCGCGCACACGCGTGCACGTGCGGCGCACGCATGCGTACTAGCATCTGTGCGATGCTCCAGCTGCTCCTGGAGGATCGCGCAGGCGCTGTATGCGTCCTGCGCATGCGTGGAAGCGCAGAACTCATCAAAACCGGGTAAGGAGTGCGGGCGCGCGGGTGGGCCCTTCGCCGTTCCCGGAAGTTACTTACTTCCGGGTTCGCCGACCAACCGGTTCGCAGGGACCGCCGCGAACCGGTTGAAGCCCACCCCCGATTCCGACCATACTTTTTGCTCCATCTGTGCTTATTCCAACACATCTATTCCAATCAATTTTTTTCTCTTGCATAAATGTATTCATAACATTAAAGATATCTTCTCCTGTTGTGATATTCCCATGAGATCCCCACCAAACTCCGGTGCAACGCGTACCCCCACCAAACTCTTCCCGTACCCCTGGGGGTACGCGTACCACACTTTGGGAAACACTGCTGTAACCAGTTTTCCTGTGTGCTTCATGTGAGTTCCTGAGAGTCCTTCTTGGCTCTAAGAGAAAATAATTCAGATGGGACAGCTAGAGAGTTTTATTTCTTTGGCAGCAACTCTGTCTGAAAGATGCTTAACAATACTGTAGAAAAGAAAGAAGGCCCTACCACTTCCTGGAAACGTTGAAGAACATGGGGGAAAAAAAACCCTGATATTTTTTCTGCTGTTGCGATTGTGATTTTCTATGAGGTTTTTAGCTTCTTTTTTAAATCAGGTTTTCCCAGTTTACAGTATGCTTAGAGCTGTTTACACAGTAGCTATTTGAATTCATATAGTATATCAAGTAACATTTGCCATACATTCAGAATAAATCAAAATTCAGACTATAAAAGAAGAAAAAAGTTGATTAATAATCTTAATGCTGAGCCTTTTAACATAATCACATTTTTGTTCAATGTATTAATAAATTCAATATTCCTGATCTGCCCCAAACAGGAAATGACTAAAAAATGCAGCAGAATAAACACAAAGAACAACTCCACCCTCTTTTTTGACAGATGTTGTTTACTCTGGATATTCAGAGAATTGGTTTTTTTTTATTTGCACATCAGTGAAAAGGCAGCTTTGCCTCTATAGTTAATATAATAGTTTTTCCTCTCTCTCTCTGTTCGTCTTGGGAAGTTTTTTTTTTCTTCATATGTTGAAGTAATTTTGCTTACGTGTGTATTAAATTACTTTGATTATTTTTAGAGATTAGATATCTTATTCATCTTCTATGAATTTAATATTATGTTGCTTTCTGTGGCTTAGCCACCATCTTGGAATATTTCTGGGTATTGCTAGTTAGATAGCTAGTTAGTTATATATCACCTTTATTATTTTTAAAAACAACTTGGTGAATATATCCAATATGCCTTCCTCCTATTTTCCCCACAACAATAACCCTTTAAGGTGGGTTCGACTGAGACAGAGTGTCTGGCCCAAGGTGACTCAGTTGGCTAAGGTGGGACTTGAACTCATCTTCTTGCTTGCTTTCTAGCCTGGTGTTGTAACCACCAAACTGGCAAGTTCAAACATCATAATCAAACATCCTTTATGACCAGACATGTTCTCGTGGCCATTATTTTGTGATGCCCATGTGAATTTGTCAGATTTCTTGTTAGACTATTTTTTTCTAACAAAAATCTCAGAAGTACATATTCTCCATGTCAACCCTAAAGCTGGCCTGAGCAAGGCCATTTTCTAGCTTCAGTGTGGAACTGAGGGTTAGAGAGGGCGGGGGGAATAGAGATAGAGGGGGTTATAGCCAAAACAAAATACTTTCTCTTGGGAACCAAGGACATTTCCACAGGTGGACAGGGAGTGATGTTACCAGGCAACCAGATGACATCATGATTGGACCATGTGACTGACTGACTGGGGAAGGGGAAAACTTTTACTTTTAACTGATTGAAAACCATGGGAATGTTCAGAGTCAGTTTTCACCAGCCTGTGCAGGGGTGGGTTTCTCGCCCCGTTCCAACTAGTTCGGTTGGAATGGGGCCAGCGGCGTCCTCGTGCACGCGTGCGGTGCACGCATGCGTACTAGCGTCTGCGATGCTCCAGCTGCTCCTGGACGATCGCGCAGGCGCTGTATGCGTCCTGCGCATGCGTGGAAGCGCAGAACTCGTCCAAACCGGGTAAGGACCGCGGGCGGGCGGGCGCACCCTTCACCGTTCCCAGAAGTTACTTACTTCCGGGTTCGGTGACCAACCGGTTCGCAGGGACCGCCGCGAACCGGTTGAAACCCACCCCTGAGCCTGTGCCAATATAATATTTCCAATAAATCAGTTCTTTGAGGAATCTACCTGCCTCAGGGTCCTATTTATCATGGGAGTATTACTTGGAACCCTGACATTCCAATTATTCACATCTGTCCCCAGGATTATTCATCATAAACCAAACATTTGACCTACAATGTTTCTAAAGAGTTACTTTTACCTTTTTATCTTATCCATAATTAGCCCTGATATTGGTTTAGGAACCACAACCCATTTTCCCCACTATTCTTGAATCTTGTCTGGCATTCTGTGATCTGGATGAAGTTTACACATATCAGAAGAGTTTCCAGAACTTCATCTTTAACCTATGGCAGGTTTACAATTAGCAAATAGTTACTGACTTCAATTCTTGGTGGGTTTTTTTCCCAGCAGTCCTAGGTGTCCCTAAGTCTTCTACAATCACACTTTCTGGATGAAAGTATAATTGTTTCACCTCAGATTTCAAGATGAGCTTTCAAAAATAAACTCAAAGTAAATATAGAATTTATATCAAGCCCACTGAACTAAGGAGAACTTGAATGACATTCATTTGTAATTAAATTTATATCTTGTCTTTTTGCTTATACCATATAAGCACTTACAAGGTTGTAAATTACTAATAAAAATACGAAATTAGGACAAGTGAAATCAATACATTTAAAATGCAATAGTATTGACCACCTGAGCTGTTTCTGTGGTCTCATAGAATTTCAAATGGGTTACCTCCGTCCTGTGCTCATGCCAGTTTGATTTTAAGCTGGCTGTAAAAAGGTGGCTCCAAATTATATGCTTTGGCAACAATTTGTAACATGTTAAATTCAGATTGCAGACCTCCATTTCTGCCCTATGGACAATGCCCCTGCTGCTGCACCTTCTCACCTGTGTTTTCAAATCTCTTTCCTCCTTTACACAAAATTAAGTTACATTCATCTATACACAATTAAAGCAACAAATGTTGGTGCATGCGGGCAGAGCAAGCTTTTTTTTAAAAAAAATCACCCCCTTTCCTCAATGTACCGTATTTTCACGACCAAAAGCCGCACCGGATTATAAGCCGCAGTATCAATTAACGTTAATTTTTCAAACTTTTTCCACATATAAAGCGCACCGGGTTATAAGCCGCACATTTCCCGACGCTTCTGGACATCTGTTGCAGTCGCGAGGAGCGGCACGAGGGTTCTTGGCGCTCCGGGGGGCGCCGAGGGCGGCTGGGAGGGGCGCGCGGCTTGGTTTCTCCTCCCTGGACGTCGCAGCGGCGGCCCCGGGCGCACCGATCTCTGTGTTTTTCGCATCGGGGCATGCTCTTGCAGCGCGCCCCGATGCGAAAGGCACTGGGATCGGTGAGTTTGGGGCTGCTGCTGCGGCGTCCAGGGAGGGGAGGCCGGGCCGCGCGCCTCTCCCAGCTGCTTTCGGTGTTTCCTGGAGCGCCGGGAGCCTTCGTGCTGCTCCTCGCGACTGCAACAGATGTCCAGAAGCGGCTTTTGGGGCTGGTGGGGATTGGATTTCCGGCTCGGTGGCCCCTGTCGCTTCTGGACGTCTGTTGCGGTTGTGGGGAGCCGAGGAGAGTGTGGAGGGGAGCGCGCGACGGTTATTGGCGCTCCGGGAGGCGGGAGAGGCGCGCGGTTTGATTTCTCCTCCCTGGACGTCACGGCGGCGGCCCCGGGCGCACCGATCTCTGTGTTTTTCGCATCGGGGCGTGCTGCAAGAGCATGCCCCGATGCGAAGGGCGCGGGGATCGGTGCGCTTGGGGCTGCTGCAGTCGCGAGGAGCAAAGCAGCTGGGAGATCTTTTTCCACATATAAAGCACACCGGGTTATAAGCCGCACTGCCGATTTTGGATCAAATTTTAGGATTTTCAGTGCGGCTTATGGTCGTGAAAATACGGTACTTTACAGTAAAGTACAGTAATAGCTTCTGTAAGTCTACTTACTAACACTGCCGAGTTGTCAGTAAGAGCCGAGGTGGCACAGTGGTTAAATGCAGCACTGCAGGCTACTTCAGCTGACTGCAGTTCAGCAGTTCGGCTGTTCAAATCCCACTAGGCTCAAGGTTGACTCAGCCTTCCATCCTTCCGAGGTGGGTAAAATGAGGACCCGGATTGTTGTTGGGGGCAATATGCTGACTCTGTAAACCGCTTAGAGAGGGCTGAAAGCCCTATGAAGCAGTATATAAGTCTAACTATTGCTACTGCTGAAATAGCAAAGTGATTAAGAACTTTGCTTAGGATAGTGAAGGCTGCTGGTTTAAACTTTGGCAGAAACATGTGGTTTTCTAATTATGGGGATTTCCCCCCCCCCCTTTTAAGTATATAGTTTCCCCCCCTGGGCTATTTTTTATAAATAAACAAGCACAATATTTTACTATTTAAGATAACAAACCTCCATACGTCGATACAACATCCTGTATAGTATAGCCTTTATTGTCATTGTACATCATGTATACAACAAAATTGGTTACAATGAAATTAGTTCACTAATATGACTGTGCTGTGGCAATGGCCATGTTTTAACTTCTATTTCAGGAATGTAAAGATCCACATGAAGAAGCTTCATGATGACCTTTGTCAGGATCAAAGACCAACATTTACAAAATACTACTTTAGTGTGAACCAGGGGTGGGTTTCTCGCCCCGTTCCAACCGGTTCAGTTGGAACGGGGCCGGCGGCGTCCTCGTGCATGCGTACTAGCGCCTGTGCGATGCTCCAGCTGTTCCTGGAGGATCACGCAGGCGCTGTATGCGTTCTGCGCATGCGTGGAAGCGCAGAACTCGTCAAAACCGGGTAAGAAACGCGGGCGGGCGGGCGGGTGGATCCTTCGGCGTTCCCGGAAGTTACTTACTTCCGGGTTTGCCAACCAACCGGTTCGCGGGGACCGCTGCGAACCGCCTGAAACCCACCCCTGGTGTGAACATGTTCTTTATATCAGTGGAGATATAAAATATTTGTAAGGCATAGTTCTACATTTTGTATAATTTTATCAATAACAAAGTAGTTGGAAAAGTAAACAAAACAACATTTTTGTGCATTAATATTTGTATTTCCACTGTTTATCTAGGTATACTACTCTTCTATTATGGTTGGCTAACTATGAAACACAACAATATGTAAAAAAAGGAGTAATGATTTCTTTCTTTTTTTTTGAAGATTTATACATACTTGTTCTAATTATTCTGTAAAGTTCTGGTTTTCTCCAATAAAATACTGGCAAGTCCAACTGGGGATATATTTAATCACCTTTTCAAACAAATAAATATTTTTTATTAAGAATAAAAATATTGTTACAAGTGCAACATATCTGTTGCTAGGTTTTAAGTGAAATACACAAAATATGGCTAAACTCTCTCCACCCTAACCCATGAGATTTCTAAAGAATTTTGTCTGAGTCACTTCCTTGATGCTAATTGTGCGATAAATTGTACAAAACATAATCAAATGATCATTTAAATTTACTAAAAAAAATCTCTACTTCTGAAGTTTTTGTCATTGGAGGTGAGAAAATTCTTTAATTTGTATTTTTCAGTGGCTTGTGTACATTAAAAATAAATGTCTAGAACAGTGGTAGTCAATCTGGTCCCTACTGCCCACTTGTGGGCGTTCCAGCTTTCATGGTGGGAGGTAGGGGGTTTGTCCGATACTGAAGCACTTTCCTTTTTTTAATTTAATTGACTTTTTAAAAAAAATTCATAGCATTATTTTAAAATTTTCATTAGGTTTTCATAAAATCACCATTACTGTGGAACTGGTGGGCTGTTAGAAAATTTTACTACTAACAGAGATACAAAAGTGGGCGGTAGGCAGGGGTGGGTTTCTCGCCCCGTTCCAACCGGTTCGGTTGGAACGGGGCTGGCGGCGTCCTCGTGCACGCGCGCGGTGCATGCATGCGTACTAGCGTCTGCGCGACGCTCCAACTGCTCCTGGACGATCACGCAGGCGCTGTATGCGTCCTGCACATGCGTGGAAGTGCAGAACTCGTCAAAACCGGGTAAGGACCACGGGTGGGCGGGCGCGCCCTTCGCCGTTCCCAGAAGTTACTTACTTCCGGGTTCGGCGACCAACCGGTTTGCAGGGACCGCTGCGAACCGGTTGAAACCCACCCCGGCGGTAGGTATAAAAAGGTTGACTACCTCTGGTCTAGAATATAACAATGCTTCAGAACCTCATTTATTTAACTACTGAATTTTTATTTGATATTATGCCTTGGAACCTAGTGGCCATTCACTACCAGGATCTGCTAGAAGTGACACAAATTTCATTCTGACAATGATAACGGTCCTGCTATTTTATTTAGTAATTGCAAGATATACAGGGCGGGGCATAACCTTTTCCTAGGGGGTCACAGCAACACTTGTAATAACAACACAAATAATTCATACACCATTCGAAAGCCCATCAAAAACTGAGTTTATTGACACGATTTAATAGTCAGTATGACCACCATTAGCCCTTCTGTAACCCAATCCGGATGACGTTTCAATTTGTTTGCAATCCATTTTCGATTGATAAACGTTGCTCCAGCATCGCGAGCCTCTCGAAAGGCAATGCATTTTATTCTGTCAATGATCCTTTGTTCTTCCGAATCGAATTTTCCAGCCATTCTTAAAGCAAATTTAACATTTAATAGCTCATTCAATTCAGTTTTTTATGGGCTTTAAAATGAGGTGTCGCGGAAGTTGTAAACTGCTGTCGATCTTGCTGTGACCCCCTAGGAAAAGGTTATGCCCCGCCCTGTACTTCTCGGGTGGAGATTTCTGCAGCTATTGCTTTGATAGGTTGGGTTTGTCCAATGCACAATATAAAGTAGCCATGAACCAGCCATAATGAAATAGTTCCGAGTATCTGTCAGGCTATGAACAGGATGAGGACAACATGCAGGACAAATGTGTTATGGTCCTGATAAGACCAAAATTGTAGTCTGAAGAATGGTGACATTGTTATGCTTTGAGGCTGCTTTTCTTCAGTTGGAACTGGAGCTTTAGTGATGGTGGAGGGAATTATGAAAACTTAAAAATATTAATTCTGGCACAAAACATGCTGAAGATGAAGAGGATTTTCACTTTTCAGTACCAGTGACCTAAAGAATAGCTCCAAAACAACACAGTAATGGCTTCAGCAGAAGATCAAAGTTTTGGAATGGCCCAGCCATAGCCCAGATCTGAATGCTACTGAAAATCTGTGGTGTGAGCTGAAGAAGGCTGTGCACAGGGAAATCCCTTTTAATCTCACAAATTTGGAGTATTTTTCCAAGGAAGAGTGGGTAAAGATTCCCAAGGCAAGTGTGCCTTGCTTATAGACTTGTTGTGGCCCAGCAGGAGCCGTTGGAGCTGCCACCAGACTCCGACAGCAAGGGACCCTATGAGTCAGCTCTGGAGGATGTGGAGGAGCCTGGATAGGGTTCCGACTCCGAGCAGGGCGCAGAGAGGCTGGTTGGCTACCAGGAGGCGCCTGAGCCTTGGAGCAGTGGGGAGGAGACAAGGGAGTGTGATCCTGGCGTCATGCATTGGAGCAGTGGGGAGGAGACAAGGGAGTTGGTCCTGGATGCCCGGCAACGGAGTGCTAATAGGCATAAAGAACAGTTACGCAGTTACAGGAGATAATTGAACTCAGATGGTGGTAATTAGGCTCCTTTCAAGACTATAAAAGGAATGACTTTCCACACGCTCATCGCAGGAGTCAACATATTTACTAGAGCTGGAGAACTCTCGTGGCTAGCTTGGCAGGCTGGATTGCTGCCAAGGATAGTCTGTGCTGGATTGCTGCCAAGGTCTGGTCTGTGTGTTAATAAATCTTTGAAGTATCTTTGTCTTGGCGCGCTTTGGTGTAGGACGAGGGGGGGTTCAGAACATAGACTCCTACTGCAAAAGACAGAACACTGTCATTAAATCAAAAAGTGCTCCAACAAAGTATTAGTTTAAGGGTGTGCATCTTTTTTTTTTTTTTTTTTTTTACTGAATATTTTATTTCATTTTCATTTTCATTTTATACAATCACTTATATACTGTGCATAAAAAAAAGAAAAAAGGAAAAAAAAACCCAACATAACACTTCATTCCCCCATACACCCTCTCTTCTCCCCCTCCAACTTTCCTTTCACCCCTCCAGCATTCCCCTCTTCTACTTCCCTACCCCCTCAGACATCTCCCCCTCCCTCCATTTCACCCTCCTTACATTCCCTCTCACTCCCTCTTTACTTCTCCCTTCTCTTTCCCTCTTCTCCTCACTTTGGTGTATCCATACAATTCAATTTGTTTTTTACAATAAAAGTAGAAAAAGAAAAAAAGAAAAAAAAAGGAAAAACGAGCCGCAGTACACAAGTGAATTCTTATTGTTCTAAGGATTGAAACTGTAATTCCACCCTCCCCCCTCCCCTCTATAATCCCCCCTCCCTAACCCCCTTACGGCTTCGCAGGTCCCATGCCCGGCATAGTTCTTTAACAAGCATTTGAGTATAATAAGGTCAGCTAACTTTAAAATTAAAAAAAATAAGATAAAAGTAAAGCCAAAAAGAAAAAGGAAAAATAGTAGAAAATAAGAAATAAAAAAAAAGAAAAAAAAAGAAAAAACACCCACACTCACACACAAAAAGAAGAAAGAAACAAAAAGGGTCAATAAACCCACTACGTTAACACAGCTTCCCATTATCTGTAAATCTTAAACAATGTGACTCATTCCAAATTTCGATTATTTTGCTACTTGCAGGGTTTCAAACTATATTAGAGCCAGGTAAGTTGATCAATTAGAATTCCCCAACTAAAAATCTCCTTGCTTTGTCTATCTATTCAGACCTTTAATTTATCTCTTTTTTATCCAAATATCCAAACCTTTCTATAACACCATTAAACTCAAATACTTCTTTCATTTTTCATTTCCAACACCTCCCTTTCTATCCTTACCCACCTCCACATATAAATTTTTTACCTTCCACCCTGCCTTTATCCATATCCACATATATATTTTATCCACATTCATTGCTCCTCCCATGTTTACTCCACTTTCCTGAAGATTCTCCGACCAATCTTTCTTAACCTTATATTGATATAGCAACTCAAACAAACATCAGCTTGCGTTCTAGCCCCAGGTAATCTAATTAAACTTTCGCTGCCCTTCCCTCTCCCACGCACCTCCCAACTCCGTTCGTTCCAAACCGCAACTCAAAAAGATCACAATTTCCGTTCTCCTCGCCTAAGAAAATAGTTCATGCACAATTTGAGTTAGAGTTCAGACAAAACTTCTGTAGAATATATGTCCACAATCAGCAACGCTTCTTTCAGTCTCCATGTCTCATCATCAATATGCCACTTTTCCATTTTATCCCAGACAGAAATCATAAAGCTTTAAAAACATCGCTTAGTCTTTATTCTTTAGTCTTCTGCCCTTCCGGAAGAGGAAAGCAACACCCTCCGCCTTGTAGCCACGTGTCTCGCTGTTTGTCTTCTCCTTCTCCTTGTCTCTCCCCAGATCCGGATGAATCAGGAAGTCCCGCCTTCAGGGTCTCGTAGTAAAATTTTCGGGCTTCACAGACGGAGTTAATGCGGTGTTTTTGGTTGCCAAATGTAACTGTAATACCAGCTGGGACTTCCCATTTGTATGAAATCTGAGAGTTTCTGAGCTCTTCAGTTAAGAAAGCGTACTGTCTTCTTGTTCTTAATATTTGAGGTGGTATCTCTTTAAAAACAATCAAGTCCTCCCCATCAATTCTCAACCTCTTTCCGTAGAGCCTCTGTATTATCTCATTTCTAGATTCCCTTGTAGTAAAGTATATTATTATGTCCCTCGGAAGCTGTCGCTGTTTTGCTACCCAGGAATTCTGGCGGTAAATTCTTTGAATCTGCCAATCAAAGTTAAGTCCCGGACTTCCCACCAAGCGACTGAAAGCTTCAAAGAATGTCTGTTTCAAATTCTCCTGTTGGTTTTCACGCAGTCCTCTAACTCGTATAGCAAAGGCAGACTTGTTATAATTTATCATGACAAGTTCTTTTTGGGCAGATGCAATTTCCTGTTCTAACGTTTGAATTTTTGATATCAGATTAAGGTTAGTTTCTTCCAAAAGTTCCAATTTGTCCTCCGTTTCAGCAATATAATCTTCGAGGCTTCGAGGGGAGGAGCTGCCGCCGTCGGGAGCTCAATAAAGCTCCTGCCAGGACTCTGGTTCGTATATCTTATAAGATCTATAGATATCTCCCCTTTCTGGCAGAAAGGGGCAGGGAGAAGGTCAGTCGTTAGGATCTCTTTGTAATTCATAGCTTTTCTTTTTGCTGTGAATGGAGAAGAGGTTCAACATTAGCTGAGCCTTTACTCCGGCCAGTTTTCCGCGCTGCCTTTTTTGCAGCCTAGGCAGATTGCCTCCCCCCCCAGGACAAAGCTAAGCTATTTAAAAGCCAATCCGGGCGGGGACCATTCCCGAGGAATTTCTTCTATTACTATTTAAAATACCAGCTTCAATTTCGCAAAAGGCTCCCTTTCTTTTTTAGCTGCGTCACAAGATGGCGATCTCGTAGCTTTTGTGTTTGATCTGACGCAGCTAGTTGACCCTACCCCCCTGAAGGCTTCTCCGTACTAATTGCTAAAAGATTAACTGAGGGGAGCACAGACTTTGATTTTTGGCTCGCTTGATTGCTTGTCTTTTATTTTTATTCTGGAATGGCTCCCAAACCTAAACAGAAGCGCTTCCTTAATAACATATCTCCAAAAACTGCTATGAAGTCGCTACCCTTGTCTCCTACACCCTCCACGGGAGATTTGCTAACACAAGAATTCCTTCTCAAAACGCTTAATGATTTCAGACAGGAGATTAATCAACTGATATCGGATTTATGTGATCAATTTGATGCTAAAATTGCTCAGGCAAAGCAGGATATGATCGGAGTAATGACAGTCAAGGGTGTGCATCTTTATGTAGCAATGCTATTTTAAGTTCTTTGTTTATTTTGCCCCTAAAAGATTTCAGTTTGTTTTTTAATTGAATTGTAAAGCTTATATGTAATATTAAATATTAAATAAAAAAGCCTGAAGTGATTTATCTCAGTCTGATTGATCTGGCATTTTAGCAGGGGTGTGTAGACTTTTTGTATCCACTGTATTAATACTACCAAGGCATATTGAGACGTCAAGACCTTTCTTTTATACATTCCACAAAAGCACAAGAGAAAGAAGAAGGGAAGGGAGAAGGGAAGGAGAATGGGAAGGAAAATAAAGCTTTTCACCTTTCCTTCTCTTTTGATTACTTAATAACTACAAATAACTGAATAAGTATCAGGCTGATGTAGTGAAATCTTCAGGCATCAAACCAATCAGAATGCTGTTCTCTTCAGAAGGGATCCCATATAGTTAATTTCCTTCCTTCCTTCCTTCCAGTGGTGGGTTTCAAAAATTGTTCGAACCTACTCTGTGGGTGTGGCCTCCTTTGTGGGAGTGGCTTGCCGCCCCATGTGACCAGATGGGAGTGGCTTGCCGCCCATGTGACCAGATATGAAGATGCCGACGACACTTGTCAGAACCACCCTAAATTACCTTACACACAGCACTGGCATGCATAAGAATATGATGTAAACTTGTTTTTTAAAAGGCATCTTTGGTTTGCGTTAAAACAACTTCAACACACGCAATGTTCTGATTGCACCACAAACGCAGTAGTCATCTTTACCTTTCACAGAGGCACTGAGTTTTATAAATATGAGCATGATAGTGTAGAATAATCATATCCAAGGACCAGTGGTGGGTTTCAAAAAAGTTTGGACCCTCTTCTGTAGGTGTGGCCTGTTCTCCGGGTCCACTGGTGGAACCTCTTCTAACCGGTTTGGTAGATTTGACGAACCGGTTCTACCGAATAGGTGTGAACTGGTAGGAACCCACCTCTGCTTCCTTCCTTCCTTCCTTCCTTCCTTCCTTCCTTCCTTCCTTCCTTCCTTCCTTCCTTCCTTCCTTCCTTCCTTCCTTCCTTCCTTCCTTCCTTCCTTCCTTCCTTCCCAGCCAGCCAGCCAGCCAGCCAGCCAGCCAGCCAGCCAGCCAGTAAACACAAAATGTTGACACTGTCATGACTCCATCTCTAAGCCAAAAGAAAAAAGAAAAAAAAGAAAACAAAATTCCAAATCAAGCTACTCAAGCTAAACTCCAGAACCAAAGAGACAAATGAGCCCAAATGACTAGTCAACACATCCATTCTCTACTGGAAAGCACAATATGCCGGAAAGGCCTCAACTATAACATACACAATGCTAATCAGTCAGAGTTCTTTGCTGTTTTAGAATCAGTATTTAAAACCACAGAACTTCTTGCCCTGGAGATCCAAGCAAAGAAAACCCAGGCAATCATACCAGAGACCAAAAGAACCCAGAATCGGAACTCATTCAAATGACAGAGCAGCCAAAAACATAAAGAAGGACCCAACTATTCCCCTCCTCCCAATGAATTAAGGTTGAACCATAGGTATTGTACACAAAACACAATCCACATAAAAACCCAAATAATTACCAGCACCACTCTTGAGACTGCTTCTCCTTTTCCCTTTCTCCTTTTCTTTTGGATCTTTTTTATTTGGTTTCAGTTCATTCTTCCTGGCAACCGCCTTTGTCTCTGCTTCCTGGCTGTTGTTGCTTCTCTTACCATTAAGACTCCCCCCCCTAATATTTATGTCATGATGTCATGTCCTATACTCTGAAACAATAGCGGTCTTGATTTTTTTAGATATATAAGGTATTTTTCTGACTATAAGATGCACCAGAGTGTAAGACGCACCAAGATTTTGAAGAGGTAAATGTTAAAAAAAAAGTTTTGGCCCTCCCCAGTCCCCAGGAGCATTCTGCAGGCCTCCCAAACCCTCTCACTTCTGTTGTTTATGAAAGATGGGGCATGCAGAGAGTTTGGGAGGCTTGCAAAGTAATCCTCCTTGCCAGGGAGAGCAAAAATGTGACACATGGGGGGGTTTGGGAGATGAAAAATGGGTCCGTCCTGAGCTGCAGCTAAAAAGGAACTCCTGCCTGACATAGAGAACTCCCACCTGTCACATGGTGAATGTCCTCGACCACCTGGACCCAGAAGGCTCAGCCTTGAGAAAAGGCTGGTTGTTAAAGGCGGTTCCACCACAAATGCGCGAACGACAAAAGCGCGCCTGACTAAAACGCGGTGACAAAACCGCGCCGACAAAACCGCGCCGACAAACCGCGCCGACGAATGAGCGCTGAAGCGCGCCGACAACAGCGCGCCAACAGAAGCGCGCTGTAACCCTAACCCTAAACCTAACCCTAAACCTAACCCTAAACCTTACCTTAATTTAAATCGCGCTTCTGTCGGCGCGCTGTTGTTGGCACGCTTTTGACACTGCGGTTTTAGCGCCGCGGTTTTGTCGGCGCGCTTCTGACGTTCGTGCATTTGGCGGGTCACGGTTAAAGGCAGGTTCCCTAAATTGCTGATGCAGGACGATTTCCACTCACCGGGGGGGGGGGGAGATTGTGCTGTGATTACAAAGCCTGGGGGGAGGTGGAGGAGGCTGCTACACTGTGCTGTGGGCTTTCGAAACTCCGGATGGGCTCGATCTATGAATAGCATGGTCTGAGTGTCCAGGGTTTGTTGCTGCTCCTTTTTAATACCAACAGTGGATGAAACCATTAGGTGAGGTCATTTGGCAGGAGGGTGTTAGTACAGAATTATGTGGTCCTTTGCACGTGCCTTTCAGCTTAACCTAGAATGGAAAGAACGGGAGGCTTTCTTTGCTGGTACCCAAATACTAGCTGTCTTTGCTGTAGAATCAGCAAGCCAGGCCAGAACTCTGGTTTCTAGAAAACGTCTCGGGAGGAAGGTTGCTCCTGACATGGAGACGATGTGCTCCGTTTCATGTGGGGAGAGCAGAGCCTGGATTCTTCCCTCACAGACCAAGGGGCAAGGGGCTTGTGCTCCTCTCCAGCATCTTTCCTCAGACAGGGATGTCACTGGGCAGAAAAGCAAACAAAGCTTCCTATCCTTGGCATATGCCAGAGTGTGGCTTGATGGTTTGGAAGTGCTGCAGCCTGCTTTGGGCTGCCAATGCAAGGCCGGACCCATTCTGGTGGTCCGCCCCAGATACCTTATGGATACAGTTGATTTCTGGTGAGAGCCTCGTTTGCCAGGGATCCTGGTCTCCTGGCACAATTGCTTCTGATTAGTAAATTGGTTTAGGTGTCTCTTTTGTTTGATTGTAAATTTACTTTGTTATTGAAAGTAAATAAATCTGATATGATAAATCAGGGGTGTGTGTGTGTGTGTGTGTGTGTGTGTGTGTGCGCGCGCAATGGCCCAGGGGCTGGATAAATGGCTCTTTGGGAATCCAAACACAATAAACACCCCAGTTAATCAGGAGATTTCAGGCTTTATTAAGTACCTGTAGAAGGCAAATTAAATAGACGAAACGATCAAGTCTTAGAAGACGTTTCCCTTCTCATCCACGAAGCTTCTTCAGCTCTGATTGGATGGTGGGAATGGAAGGATTGATGTTCCTTGCAGACAGCTGGTCATTTGCATTTTGTCACAGAGAGGTTGAGGCCACCTGGAGGTTCGCCTGTGCCCTCAGCATCACCTGAGTAGTGCAAATGGATGTGGAGCCTTTTTGGAACTGCTGAAAGGGTTCCTGTAGTCTGCAATTTTTCTGGAAATCCTTTCATATTCCTGCACCATTCAAGGGTGTTCATCCCAAAGTGCACAGCTAAATATCTATGGAAATTCTCAGTCATCCAGGTCACGGTTGTCCCAAAGGTGCTTTTTCAAGGGGCAACTGGACTGCCTTGTTTTTCTGAGAAGACATTTCCCTTCTCATTCAAGAAGCTTCTTCAGCTCTGACTGAAGGGTATGGAATGGAAGGATTGATACTCTTTGCAGATAGCTGGTCATTTGCATTCTTTTAGAGAGTTGTTGAGACCACTTGGATGTTTGCCTGGTCCTCAGGGTCCCCTGAGTAGGGCAAATGGGTTCCAGATTGTTTCTGGCTATTTCTCATTTGAGTTTTTTTCAGAGATGTTTGTAGCGATGCTTGCATCTCTATTTTGGATGCGGTAGAACCATGCTTCACAGGATGCTTCACGCCCTTCTTGTTTGTATATTTCAGGAATTTTCCAGGGATTGTTGAAGCCATTTTTCAAGAAGTGATATAGGTTCTTCAGAAAATGAAAAGCTTTCTAAGGATCCTTGAAGCCATTGTAATATATTTTCCACGGTTCCTTCAGAACATTGCTTCTTGAGGTTCTCTATTTATTTCTCAAACCTTCTCATTTGGACTTCTGTAGATCCCGGAAGCTTTTAATAGATGCTTCAAGCCATTCCTGAGGACCTAGATGGGATGCTTCATGTCCTTCCTCTTTGAAACCGTTTACAGATACTTCAAGCCATTTTTGGCATCTTGTTTGTATGTTTCAAGACTTTTTCCAAGTTTTTCAGGGATTGCTGAAGTCATTTTTCAAGAAATGGTATAGGTTCTTCAGAAAATGTAAAGCTTTCTAAGGATCCTTGAAGCCATTGAAATATATTTTCCACGTGTCAGTGTAAAGAAGATATTCGTTGAAACATCCTCTTTAGGAAAATAATCTGGAGTGTAGACAAGCATATTTGTGCATATTAAAATCATGCATGTCAAGATGAGCACAAGCATGCAACTCCCGATTTATTGCTGTAGATGTTCAATACAGGCAATAAAGGTTATTCACACTGGGATAGAAAAAGAAAGATTTAGTGTTAGTTCATTTGCTTAGGAAATGCAAAACACGGTGGTTCAAACAAAATCTGAATCATCTACATTTTATTTCACCGCCATTGGTATTGTATGTGGCCAAAAAAACTAGCTAATGTGGCAAAGAAGGAACCAACCAAGAATGAGCATGAACTCTGACAATTGCCATTCTTTAATAGAAATGCTTTTTTGCATTTTTACACTAGAAGCCCCAGAAACAAGAGACAAGTCTACATGAAGGTTTCCTGGGAAAATTGTATCCACCTCTGTATCCCCTTTAGCTGAAGAATTCAATTTAATTCAATATTTTATTATCCCAGTTGTTGAAAAAAAATGAAGGAACATCATCAACTTCCACACTATGGAAAATACATTTTTTTTCATTTTTTAGTTTGCAAGATGAGATCCAGTTGTAGCTCAGGGTTGAAATGTGGAATCTATGGTGCCCTCTGAGCTTTGCTCTTTGCTTGCAGACAGTTCATTACCCAACATCATCATCACCATCAGTATGAGGGTTTGATCCCCATACACAGTACAGCTAGTCCTTGACTTATAACCATTTGTGTCAGCCTCTACTTTGCTTGCTTGCTATTGGCTGCCATAGACACAGGGAGGGAGGGGGCTTTGAGGTATTTGGGTTGGGGAATTTATGGTGCTGGAGGAGTTACCAAAAGGGAGGTTGGTTCTCACCATCTTCTGTGCATGCTGATGGCCTGTGTTTGGACTTGGTCAAGGTCAACTGTCTCTGCATACCATTTGAATGAGGTTTTTGATTTGAATGAGGTTTTTGAATGAGCTCCTCTTCTTTAATTAATTAGGAAAGAAAGACCACGAGACTCCATGCGTGGAAATCAAGTGTACTTTTACTAATTAAGAATGATTAAAGGCAATGCATAGCGAAGTCTGGATATTAAGGCGCGAAAGCGATTGATATATAGAATAGCCCATTCCCCACCCCTTGGCATCACAGTCCCAGTCCAATCATAATTCTTGCAAGTGTCAGGTGTGAGATAACTTCAAAAGGCATCATGAAGATGGAATGTCGGTGCCGTTAGTCCTGGCGGGAAACATCCACGCATGCGTAGTCTGATCAGTCGGTGAAGTCCAGAACCTTCCTCCAGCACAATGAGTAACCCCTCCCAAATACCATGCCCTCCCTCCCCGTTTCATGGCAGCCGAAGCGATAGCAAATGCAGAGGCTGACAGCATTCCACATGACACCTTTGGGAGTTGCAGATTGGTCATTGGGTTGGGGTAATTAGGGGGGTTCGTGCTGGGCAAACGTTTGATATGTACATGTTTGTGCTCTTTTTGCTCAGATCTTGCTTTTTTTTCCGCTGCTATCATTTCATAACCAGTAAAAGTATCTTTAATTCGAAATACAACGGAGTTAGGAGTTTTCTTTCTTGGTTATTGAAGGAGGCACACCTGACATTAAGCAACATCTCACTTTGCACCCATCCCGGAGCTAAAACTTCCTTGGGGGGGGGGTGCATATATTAAAAAAAAAAGATGTCTAATCCTTGCAGTGACCAGGAAGATATGGGAGCTACTGGATCCTCATTTCCTTTGGAAACGGAACGGATGGCTGAACTGGATTTGGAAGAAAGATCTGTCCAGCCCAGATGGTCATTGGGAGTGGGGCAGAAGAGTGATCCCAAGGAGACTCCAGCCAGTCGCTACCAGCTGCACACCAGCGACCAGAGGCTGCCTGGCAGGAAGCCGAAAAAGAGGACCTCATGATGACCCACACTTTGAAACTTCTTCAAGAAGCATGGGAGAAGCGCTGTTTCCATGAAAGCCGCGTAGAAAGGGAGATTGAAATACTCGAGCAGGTGGCGGGATGAGCGGATGACCTGCTAAAGGAGCCGAGGTGGCGCAGTGGTTAGGGTGCAGTACTGCAGGCCACTTCAGCTGACTGTTATCTGCAGTTCAGCGGTTCTAATCTCACCGGCTCAAGGTTGACTCAGCCTTCCATCCTTCCGAGGTGGGTGAAATGAGGACCCAGATTGTTGTTGGGGGCAATATGCTGACTCTGTAAACCGCTTAGAGAGGGCTGAAAGCCCTATGAAGCGGTATATAAGTCTTAACTGCTAACTGCTAACCCTGAGACAGCTCTGGGGGCAGACATCGGAGCTGCCCAGGAGGGAGGAGTCCCAGCCACAGCAGCAGCAGCCATTCAAGCCCCTCCAAGGGGGGGGGGAGTGGGGCCCCACAGGCGTCAAATTCCAAAAATCTCTCCCCTTGGAGTGAAGTACGGAGGAGATCCCAAATAATTTTTTGGTTCAGGTTTGGAATCCCCGAGGAAGCACTTTGATGACCCCCTTGCAAATTGAAAGGCAAGAACCAGGATGAAAACCCTAATGCAGGGGAGGAGGCTGGTGGCTGAGTACACCCAGGAGTTTCGTGAGCTGTCTGTGCATATGTGGGGGTGGTCCGAGGAGGCTTTGATGGAAAGCTATATGGACGGCCTGAACAACGTTTACCAGAGCTGTGCGAATAGGGGACCCACCGCGACCTGCAATGCTGGTATGAGCTGGCAGCAGATGTGGAGATTGACCTAGCCAGAAATCAATACTGTGGAGGCAGCAGCAAAACCAAAAATCCCCCCCCTGCCCCGAAAGAGGCTCCAAGAGCAGGGAAGGGATGGCCTACAACCAAGCCCTGGTCAACTGCCTGTTTCCATTGTGGGAAAGAGGGGCATCAGTCTTCCGACTGCTACACAAAGATTGGCCCAAAACCAACCACAGCTGGAGAAAAGAAACCTGACTGGCAGCCAGGGAAGTGCAGAGAAACCACCCTGAAGGGCGTGAAAGTTGCTGATGCCCTTCCTCCAAGCCAGGAGGAAAAAGAACCCTCTCTTCTTTTGGGAGAAAGTGATAACGACTCCAATGACAACCACCTCGTAAGTCCCCGATTGGGCCCCATGACCATCCCAGTAGAAATTAAAGTACCCTTAACTGAAGCCCAGGGGAATATGCTGGCCCTTTTAGCTTCTGGCTGCACCCAATGTGTAATTAGCCCAGAGGTGGTGGAAAAAATGGGTTTAAGACTGAAAACTTTGAAAGCACCCATTGCCTTTTGCCAGTTGGATGGGTCAATGGCTGGGAGCCAAGGTGGCGCAGTGGTTAAAAGCAGCACTGCAGGCTACTGCTAGATCAGCAGGTCAGCGGTTCAAATCTCACCGGCTCAGGGTTGACTCAGCCTTCCATCCTTCCGAGGTGGGTAAAATGAGGACCCAGATTGTTGGGGGCAATATGCTGACTCTCTGTAAACCGCTTAGAGAGGCCTGAAAGGCCTATGAAGCGGTATATAAGTCTACTGCTATTGCTATGGGAGGGTGCCCATTTTGTAACCGAACCAGTACAGATGTGGATGGGAGATCACCAAGAAACCTTGAGTTTCATCATCGCATAGGGGATGGATTGGCCCCTCATACTGGGATTACCTTGGCTGTGGAAATGGAATCCACATGTGAACTGGAGGAAGGGGTGGCTATGCATCCGTTCAGCTAAACTGCCAGAGGGGAAGGGAAAGATTTCCCACCTAGCCAGAGCTGCAACAGACTAGCAGCTGTTACGCGTGATAAACTTGACGGGGAGGAAAATTCCGAAAGAATATTGGGACCTCAAAGATGTTTTCAGCGAAAGGGCTTCCACTTGCCCCCCACCGTGCAACCAATTGCAGCATTCCCAGGGGAAAAGCTCCCTAAACCACAGATTTACTCAATAGCCCCACGAACACTGCTGGGGCTCCCTGCAGTCCGAAAGGCATCACTTTGAATTGAAAGCTGCCTCTCCTTCCCTGATCCGTATTCGGTAGTATACTTTTCTGAGGTCTAGTTTGGTGAAGACTTTTCCCTTGGCCAGGTGAGATAGCATGTCCTTTATGAAGTGGAGGGGGTATAGGTTGTGTACGCACACTGCATTGATTCCTCTAAAGTCCACATACAGTCTCATAGTTCCGTCTTTTTTTTTCTTTGAAGAGGACAGTTCAGATCAACTGTGATGCAGCAGTCAAGGTATTAGATGAGGAACAAGGAGACTTCCAGTTCAAGTCCAATATGAATGTTCCTGGGTGACTTCATGATACTCTTCTTCAATATTATTTACAGATGTTTCAAGCCATCATTTGGCATCGTTTAAATGTTTCAGTATCTTAATGGCAACTGCTTTGTTATGAAACTCACTCCAAAAGTATACCAAAAGTATATCTACATATACCTCACTTAATAACCAATGAGAGATATAATCCAACATTTTTGGACAGCATCAGATTACCCACTCTTGTTCATGAGTTTTCACTTCCCCTTTTTATTTTAATTAATATTTACTATTGTTATCCAACTAGTAAGATCCCAGGAACTGTAAGCTACTTTTCAATATCTACTTAACAGATTAACAGAGTTGGAAGGGATCTTGTAAGTCATCTAGTCCAACCCCTGTCCAAGCAGGAACCCTACACCATTTCTGACAGATGGCAGTCCAGTCTCTTCTTGAAAGCTTCCAGTGATAAAGCTCCCACAACTTCTGAAGGCAAGTTGTTTCATTGGTTGATTGCTCTCACTGTCAGAAAATTTCTCATTTCCAGGTTGAATCTCTCCTTGTTCAGTTTCCATCCACTATTCCTTGTCTGGCCTTCAGGTGCTTTGGAATACTCCAATGTAGTACATAGTTACTTTAGAAGATGATTTAGACATTTCAAGTAGTACAAAAGAAAGCTACTGAGACCGGCCAGTATGTTCGTGTGTGGTCAACATTTATCCCTTGACTGATGGTCAGTATGCTTTGGGGCCCAATGCAAAGTTTCTGCTAATCTTTAAAGGCCTGAATGGTTTTAAGGTAGGGTGTTTCTACAAGGAAGGAAAAAGCTTTCTCGGTTGTAGGGGCCTTTACATACAACACCTTCTCTCTTGGGAAAAAAAAACATTGTGCTGATGACTTTTTAGCTTAAGACTAAAGGATTCTTCTTCTCCCAGTTTTAGATTTTATAAAGTTTCTGCTACAGGTAGTTCTTGACTTGTGATCAGTTGCATAATGACTGTTTGAAAATGCAATGGCCCTACTGGGAAGGTTGCTTATGACCTGCATTCAAAATTCTGGTCAGCCTCCATGATTACATGATGAAACATTCGGTACTCAGCAACTAGTTCACCTTTACAACTGCTTGCAGCATCCCACAGTCATATGATCTCATTTTACAATGGAAACTGGAATTTACTTCTGGTTTGGGAAAAGCCACACCCACAGCAAAGCACTGGTTCACTTAACAACTCTGGTGAGTGTTTAGCAATCATGGCATTCATTTAACAACTGGTGTAAAAGAGATTATTTTACAGCCATCACAACCTATGACTGTGGTAGGCAGGCTACATTATGCTCTTAAGTTGAGGACTACCTATATTGCTTTAAAGAATCGACTTATTAAAGTTAATGTAACTCTTAAAAGTAGTGGTATATATTTTGGGCTTGAAAAATATCAGAATATTTTAAGGAATTAACAGACTTGGACTTGGACTTAATCTTCGTAAATGTCAACGTCCATAAGGCAGTGACCGTTGCATTGTGAAGGCCAGGGGCAGGACGTCACGGATTACAGCACGCCATTGATTCCGATTTAGGGTGGCTTGTTGGGCATCGGTTATCGAGAAATGGAGTGGTTGAAGATCGTGAGCCACTTGGGATATCCACGTTTTCCTTGGGGCATTTCGTGCGATTTTCCACCCATCCGGTCGCAGCGAGTTAATCGATTGGTAAGGTAATCGGCTATTGTCCATACGGCAAACGTGTCCAAACCATCTAAGTCGTTGTCTTCTTAGGTAAAGTTCGATTGTAGTTTGGTTTTTACACAGCTGCAATACCGTTTCGTTTTTCCATCGGTCCCGTAGAGTTATGTGCAGATTGTTGCGCAAGCATCTTAGCTGGAATCGTTCTAATAGGTTCAGGTCGCTTTTAAGTAAAGTCCACGATTCCGAGCCGTACAGTAAGATTGTGCGGATGGAAGCATTAAATATCCTCATCTTGGTCGCAATCGTCACGTCATTTTGGCTCCACAGGCACTTCCTTAAAGAGGCGAATGCGGCTGTAGCATTGCCAATGCGGCTTTTGAGGTCATTTGTAGCCACTACACGTTGGCTGTCGATGATCAACCCCAAATATTTAAACGTGTCTACTCTTTCGATAGGGTTGCCTTTGAGGTGCAGTTGAGCTGGTTGAGTGCCCGTGAAAATGAATTTGGTTTTTGCACCATTTATCACCAAGCTCACATGAGGACCAAATAATTATGAATCATTTTCTAAATCTGCACAACCCTTCAAATGATCACTATTACAAATTCCTTCCTTATTGCAAACTTTGGTTATTAGTTGAATTAAAGCTACAATTTTTTAAAAAAGCATTTGCCTTCCACTTATTTTTTTCAATTATGGAAAATATATTAATCAGGGACAATCAACAATCAGTTTCAAATCTGGTTACAACAAAAAAGCAATTATTTTATACTAGCTTAAGTATTTTGGCAGAAAACATCCCAGAAAGAAGACATATGTTTGTATTAGGAAACTCCCATTGCCAAAATGTCTGGTGAGCATGTGCATAATATACAGAAATTCTCTCTTTTTTAATCAGAAGGAACTTTCTTATTGTGTCATGAAATTAAGGAAACTGAAGAGGCATTTTTGTGACAAGTTGAACAAGATCTAACACCATTTTATTAGCCAAGAATAGCTGTTCTAGCAAGCCAGAAACATTTTTCTTTGCAATCATGCTCTTTAATTCTACCTTAAATAAAAGCATGAACTCAATTGCAAATTGTTTCTTACATTGTCCAGTTTTATAAATGAGTGAGTCACAGCCATTTGAAGTGGGAAGTAACTTTTTTCTTCCTGACTATACTTTACTTCCCCTTGTTACAATTTTGACAGTTTTCAGAATTTTTGCCCCTCCTGGGTATTTTCCAACTCATCAATTCTTGCTTTTGGAATTACACAATAGAGCTTATCACAAGGGCCCAGAAACAATGCAGGGAAGTTTCTGTCTAGACAGTGGTGTCTCAGATGATGATGCAATATAGAACTGGAGGATTCTACTTTGTAAAGGCCTCATCCTTGTCCCATACGCGTCAAAAAGGGAGTCACAAGTATGGTGCAAATCACCGTGTCATTGGAACAAACTCAAACATCTTTGTACAAATGGTAAGACTTTCAAAGAGATTCTCTCAAATATTACACTTTCCTATAAAACTGAAATAATCAATTTCATTTAAGTTCTTTCCTTTTATAAATACTAAAAATTCTTGCATTCAAGAATTTCACTTTCTGATAATTACTTTTCTTTTTCACATTATCTTATATTTGTAACAAAATGATTTGATTCTAAAGAAAAGGGCATTTTTTTGTCTGCAGCTGATGTTAAACATTCAATGATGACAAAAAAGAGACAAATCTAAACTAAGATGTTGCTCTAGAGAAACATTTTAGGGCACCTCTTCTTTCAAAATCTCTCAATGAAAGGGTTTCCAATTCAGCCACAAAGGTTTGGGCATTTCCTTTTCCTTCAACTTTTCAAGTTGATGGCCCATCATTGTCCGGTATGCAAACATGGATCTTTAACGGATGTAACACAATACCCTCAGAATGCAATGGGCTATATTTCTTCTCTCCAACTGTCGCTGCAACATGTGGTTGTTCAAACCAGTTTTATTGTTTCCAGCATATCTGCCAGGATATAAGTGCTATCCCATTCTTGCCCAGGTTGCTGAAGTGCCTTCTCCAAAATCTGACCTTTCTCTTGAAGGTCTCTGGAAGATAATTTGACTTTACCCTGCTGTTGGCAAAAGACGACCTCATTTACTTCCCCTTCAATCTTCTGAGTGTAAAGTACAGGGAAAGTCTCTTTGAGGTCAGCCAAAACAGATCCTCGAAGCAAGATATCTCGACATACCAGATTGAGAATAAAAATGCCTGCAGATAGAAAAAAATAGAATATTTTAGCTTATTATTACAATCAGTGAGACTACGTAACAGAGTATTTCCTTCTGGTGGAATCCCCTTCTTGCCTTCTATGTTCTTTTTTTAATATACAAAAAAACTAGCTGCTTTCTAATCACTAGATAGTATTGTAGTTTCACAGATAAACCCATGTTACATTCTGCTTTTTGCTGATATAAAACCTCTGTTATTTATTTCGTTACTTTTGTTCATGTTTTATTACCTGCCTGACCACTGACAGACAAAGGCTAAAATCTCTAGCAAGTTTTGCAAACCTTAACAACCTTGTTAGCAAATCTCTTCTGATATAGGCATGATTCACTTTTGAAAATTGGTATAATGAACAGCAGATCTGATGGTAGCAACCAATATAATTTTATGCAAGAGTCCCCTCAAACCGACACTCCTTGGACAAGTCTCTAGTCGTCTTCTTGACTAGAATTTCTAATTTGATTCATCTCCTGAAAAGAGTTCATTACTTAATACATTATCCAAAACTTCACTTATCCAATAAAGGCAATAAATGGTGACTCAGTGTGTTCAGTAAAAACGACACCGTACAGAATTTTCTGTTTTGAATAACAATAATCTCTGTATCTATTAACAGGTGACACTCTAATCATGTTATTGTTGTGGTACTGCAAGATTTCAAAGGATTTTTAAAAGTTCACTGATTCTAGAACAATTCATATCAGTTAGATCCAAATAAAAAGACAGGACATCTCCTTGAGGCAGTTCATCATTTTACTTTGCTCAGGCACTTACAAATGAGGGATTCTCACCTTCTGTTTTCAAAAGTGTTCTCACTTTCTGAAGAAAGGTTTTCTCCACAAAGGCTGGTGGTGGACAGCTTATTCCCAAAGTTGAGTCCTTGCTATCCACATCAAACATTATTACGTCATAAGATGATGGAGCTGGGAAGGAAAGAGGAAAAAGTGGAGCAATATTCCTCACAAACTATCAGTAAGGATCATTAGAGCTTAATGTGTTGCCAATAACATTTGTGAAAACTATATATTTTGTTTTTCAACTCTACCATATTTTTCGGAGTATAAGACGCACCTTTTTTCTTCAAAAAAGAGGCTGAAAACCTGGGTGCGTCTTACACATCGATAACAACATTTTTTGCCTTCCGAAGGCCCGCCCCTTCACTAAAATGGCCGTGGATACCCTTATGGGGGCTTTCAGAGAGCTCCTGGGGGCTGGGTAGGGCAGAAATGAGCAAAACATGGGCTGTTTTTGCCCCCTCCCCAGCCCCCAGCAGCACTCTATAAGCCTCCATAAGGCTATTCATGGCTTATTTTTAAAACAAGGGCCATTTTTGGGAGGTTTGCACAGTGCAAAAACTTTTTTTTCCTTTTGGAAAGCTCTTTAACTGATTGATGAGAATTACACTGATCAAGTGCTGTGCCAGCAGAAACAAAGTCTTAGGTGCTGCAGATTGTCAGCAATTTCCTTCTCCAGCACATGGATAAATACACCTGGAAACATCTACCTACCTACCTACCTACCTACCTAAACCTACTCTCTCCTTCTCTCTCCCTACCTATCTACTGTATTTCTCTCCCTCTCTCTCTACCTCTTTATCTACCAACCTACCTACCTACCTTCCTACCTACTCTCTCTCTTTCTCTCTCTCTATCTACCTACTGTATTTCTCTCCCTCTGTATCCCTCTATCTACCTACTTTTTTTAAAAAAATTGCCTCTTATACTTTGGTGCGTCTTATACTCCAAAAAATACGGTATTTGCTTTGTGGTGTTACATACATGAAAATAAGACTTTTTGCCTTAAAAAAATCCCAATTCATGGCATTCACAAGAGCAGCAAAAAAACCAAACCATTTTACCCACACTGGCCCTACCCAGAAATATTTTCATGATGAACATTTGCACTTCAGAATATTCTCCCAATTACATCAGCTATTGAAATATATCCAGCTCAATATCTCCCTCTTTAGGTATTATCTATCACATTAGGTAATCACAGCTGTAGACTTTGCTAAATAGAACCAAAGTCAAAGGCGATTGAGAAACATTTTACCTAACTGAATTTAATACACATTCTTCTTTTTTTGTTGATTGATGTGTTTATCTACTGACCAGAATTTCCCATAAAACATCTCCCTTTAAAATAAATGATCCATTTCCCCATATAATTAATTACAAATTATCCTAGAAAGCAGATGCATATTGCTTACATCAAAAAAGTTGTGATATCAAACTAAGCACAATCATCACTTATCTTAGCTGAATACTTTGAAAAAACAAGCTAAGTATACTTATCTTTCAGAGGTCATAGTTCACTGAAATGGGTCTATGACAATTCGCCACAGTGAACTCACTACAATAGCAGTTAGACTTATATACCGCTTCATAGGGCTTTCAGCCCTCTCTAAGCGATTTACAGAGTCAGCATATCGCCCCCACAGTCTGGGTCCTCATTTCACCCACCTCGGAAGGATGGAAGGCTGAGTCAACCTTGAGCCGGTGAGATTTGAACCGCCGAACTGCAGATAGCAGTCAGCTGAAGTGGCCTGCAGTACTGCACCCTAACCACTGCGCCACCTCGGCATAGCCAACTTGACGTGGCTAACCCAACAGGGCCATCTCGCCACAGGACAAGAGTTACATTAATATCAAAGAATTGGTGGAATAAAATCATTAAAGAAATGATGCAAAAGGAGGGGCATAATGAAATGTGAAGAGTAAAAATTAAAATAATTTTCATTTATTTATTATTTTGAATCATGAAATAGAA